>NC_081755.1:47596781-47906781 GCF_963082965.1 Carassius carassius
GGAGTGTGTTTGATTATAACCCAGTCCTTTCAGGAGCTGGTCGCGTGTGAATGTTGTGAATAATGTGCTGTGATGTTTAGCTCTCGGCTGAGCTGCAGAAGTGTGGCTCTCAGCATCTTTTCCCATGTCTTTGTCTCTCTCTGATGCTTCTGTGTCCAAGTAGGTCAGAGTTCTGCTGCGGCTTTTCCTGACCAAGCACTTCTGTGTCCAAATTCACAAACACAGCTGGTTAACAGCAGTGCAGGCGGGCGATAACGGTAACAGCACGAATCGACAGTACAGCTGTGAGTGCATTTTTGAATGTGCATATATTAAGTGGATGTTTATATAAGAGTACTGAATGCATAATGAATCCTGAAGATTTTCACTAATGATTCCAGGCCGAAATCAAAATCTAGACTGATTTACTTGGATTTTTCAGGAGCATGAAACTGGGGGAACATCAAAAGACATTATATGGTCGGTTCTAGATGTGACGTCTAACTTGCTGAGTCACATTTCTACATGAGTGGCAGAAGCACAGAAAGTGCTGTGTCAGATCAGCTGATGAAACTCTGGCCATGCTTACGAACTCCTCATTTGATAGCGCTTATAGTTTCTGGGCCAAGGTTCTTCTGTGTGGAAACAGAACCTTATTTTCTAAAGCAATCATTAGAATATTTCCCTTTGAGCTGCTGTCGGTGTCCGACGGGACGCTCCAAAGTCTGTGAGCAGGACAGCAGCTCAAACTCATGCATCTGTACTCATGTCAGAGTGACCAACTGAAGACACTTTGTGCACGCAGACAATATCAAACACATTCCCTGTCGTCTCTCTCAAATATAGCATTGGAAAGCCTGATTCAAGTGAATCAGTTTGATCAGATGTTCTATCTAAATGAAATGGTTAAAAATAAGTTCATTTACCAATTTGAGTCCCTGCACTTCATTTTTTGGTGAAATACACTCTAGTTTTTAAAATAGTAGTTCAACCAAAAATTTAGTATTGCATCACTTGCTCATCAATGGATCCTCTGCAGTGAATGGGTGCCGTCAGAATGAGAGACCAAACAGCTGATAAAAACCATCACAATGATCCACCAGTAATCCACCACTCCAGTCCATCACCTGATGTCTTGAAAAGAGAAAAGTTACATGCTTGTGAGAAACAAATCCATCATTAAGATGTTTTTAACTTCAAACCTTTGATCATTGGCCAAACTTTTTCACTGGAGGCAGCTTTATTATGGATTATGGACTCGTATATTTGGCTGGAAGCAACAGTTTGATTCTAAAATGTCTTCGTGATGGATTTTTTTTTTATTACAAACATGCAGATTTTATCTTCTCAAGAGTCAAGACATGAATTGATGGACTGGAGTTGTGTGGATAAATGTTTGGACTCTCATTCTGACGGCACCCATTCACTGCGGAGGATCCTCTGCTGAGCAAGTGATATAATACTAAATTTCTCCAAATCTGATAAAGAAACAAACTCATCTACATCTTGGATGACCTGAGGGTGAGAAATGTTTCAGCAATTTTCAATTTTTGGGGTGAACTATATAGTATTAATAGTATTAAGTGTAAATGTTTCTGTTTAAGTTTGATGCTGTTGCCCTAATTTGATAAATATTTGTGTGTGTTTGAAAATACATATTTGATTAAATTAAACACAGTAATTTTATATATTTAAAAGAGAAATATTGATATTTAAATAGTTTCAATGCATTTTTAGTTACTTTCTATTAGTAGCTTGTAGCTAATTGCTTTACAGAAAAAAATGTCAGTGTAGTTTGTTAAGCTAATTATGCTTTCCAGAAGCGTCAGTAACACTGGCACCAACTCAATCCACTGTTAAAGCACATGATAATTATGAGATTAGAGCAGCATATGCTGTTTGGAGGCTCATTTGTGTTGATAGGCCTTTATTTAAAGCGGTTTGTGTGTTATTTTAGGTGTGGAAGCATCAACACGGGTGTATGCCAGCAATTAAAAGCTTTGCTTTGGTTTGCAGGCTTAATTTATAATCCAATCTAACTGAATTTAAAGGGTCAAGAGTGCATGCAGATATACAGGGAGGTGAGTTTTTCAGGTTTTGTTTCGGGTTGTTGCTATATGCAGTTGTTGCCAGGAGCCACACTGTGCAATTTCAAAGTATGTCGTATATTTTTAAACATTTGCTTTTTCAATGGTCTTTAACATTATTTTGTGGATGGTTTTGTCTTTTTGATCTGATGAATTCACCCTTGGTGCACCAAATGACTAAAATAATCCCTGTAAGAACTGTTCAGAAGACTGAATCAGATGTGAAAACTTCACAATACATGTGCACCCACAATCCCGTGCTGCTCGGGACACACAGCGCGCCTGTCATGTGCACATGCTTCATATGTGAAGCGGGTCACCAGATGCTTGAATCTTGTTTATTGTGTGTTTACATTCGTGAACAATAGCAGCAGTGTGGTGTCACTGTGGCCTACAGTCCCATCTGAGCATAATGACAGAGACACGTGTTGGGAGTCTCCCAGAAACACACACTCATCCACCCATGCAGTGGCAGCACATGCCCAGTGTGAGCTGACTCACTGCAGGCCTTGTGTAAGTGTGTGTTTATGTGTGCGGCTAGCGCAGATAGCACCACAGGAGCTGATATGAGCGAAGAGCAATAAATAATGTCTGAGGAATGAAGCTCACCTGGTCCATCTGACACACCTGTCTCATCTCCTCGTGCCTGTAAACTCTTCACATGAGCTCGCCATCTATCGTGCTATGACTCACGATGAATCATATTTTTGAATTATTTCATCTCAGGACTTTTTCTGTGCCTGATAAGATTCAAAACAAACAACAAGCCACGATCTCTGAGGCTGTCAGACATTTCAAGTGGCTAGGGATTTGTTTTGCTCATTTTATCTGGTGAAATCTTACGAATGGAAACACTGTGTGCAGGGGTTTGTTCAAAAAGACTAATAATTCAAGCTCAGTTGGCTAAAAGCTGCTTGACTTTTATGTTGCTATGTGCATCTGTAGCAGCCACTCATTTCTGCTGGAGTTTCCTGAGATGAAAGACGCGGGGAATATTTACAATGTTTATTTTCTTCTCAGGTCTTCTAGCAGCACCTGCACGCAGTGAGTCAACACAGTGCCTCATTACAGCCTCGTTTAATGCTCTTCTGGCCACATCTGCTGGCTTTTTGCTCTCTCGTATCAGGTCCGCCCTTGACATGGCTGTAAATCTTCATCTGTGGAGTGAATCTGGGGTGAAAACACACCTGTAGTGTCGCCCTGCCCTCATGAGCTCACCTCTGGAGTCGTGGGTTTGTAAATCCACCTGCCTTGCCTGCTGTTTTCCTCACATTCAGCAGAACCCGGCTTGTTTTTCCTCTGTTTCCTGCACCTGGCGGATTGCTGCGATGTGCCAACACTCTCGCCCTTCTGTCAGTCAGAGCTGGCACTGGCCACACATAACCCACATTCCTGCCTTAAAGACGCAGAACACCCACAGAACCATCGTGCATTCAATCTGCCTTAGAAATATGGAAGGCAAACGGGGCCAAAACCCTTTAAAAGGAACACTTGAAATTTCACCATGTCAACATTTAGTATGTGTACACACGCACATCCTGGCCATGTTAAGGAAGCAGGTTTTGGTATGAGTAAAGACTCACAGTTTTACAGTGTTCAGATGAAAAATCATAATGGACTTGTTCAAATACTTTTTAGAGTAGATTTACATCTAGATTTACCTACATATTAATTGTTACGTTCCTCATATGTTTTGTATTCTTGTTTGCTTCCTTGTTTTTTCCCCCGCTTTCTCTCTCTTCTGTTTTTCTGTTCTAAATTCTTAGGTTTTGTTTATTGGCTGTTCGGTCCATCAGTTGACCAATCAGGATGGACCTACCTGTTTAAAAAGGGGCCAGGCTTCGTGTGATGTCATCAGCTGTCCTGCTTTTCAACCAGCGGGTGACTGTCCAATTTTGCCAGCCGCGTTCATTTTTCTCTTTGATTGTTTGAGTTGTGTATTGTGTTTAGTTGTTTTCTGAATTGTTTGGTTGACTGACTCATTTGTTGGTTTGAGGTTTTCTAGTTTGTGGGTATGTTTACTAAAACTGGGTCATTGATCGTTAGAACTGGGAAACACCTGTTGCTGAATGATTGGAGCGGTAAGTGCTGGTTTGACATTATCCCAAAGAATAGTTAACCTAAACCAATGAGTCCTGTTAGACTAGTTTTGGGAAAAGGAGATAGTTACATTTTTGTATTTAATTATAGTTTTATTTGGTTAGTTCTAGGTAGGAAATGACTGCCGTCCATGTACTTTTGTTATTAATTAGGGTAGTTTAAGTTTGGCGTTGGATATGCTGAAGTTTGCTGTTTTATTTTTACATTTTCCGTATGATAGTTAGATTAGTTAGGTTGGGGTTGTTATCGGGGTTGTTCCTGCTTTGATTATTTATTTTGTGTTGGTGTCACTCCGTTTCCTTCTTTCTTTTCCCTATAGTTCTTAAGTCATTTTCTTTAAGGACTGCTAATCTGCACCTCTCAAAATAAATAGATTTTGCCTAAATTAATGAATGTTACAATATAAATTAAAACTTTATTTCCCAGAGAAAGAACATCGAACTAAATGACTAAAAAGCACATGAGAAATTTAGACATAAGACTGACATCACACACAACACACCGATGTGTTAACAAATACAACATCTGGTTGTCCAGTGTATTCACGATGACATCCATATATGATTTTTGATGTTTATGTATGTACAAAATTATCACATCACATGTGCAGATATAGTCTCAAATACACCCATTCGATTGGCCGCTGTGTGTTGTCACGTTAATGTGGACAATAAGTGTGTGTTGACATGGTTGAATTTCATGTGTTTTACTTTAAAGGGCTTTTGGCCCCCATCTGCCTTCCATATTCAGTCTGTATCAGAAGCTGTGTTTAAAAGAGTCTGTTTAGTCTGTTCTGACGTCAGATGTGGGTGTGTAACCCTAAATTAGAGACTGAACAACGTCACTTTACCAGCATCTGAATTTAGTATCATTTCATTTTATTGTTTTTCATACTTTCTTGCTCCAGACATGAATGATTCCTCAAATCGTGTATATTGTTGAGGATTTAAAGTGTAAGGATTTATCAGAAGCACTATTTTCAAAGAAAAATGTATTATATAATTCTGGGCAGTCAAGGCCTTATGGATAGAGAGTCGGACAAGTAACCTGAAGGTAGTGGGTTCAAAAGTCACATCCTTATTACCTTTCTATATATTTTAAAATAACTATAATTATATTTAAGAAATATGATTAGACACATTTATATAAAATGCATTACTAATAACAATTTTAACTTATTTAAAGAGGATATTCATTAATGCTTTGAAAGTTTAGTGTTTTTAACATTATTAAATGTATTTATTTATATTTTTAATTAATAATCATTACTTCCACTTCATTATTTCCGCTTTCTTCTTTGTATGTTTGTGTGTTGATGCTTTGACAAAATACATGTTAAATGTACAAGAGAGCAGGGGAAAGAAAAACAGTGTGTCACAGTTATTAAACGGAAGTAGTTTTGGGAAGCACCTCTGGATAGACAGAAGGGTCTAGCTCAGAGAAGAGGAAGGTTCCTGAATGAAAATAGCCTTCCTTCGGTTCTTGTGAAAACCCCTCCTCCCTGTCTTTTGCCAGCTTGTTAGTCATGAAGCCCTGGAGGATGACTAACCATAACCAGAGAGCAGCATGTAAACCAGAGACCCTCGAGTTTCCGTCCGCGTCTCGGAGCGCTTCCGGTGCGGATCAGATAACAGCCGAGCTCCAACCCTTCCAAAATAAACGGAGCCTTTTTTTTCTTTATGCAGAATTTATTTACATATACATAAGTTACACAATGCACTTACAGTAACTGCAATAAGACATGTTGGGTAACCGCAGGTGATTGACAGGCCGGATGGGAGGAGAAGGAAGTGACGTAGGCGCGTGTGAACCATAGAGTGTATAAGTGTGAACGTGTCAAAGTTTGGGCTAGTGATGTCAAAGAGCCTAATATAAACACAGGTTTACGTGTGAAGTGTCATGTGTGAGTTTAGGGAGCTTCAGTCATGATAATTAGTACTTATTTCTCCAAATATTTTGTCTAGTGTCTTACAAATTGATAAAGGATCGATATGTGATGAAAATATTCTAAATATATTTTAAAATGTTCTATAAACACATTTGAATATGAATAATTAATTATCCACGATGTTTACTTGCAGCCTTTTGAGATTTCCACCATTATGATTTTTTTATTTTGTACTTTAGCCTTGACTGTTATCTAATACTAAAGACATGATTTTAATTCATTTTAATTGTCTTCCAGAGATTTCTCCCGCTTTATGATGACAAAGAATTCATAGTTAATAAAACCTTAAACAACGCTTGAAACGGAGTCTGTTGTCCATCTGGTTTGTAATTGTGCGTATACACAAGGGTTTCCTGGGTGGAAGTGGAAAGTTTCATTAGAGGTAAAACAAAATGTATATTTAAGTTGAATAATTTTGATATATTTATGTATTATTCCAATGAAAGTAATAATAATAATTTTCCTTTATTTGCAGCCTACAACTTTTTATTATTTTGAGAAAATTTCACATTCTTCAGAAGAAATGGTCAGGATCCACGTCAAATTTCATTCATTTTCTTTAAAATATTAAGGATTACAGCACCACTTTTGAGAACATTGTTAATAAAAAAGCAAAGATTATTTATTGACGTGTGGGTCCAAGTTTAAGTAGCAAGTTTGTAGTGTATTAAACACCCCGCTTTTTCTTCATTTTATTTATTTATTTATTTTTGATGATGGTATTATTTTTGTACACTGTTTTTGATTTTTGATCATTAATAATAATAATAAAATAATAATAAAAAAGCAAAGAAGACTTTCTTATTTTTCTCGAATAAACATTTTTTGATTAATTAATCAATTGTTTGTACACTCTGGTATGTGTTATATACATTCTTGTATACTATTTTATATTCGTTCTGGTCAATAATAATAATGAAAAAAAAAACTTAAATAACAGTTGACTTTGACTGTTGGAATCTGCCATCTAGTGATCACACAACAGATCTGCGTCACACTGGTTTAATTTATTTATTACATTTATTTATTTATTTTGTCATTTTAACCAATTCTCTACATTTATAAACCGCTGTATACAGACCTTATTAACTTAATTGCAACTAAATGTAATATATATTTTCGAAATTTAGCATAATAAAATAATAATAATAATAATAATAATAATAATAATAAAAATGTGTGAAATGATAAAAGTAAAAATAAGTAAAACGCTACCGGGAACCTGTTTGGTCATCAACATTCTTCAGAATATCTTCTTTTGTGTTCAACCGAAGAAAGGATTTGATACAGGTTTGAAACTTTGGAGTAAATGACGGAATTGTAACTTTTGGGTAAACTAATATTTTTGTAAATTACATATATAAATGTGATTTAAATACGTTTATATTAACGTATATTTAATTTAAATATGCCGCGAGCGCGTCGCTGTGTTGCTATGGCTACTAAAGTTCTCGCGGCGAAGACAAGTGCGTCGGTGACGCGTCAGTTCAGTTCGTGTGCGCGCATTTAGCAGCGCTGCTAGTGTGTAGCAGCTCAAACCGCCACCATGAGCCTCAAAAAACACCAACTGAGTGACTCTTTATTCATCTGGGTAAGATACAAACCCGTTCCCTTCAATACAACTGATATTTAAAGAGTGTCCGTCTGTATTGGCTGAGAATGAAGCAGTTGTCGTCTGTTTGTGTTTAGCGCGCTAGCCTGTTAGCAGCAGGTGGAATCTCACATTACACTCAGTTTATGACTTTTAATGAATTAATCGCCGTTTTCTGTTTATCATTCGCTCGTATATCAGTCAGGCGAGTTTATTAGTGCTTTATACAGCTCTGTATTTGTGTGTTTGGTGTGCTAAACTCATTATGTAACCTACCAAAGGTCCTGAAATGAGTTTAGACTGATTATAAGAGTTCAAAACAGCACAACCTCCCATGAAATCAATATATCCTCCTCGAATTAAAAAAAAAATGCCCGAAAAAGTAAACTTATTGTTTTTGATCTCACTTTTGAGACCTAAGTTACTGCTGTAATATATGTACCAAAATAATAGATAAATTATGATTTACCTTTGACAGTCTTGTTTTTTTTTACAATTACTCGGTATATAGATATTACTTTGTCGAATATATCAAAGTAGGTATGAACGTTTGTTTTTATTATCATTGTCTTATTTATTTGATTTTTTTTTTTTCTGAAAGGTGTCTTGGACGCTAAATGACAAGTTTTAAACGGATCCTGTTTTTATATATTTGTCTAATTCTCTGTCTCCTTCTGTGTTTCAGCTGCAGTCGTTTCAGGTGCCGTCGTGCACGAGCAAACATGAGCTGACCAGCGGTGTGGCCATCGCACATGTGCTCAATAAAATGTGAGTTTGACTTTCTACAATGTTTATGAAGGAACGTCAACTATTCATGTGAAAGCTGATCTGACAGATGCACTGGATGTCTGAAACACTGTTAAGCCACCAGCACACATGCATGTAAAAAATGACAGCTGATTATGAATACTTCTCATTCACTGGCCCTCGAGACCACTGACAGACCTTTTCCTTCATGATGCATGATCAGTTGTGTTAGCTCTGAGCGTTTCTGTTCTGTTTCTGTCAGAGATTCATCCTGGTTTAATGAGACGTGGCTCAGCAGGATAAAAGAGGATGGCGGCACAAACTGGAGGCTGAAGGTACTTTAGTTTTATTCGATTTCTTTCTAGTAAATGTTTTCTGTACAGTATATAGGATGTTCATGGGTCTGAGTAAACACATGTGCTCTGACAGGTCAGCAACCTCAAGAAGATCCTTCAGAGCATGATGGAGTATTATCATGATGTAAGTTATGTTTTTGTGTGATTGAAGTCTATCAAAAGCTACTTTCCTTCGTACCTTTGAACCAGAGGTTCACATAAAGTGGAAGCGAAATTGACGTGACATTCAGCCAAGTATGGTGACCCATACTCAGAATTTGTGCTCTGCATTTAACCCATCTGAAGTGCACACACACAGAGCAGTGAACACACACACACACACACTGTGAACACACACCCGGAGCAGTGGGCAGCCATTTATGCTGCGGCGCCCGGGGAGCAGTTGGGGGTTCGATGCCTTGCTCAAGGGCACCTAAGTCGTGGTATTGAAGGTGGAGAGAGAACTGTACATGCACTCCCCCCACCCACAATTCCTGCCGGCCTGGGACTCGAACTCACAACCTTTCGATTGGGAGTCCGACTCTCTAACAATTAGGCCACGACTTCCCTAAATGGCATATGTTTATGTGTGTGCGTAATACTTGAATAACAAGTGAAGGATAAAATGTCTTTTTATACAGTAAATAAAGTATAAAATGTTTCTATTATATATTTAGATATTGTTATTTTGTTTCTAATTTTTGGGAATTTAAATTTAAATACTACAATAAATAACTATGTAAATCAAGTAGAAAAAAAAGAATTATAATAATGAAATAATGCCAAGGCAACATTTCTAACATTTGTTTATTTTACTCTGAATATTGAACTAAAACTACATAAATAAATGAATACCATTTTTTTGAAAACCCACGTAATTAAAAATTACATTCACATTTATTCATTTAGCATACGCTTTTATCCAAAGCTACTTACAAATGAGGACAGTGGAAGCAATCAAAAACAACAAAACAGCAATTATATGCAAGTGCTATAACAAGTCTCAGTTAGCTTAAATGCAGAACACGTAGCAAGGGCTTTTAAATAATATAATAAATAAAAAGAAAACTGATAGAGTAGAAAAGGAGGGGACCAGGAGGGAACATTTAATGTAAAAGTCCGTAAAAGTGACTTTGTGCTTGTAATGATAAAAGACTTCCTAATCGTCGGGAAGAAGGAGGCGGGAACCGGCGGACAATCAAAAACATTTTAATAACAAAATAAACACAAAACAGCGCACCAGCCCCTCACGGACGACTGGTGCGCGCAAATAAAAACCAAAACACAACTAAAAGCCCAGGCCTGGTCCTCTCTCGTCCTTCACTGTCGTCGCTTCAGTTTTATATCCTTCCATCTCCTCCATGGGCCTCGAGACCGGTGGGTCGAACAGGTGTAGTTCATCTCCAATCACTCCACCGGCCTCGCTCCCATGTCCCTCGGCCCCGCCCCACTCGTCACATACCCCCATCGCCCCTCGCAGGCCGGGGGGTACTCCCGAGACTGCGCTCTACCCCCCCCCCTCCCTCCGGGGGGGGCCGCTCACGGGGACCTGCGGGAACCTGGGGGTAGGACAGACGAGGCGAGAGAAAAGGAGATGGAAGGAGGAGCGACAGAGACGAGAGAGGGGAGAGGGAAAAAAAAAAAAAACTCCGGTTCCCAGACGCACCGCTGCTCGGCCCTCCACCAGCTGGGTGATCTCCTCCGCGGTGCCTGGCGGTGGCACTGGACGGCCCTCGGCGGACGGCACGACACTCCTCCGCCGCCCGGTGGACGGCGACGGCTCCTCCGGTTTTGGGCAGCCGGCAGGAGTCCCCCGTTCCCTGCTCCTCCCCGTTCCGGCGGAGGCAGCAGGCTCCGGCCACCTGGCGAACGGCGCCGACTCCTCCGCTCCCTCACGGACGGCAGCCGTCTCTCCACATCGTGGGCGGCTGGTAGCGAGCTCGCCCGTCCCCAGCAACTCGCTCCAGCCCACCGCCTCGAGCGTCCATGGCGGCACACTCCTCGCCACCTCGATGGCACTGCGGATTCACCACAGCGGCGAGGGATCTTCAGCAGCGCGTCCCTCCTTCTCCCGGGCTTCGGCACCACTGTAATGATATAAACCTTCATATTCATCCGGAAGAAGGAGGCGGGAACCGGCGGACAATCAAAAACATTTTAATAACAAAATAAACACAAAAACAGCGCACCAGCCCCTCACGGACGACTGGTGCGCGCAAATAAAACCCAAAACACAACTAAAAGCCCAGGCCTGGTCCTCTCTCGTCCTTCACTGTCGTCGCTCCAGTTTTATATCCTTCCATCTCCTCCATGGGCCTCGAGACCGGTGGGACGAACAGGTGTAGTTCATCTCCAATCACTCCCCCGGCCTCGCTCCCATGTCCCTCGGCCCCGCCCCACTCGTCACAGTGCTTCTTTGTGATGGCACAATCAAGCAACGTTCACTTGCAGAATGTTCACTTGAAGTAACAAATTTAGGTAAAGAGTTGTAGAGTCAGTGGTGGTTTTGTAGGCAAACATTAATGCCTTGAATTTTATGCAAGCAGCTATTGGTAGCCAGTACAAATTGATAAACAGAGGTGTGACGTGTATTCTTTTCGGCTCATTAAAAATTCATCTTGCTGCCATGGTTGAGTTGAAGGTGATGGTCCTTCATCCAGTAAGAAATGTCTGTTAGACAAGCTGAGATGCGAGCAGCTACCGTCGGATCATCAGGATGGAATGAGAAGTAGAGTTGAGTATCGTCAGCATAGCAGTGGTATGAAAAGCCATGTTTCTGAATGACAGAACCTGATGATGCCATGTAGACAGAGAAGAGAAGTGATCCAAGAACTGAGCCCTGAGGCACCCCAGTAGTTAGATGTTGTGACTTGGACACCTCCCCTCTCCAAGATACTTTGAAGGACCTATCTGATAGGTAAGACTCAAACCATTGAAGTGTGGTTCCTGAGATGCCATTTGCCAGTAGGGTTGATAGGAGGATCTGGTGGTTAACCGTGTCAAAAGCAGCGGACAGATCAAGCAGGATAAGTACTGAAGATTTGGATTCCGCTCTTGCCAGTCTTAGAGTTTCAACAACCGAGAGCAAGGCAGTCTCAGTTGAATGTCCACTTCTGAAGCCAGACTGGTTGCTGTCATGGAGGTTGTTTTCTTTGTGAGAAATGCAGAGACTTGGTTGAACACAGCTCGTTCAATGTTTTTGCAATGAAAGGAAGAAGGATAACCGGTCTGTAGTTCTCTAAAACAGATGGGTTGAGGGTGGGTTTCTTAAGTAGTGGGGTTATACAAGCCTGTCTAAATGATGAGGGAAAAACACAAGCATGGAGGGATGTGTTGATGATGTGAGTGAGTGCAGGTACAGCTGCAGGAGAAATGGCTTGAAGGAGATGAGATGAATAGGATCAAGCAGGCAAGTAGTAGGGTGATTAGAAAGGATGAGTTTGGAGACTTATCCCTCAGAGAGTGAAGGGAATGATGTAAACAAGTATATGTTTGCTGGTGAGATGTGCTTGATGGATTGTGGTGTGGGAAATTGTGCACTGATGTGTTTAATTTTATTAATGAAAAACGTGGCAAAGTTGTGAGCTTTTAGAGATGAAGCAGGAGGGGGAGGAGGAGGACAAAGAAGTGAGGAACATGTTTTAAAAAGCATGCGAGAGTTAGATGAATTGTTAATTTTGTTTTGGTAGTATGTCCTTTGAGCAGTGGAAACATTAGCAGAGAAGGAAGATGGGAGCGGCTGATACACATTAAGACCAGTAGTATTTTTGGATTTGTGCCACAAAATGAATAAAACTAATAAATGCTATAAATACATTAAATGAACTAATAGGAATTGCTAAAAGTAAAAATGCACAACAAAATTACTTAAAGTGAAAAGGGAAAATACTAAAATGAAATCGAGTTCAAAATTTTAGAACTGTAGTAGTACATCATAAAAAAACTACAACAAAAATTAAGCACATAAACTATATAAAATAAAGCATAAATACACATAACTTAATAAATACTATATAGATAGATTTTACAAATATTAACGACACAAACGCATTATATTAAAATGTTTACATATTAAAACACTAAAATTGAACGGAGAAAATAAAATCGAATCCAAACTCTTTAGTAGTATATCAGTGATGCTAAGTAAACACAGACCCATTGTACACGTTTATGAATACATACACAGACATGCATATATTTGTGTGTGTGTGTGTGTATATATATATATATATATATATATATATATATATATACACACACTTGTGTCTGTACAATGGGTCTGTTATTTTTGAACTCTTTACAACATGTTCTCTGTTGAAGTGTTTAGCTGTGTTAACCATAATTGAGGCTGTTAAAAGCTAAGTGGCGTATTGTGTGTGTGTGTCAGGTGTTGAGTCAGCAGGTGTCTGACGAACACGTTCCTGACGTGTGTCTGATCGGTGAGATGGGGGACGTGACTGAACTGGGTCGTCTGCTTCAGCTGGTTCTGGGCTGCGCCGTCAGCTGCGATCAGAAACAAGGTACACAGGAGATCACTAGCCCTGGGTCACATGATCAGTCATGGTCCAAAACATTTGGTAATCTGATGATGGTTACAAGTTATGAGAAACAGATGTGAAGCTTTCTGCCTGTTAAAGTCTTCGGGGTTTTGTTTTATATAAAACACAATTATTCAGTGATGCATAATTAATTTATCATAGTAAATGAAATTGTGATATACCAATGAAATAATATACCTATATCATTAAATATAAAATAATAAATTAGATTATAAAATATTGTACAATATACAGTGTGAATAATTTATTTGTGTGTATTTTAATAAATTATAATTAATAATTTAAATAATTCTAACTCTGTGCCGTATTTGTTTAGCCTTTAAGCCTTAATATTTTTATTTAATTTCCTGGTTCAGTGTAAAAGAATGACTTCATTAAGTTCATGTATTTTCAAATGACTTGAGAATAATTTATCTGTAAAAGTAGTTTTTTGGGTGGAGTCTGTAATTAAGCATCGGCCTAAACTATATGATTTTGTTTTCTGTCTCAGAGCACATCCAGCAGATCATGACGCTGGAGGAATCAGTGCAGCATGTGGTGATGGCGGCTATACAAGAGGTGCAAAACACATTACACACTCATGTCAAAAGAAGCACTTGTGCTGCGAAGTTGAAAAATTTAGTAGCATATTAAAAAAAACTAAGAATGCAGAGAAAATTGAGCAAGTAATGTAAGATTTCCCTCAGTAGAGGGATGAAAGGAGAAATTTGCATGCAGAATGGAAAATCTGTACTGGGTTTTTTAAATATTTAGTTTTAAACTACACTCTTTGTTTATATATAAGTTACAATTATATTAGTTTTATTTTGTTACCAAAATACCATTAATAACCATGAGAAAAAAAACTTGATGCATAATGCTGGACTTATAAACAAGCCCAAAATGACTCTTATTTTAAAATGTCTGTTAATTTGGCCTGTTTTTATTTTAGTTTTGGTCTAGTCTTTGTGTGACACTATCAATTTAGTTTTTATCAGTTTTAGTCATGTTCATACTCTGTTTAGTCAGTCAAGTTTCAGTCAACTAAAAGTCTGAGCATTTTAGTCTTATTTTAGTCAGAATTATCCATGACTATATTAGTTTAGTTTTAGTGAAAACATTTTTTTATTTTAGTCTCTTTTTAATAATGCAATTCTATTTAACCAGTCAATATAGTATAAGTAGCTAGTAGTATAGACGAATCTAAAGTTTTCTTTGAGCCAAACCCATTTCAAACAAGGTTATCTTATTATATACTTGTTACCTTACAGACTCAAGAATACATCCATTCCAGACTCGGAAGATGCTCTGATTTAAATTTACAACATTTATTTTACCAACCAAACATGTTAGAAGTACACACATCAGTTCCTTTCTCTTTGTCAGACTTGACTTTGTTTGTATTCATCTTCTAATTAATGCCATGAGTGGGGCTTGAGGAAGTGATGTCACATGCGTCTGCGCAGTGTGACCTGATGCAGCGCCTGAAGTGAGACACAGGAAACACAAATACTGCTAAATAATTTTAGCACATTTTTTATTTTATAAACCACATTTAGTCTCGTCTTTATTCAATTATATTGCATTATACATTTAATAAGTCATCGTCACATGACCAGCATTTACGTTGCGTCTCGTCTCGTTTTTGTCACGTGATAAAGGTTCGTTGACGACGATATTTAGTCATAATTTTCATTGACGAATACAACACTAGAACAGATGGAGATGAAGTATTCACTCTACCATCATATCCTCTATTTACATAATGTTACACCATTTAAGATACGTTGCCGTTCAAAAGTTTTAATGTTGTTTCATTTTTTTTTACATTTCTTATGTTCACCAAGGCTGCATTTATTTGATCAAAAATACAGAAAAAAATATAATTTGACATATTATTGCAATTTAAAATCACAGTTTTTTATTTTAATACACTTTAAGATATATTTTGTTCCTGTGAAGCAAAGCTGAATTTTCAGCATCATTACTCCAGTCTAGTTATATATTAAATATATAATTATATATAAAATAGGAAACCGGTATTAGAATTTGTAATATTCCACAATATTCGTTTTTTCTGTATTTGTGATCAAATAAATACAGCCTTGATAAGCATAAGAGACTGAAAAAAAAACATTAGACATGACATTAAATTTCAGAAAACTGAACTAATTTTTTTTTTTTTTTTTTTGCACACATTCTCCAAAATACATAAAAGAAGTGCCCGTGGAGGAAGTGAATGTGAAATACTTTTGGGCTTTATTCAAATGTTTATTTCTCTGTAACTTCCTCCATTCAAACGATGAGGAAGACAGTCTCTCCACTGATCTGTGTGAAAGCGTGTCTCTGTTCTCCCAGAAGGCCGTGTGTAGATCTGTAAAGAGCAGCAGATTGAGCATGTGACCGCTGTGCTGTTGATCTAATGAAGCTCTCACTGTGTTTGTGTCTCAGCTGCTCACCAAAGAGCCCGTGGAGGCAGGAACTCCAGAGACGTACGGGGATTTCGACAGTCAGGTGAGTGTGTGGGGTTTAGGATCCGATGGGTTTGGGTTTTCTGCGTTATCTCACCTTTTCTCGTCCTGTTGATCCTCAGTCCAGGAAGTATTATTTTCTGAGTGAAGAGACGGACAATAGAGACTACACACACCGCTGCCGAGAGCTCCAGCAGCAGGTGAGCGCTGAACTGAACGATGGAGATGAAAGCAGCAAGGCTGGCTTGAGTAATAAGAGATGTTTGTGTGTGATTCAGGTGTCTGTTCTGATGGAGGAGAAGTCCTCGCTGCAGGTGGAGCTTCAGTCACTGCGGGAGCGTCTCAATCACTGCGAAACACCTGACGTCTCCTCCACCATCACCAACAAGAAGCTGCTGCTGCTGCAGAGTCAGATGGAGCAGCTGCAGGAGGAGAGCTACAGGTGGGAGGCCCCTCGCGCAGCTCCACGACAAGGCCTGCTCACTCAGGCTTTAATCACACTGAGGCTCCATATCTCATTCGTAGGCCTCTGTGGTCTGGACAGTGAAAAGTGTAAAAAAATAAAAATAAACAACTAATATTTATATAAAAATAAACATTAAAAATTGTATTGTTTTTATTATTACCATGTCATAATATTAATATAATTTTTGTACTATATATTTTATAGTCATAATAATTAGCTTTTGGTTTTCCATTCATACAAATAAAAAAATTATATGATTATTATTTGTAATATTATAGTTATAATTTATGTAGCATTATATCAATATAATGATCTTATACCTAAATCATTACTTAATTGAATTCTGCTGATATCCGTTTATAAATAAAATATTTCTATATAATGTAAATAATTATAATATTATAACATTATATTTATGTGATTTAAATTAGTAATATATGATAATATTATTTCTATATTGTATTGAATAAAATTTATTGTAATTAATTGTGTAATTTATTATTTAATTGAATTCTGGCTATATCCATTCATACAAATACAAAATGTTTAACTTTAATATTATATAAATAATTGAAATATCGTATAGTATTTATGTAGTATTTTATCAATAATATAATATTGTTATTTTATGTAATTTCTTCATTGTTACAAATTTAATATTTATCATTAATTGAAAATAAATATATTATCATTTAAATTGTATGATATTAATATTATCAATAAAATTAATATGATTAATTATTTTTACTTAAATTCTGTATATGTCATACAAAAAGAAGTGTAGTATTATATTTCTGCACTGTTATGTTAACATCTTAAGAGTTCAGATGCAGAAGCGTCTTAAGTGCCACGTCTGAACTTTTCTTCTTCTGAAGCGTCTGCTGTGTTTCAGGCTGGAGAGCAGTCGAGACGACCTGCGTGTGCGAGCAGATGCTCTGGAGCGAGAGGTGACGGACCTGCAGCTGAGGAACGAGGAGCTCACCAGCCTTGCTCAGGAGGCCCAGTCCCTCAAAGACGAGATGGACATCCTCAGGTCCGAGACGCCAGACGCCTCGCTGCCTGCTGTGTGACACGCTCTCTCGGTGTTCATCACTGCTGTTTCCTGCTGCAGGCACTCGTCTGACCGCGTGAGTCGACTGGAGGCCATGGTGGAGACGTACAAGCGCAAGCTGGAGGATCTGGGCGACCTGCGCAGACAGGTGCGTCTGCTGGAGGAGAGGAACCACGTCTACATGCAGCGCACCTGTGAGCTGGAGGAGGAGCAGCGCCGAGCGAACGCCATCCGCTCGCAGCTCGACACCTACAAGAGACAGGTGAAGAAGTGCTGCTTACACTGCTCCCGTCAACACACGAGCTGACATTAGTGTATCACTAAAGAACTAAATCAAGATCCCAGAAACTGTTGTTCACATCGCTTTTTAACCACTGTTTTTGACCCTGATCTCATTACCAAAAAGATCACAAAGAACTGGACTTTTTGTCCCCCCCCCCATCCACCAAAACAAATAATAATTATTTATATTTGAGTTTAGTTCAAATCAGTGCTGTCAAATGACTAAACGCGATTAATCGCATTCAAAATAAGCTTTTGTTTACATAATATATGTATGTACTGAATATTTATTGTGTTTGTATAAATACAAACACTTGTATGTATATATTTAAGAAAAGTGTTATGTTTAGATACTAAATAGAATTATATATAATATAAAATATAAGAATATAAATATAGAAATGTATATGCATGTAAATATTTCCTATATATATGCAAGTGTGTGTATTTATATATAAATAATAGATAAACCGTACACTCACAGATATTATGTAAACAAACTTTTCTTTTGGATGTGATTAATCATTTGAAAGCACTAGTTAATTTAAGTTTGTATCATTTTAGTTTTAGTCTGAATATAATTTTTATGCGAGTTTAATTTTTAATATTTATTTTGTTATAAAGTTTTTATACATGTACTAATAAGACGCAGTCTCTCTAACATGCATTAACAACAGCACTTTGTTGCAAATGCCTTAATTTATGCAGCAAAGAGATGTTCATAAATCATAAATTCTATCAATTTTTCCCACTTCCACCAGAGTACTTTGATACTAGCTCTGAGTCCTCATGAACCTTGTGGACACAGGCTGGATTCACTGATGTGAAATCAGAAAGCAGCTTTAAGTGAATCAGAACGTCAGATGAACTTTAGTCCAGATGAATGACTGAGGGATGTTTGTGTTCCTCAGGCTCATGAGATGAGCGCCAAACACTCGGACGAGGCCATGAAAGCTGAGAAATGGCAGTTTGAGTACAAGAACCTCAACGACAAATACGAGACGCTTCTGAAGGAGAGAGAGGTACCACACTGATCCCTCACATCAGAGCAGAGGGACTCTGTGACTGAGCATTAATGACTCTCTGTGTGTGTGTGTGTGTGTGTGTGTGTGTGTGCTGCAGAAGCTGATATGTGAGCGTGACACGCTGAGAGAGACGACTGAGGAGCTGAGATGTGCTCAGGTCCAGCAGCAGTGCTTGACAGGTCACACACACAGCATCTACAGACAGAGACATAAGCCCCGCCCTCTCTCACACACTCAGCCAATCAGCTCTCTCCCTGTGTGTCTGTAGATTCTCTGAGCACTGAATCCGGAGCGGTCGGCAGCCTGGCAGCAGAGATCATGCCGACAGAGCTCAGGTGAGCACTAGTCAGGGGGAAAACCTTACAAACAGCTTGATTCATCGCTTGAGCATTTACATTATTTACTAACCATTTTGAAATTATTTTGTTTGTTTTATTTGTATTAAAAAAGGTTGTATGTGTTATGCATCTTTCAGTTTTTGTTATTCAGTTCACTAAATTAATGAGTAATGGTAGCTTGGCAATTAAAATAAGTTTGATAAATTACATAAACTAATCTGATAGTCAGTGTGGGTGCTGATTATATTTAGATGTAGCTTGTAGTGTTTCTGGACTTTACTAGTAAAACATTTGAGCAGTTTCAACATTGAATACTAATCGCACACACTAGCGGTAAAAGGTTTTAATATGTTATTCCAGCATCATTACTCCAGTCTTCAGTGTCACATGATCCTTGGAACTTGTTTGTGTAGATGAGATGAGTCTGACATGTGAATGTGTTTTCTGTGTGTGTCAGGGACACGGTTGTGCGTCTGCAGCAGGAGAACAAGACGCTGTGTGTTCAGGAGGAGTCGTACAGACACAGACTGGAGGAGCTTCAGACGCAGCTGGAGGATTCACAGCGCAGCCAGAACACACTCGAGACGCAGAACCGGTCTGTGTGTGTGTGTGTGTGTGTCAGGTACATCAGTGTACGGAGTGTGACGCTCTCTCTCTCTCTCTGTGTGTGTGTGTGTGTCAGGTTGAGTCAGCAGCAGATCTCCGAGCTGAGCGCTCAGGTGGAGGAGCTGCAGAGAGCTTTACAGGAGCAGGACAGCAAGACCGAGGACGTCAGTAACACACACACGCACACACACACTCACTGAAAACTGATTCCTCGCGTCATGATTGTGTCTGAGCTAAAATCTCTCCGTTCAGTGCTCAACACTCAGTGCTGCCGTCTCATTTAAGACCGAATCATCTCTGCTCTTACTGCGCATGATTCATGAATGACATCAGTCTAAAAATGATTAATCTTTATCTTTTCTTCTGAGAGTAATAACTTGCTTCACCTCGTAAATGATTTGACATGAGAAGATGAAGTCAGTGTGGGCGCAGCTGAATAATATTAATCAATAATATCATAATAACATCCAGTCAAATGAAATTCAAATGGAAGTATTGTTTAAAATTAGTAACATCAACAATTAATTAAAAATGATGTCAAATGTGTAGTGGGAGGCGTATCTCCTCGGACAGCAGCGGCTGAGTGATTTCCATCTGATTGATTTAATATGACTGACCTGATCATGTGATCTGATGTTAAACCACACAGTGTCTTTCTCTGGTTGGTTGATGTGTGAGATCTGTAACTGTTTTGTTTGCTGTGCTGAAATTAACGCCTGCTCGTCTGTTTTCATCCACCCACCTCTCCTAATCGACCAATCATCTGCCGCCTCAGGTCATTGTAAGTACCGCCCCCGGCCCGTCTGCTTTCTGATTGGACACTGCTTGTTAATGTGCTGTGATCATCAGTGATGGTGTGTGATCGGTCAGCGTCTCACTGCTCTGTTTCTCTTCCCTGACAGTCGTCTCTGTTGAAGAAGAAGCTGGAGGAGCATCTGTGAGTGTCTCCGTCTGTCCTCTCTGAGCCTGCGTCATCATCACATGTTGTGTTAATGCTCTGTGTGTGTGTGTGTGTGTGTGTGTGATCAGAGAGAAGCTCCACGAGGCTCATTCTGACCTGCAGAGGAAGCGGGAGGTGATTGATGATCTGGAGCCACATGCGGACAGTAACAGTGAGTCCACACACACACGACCAGCCGCAGGTCAAAGGTCATTCTGATGACACCTTTATTGATTTAGCTCACAGACACACAACAAGCTACTCTGAAGCTAGTTCATCAAACTGCAAGCTACTCATCAGATGAAGTTCCAAAGATTGCTGTGATGATAAAGATTTCTGAATAAAATCTGTAAATATTCATGAATATTTCAAAAATCTGTGTGTGTGTCAGTGGCGAAGAAGATTGATGAGCTGCAGGAGATCCTGAAGAAGAAGGATGAAGACATGAGACGGATGGAGGACCGATACAAGAGATATGTGGAGAAAGCTCGCACCGTCAGTACAGACTGTAGACAGATAGTGCTGTGTAGTGAGAGAAGAGTCCAGCTTGTGTCTCCCTGAACACCAGGTGTGTGTGTGTTTCAGGTCATAAAGACCCTGGACCCCAAGCAGAAGTCCAGCGCTCCTCCTGCTGAGGTTCAGGTGCTGAAGAACCAGCTGACGGAGAAGGACCGGAAGATCCAGCACCTGGAGGTCAGACACACACACACACAGAGACAGACTGCTGTTAATGTGATGATGATCTCACGCTCGTCTCTGTGTGTTTAGCATGATTTCGAGAGGACGCGCTCCAGACACGACCAGGAGGAGAAGCTCATCATCTCAGCCTGGTACAACATGGTGAGGAACCACAGGAGCACGCTGTTACATGCTGCTGGAAACCCTTCAGAGCCCAAAGAATACTAGCATAGCTTTGTTAAAAGACTTGCAGGATTTTTCTGCTTTTTATTATTATGTTTTATATTGATCTGTGGCATGATTTTAGAAAGTAGTAAACACAAGTTACTGAAAATGTATTTTTGAGGAATATCTCAATTTTGTTTCTTCCTGATCAATCCTAGGTTTAACTTTCTTTGTTTGCCAAAAATAAATGGAATGGTTACATTTTAAAAGATTAACTAAATAGTTTTTTTATGCCACCATTTAAAAAATAAATAAAAATAATTGTATTAAATCCATTTAAAAAATTAAAACAGACGACAAAATTACTGAAGAATAAAGCATTTCATAGGGCCGTATTTTTGTATAAATGTAAATGAATTAAGCTTCTACATTTTTCTAAATTCACTTGATTAAACATGCTTTTTAATTAATGAACATTTTAAAACCGATTCCAGAAAAATTAAAAACACTGAATTCAGGGGGAAGAAACATTTCCATAAGATTAGTTTGTTAAACTTAGAATAAATTGTAATTAAATTCTATATACTAAGTATAATTAGATTAATAATTTAATTCCACTTAAAAAAAAAGAATTTGGAGTAGAATATAACACATATTTCATAGGGCTCTAAAAATGGAATGTTTGTGAAGCATTTAATAAACTGTAATTACATCTCATAATTAATTAGACACGCTTTTTAATCACTAAAAATTGTATTCAACCATTAAAATGGAATCCAGAAAATAAAAAAATAAATAGAACTTAAAAAAAAAATTAGAATTTAGGGAAAAAAAACCCCGTTTTCCATGTATCTGGTCACGCTGCGGGCCGAGTTGAGGTGGTTTAGTGGACTGGAGTTGATCTCTGTCTCTGTGTGTCTCAGGGGATGGCTCTTCATCAGAAGGTGGCCGGAGAGAGATCAGGACCCGGTTCTGCTCCGGCTCAGTCCTTCCTGGCCCAGCAGAGACAGTGGACACAAGCCCGCAGAGGCCTGTCCCGCCTGCAGCCCAGATAGACCGCTCACACCTCCTCTATCTGTCTGTCTGCCATCGGCCTGGTGTCTTTTATCATTGTGTTTTAGATTAAGTTTGCTGGTTTTGTTTTTTTTTAGTTGATGTGAGCGTCAGTGTGTAGTTGAGTTTTAGTTTAGTGTTAATTAGCTTCAGAAACCACTGCGTTTAATGAAGTAGATCAACCTTTTCTTCTTTTAATGATGTCTTTTTACTGTAGATTTGGGTGTTGATCAGGGTTAGGGTGCATGTGAGCGCACTTTACACCCCCGGTGCCTTCTGCCATCCGTCGATCATCTGCTGAATGCTGAAAGCCCTTAATGCTACGAACAAATCAAGTGCTTTTATAATGAGTTTCCCAGAGAGCTGCTGTGTTTTAATGACACTAATCATGGAAGTTTCCACCGGATGCTGCTTGACCTTTTTTTTTTTTTGATGTAATGTCACCAAAGTCTGTCGCTGGTATTTATTGAGGCAGAAACACTACTGACTGTGAACACTGTTCTGGTCCTCATCAGTCCGGACACTGAGCTTCATTTGTTCTTCACTCTCCAGAGTTTGTCACAGTGCTGTGTTTAGGAGTTGTTTGTGTGTTTCTCACTGTGTTTTCTTCGTTCGCTCTGAGTCTGGACTGATGGGGTCACTACGGAAATGAATCACTTTAGTCACTCACTGTTCTTCTCTTTGCACTACAATAAAAGAGGTTCTAGGTACAAAATATCAGAGCTGAGTCTGTGTGTGTGCTTTTGTGTTATTTGCAATAAATTAGACGCCAGTCAGAAATGGATTGATAAAAAACCTTATTAAACCTGATCCACAAATCAGTACTTGAAATACTGAATAAGTCTGATAAATTAGCAGTCAAATAATTAAGTTCATTTATTGTTAGATGTATAGTCTGTGACTCCATGTTTTGTAATATTTGCTGAAAAGTTATAAAAATAATAATGACTGTCTAATGATTCAAAATATAATCATGATCATGCAGGATTGCTAACGTGTAAATGACTGCATTACTGTGAAAAATGTGTACAATAAATGCGTAAAATATAATTTGGAAATTAGTTACTATTATGTTGTATTATTTTTTCTTACTATGGTACTGTACTGTTAGATGTGTTATTGAAATCACTTTATATTACTTTTTTTTCAACGTTTTATTGAAATCAAATTGTTTAGTAGTTTTAATCAAATTTTATTTAGTATTTCTTTTAATCCATTTCAGCTAGATGAGATTATCTTATTTTCTCATTTATAGCACTGAACTTTCAAAAATTAAAATCAAATCATTTTAATTTTATCTACATGTATTTTTATTCAAATCAGATTGTATTTATTTTATTAAATTTTTAATTATTCTAATGTATTTTTTGTACAAAATAGTCAAATCTTATTTGATCATGTATATATCTTTTAACTTTTTCCCCCTGAACAAGTCATTTAATCTATTAAATGTGAGGACTTAAAAATGAACCGATCTTTCTAAAACTAAATTAGCCCACACGTGAATACTTTCTGGATTAAATAACCATTGTGTTTCTTCTGTGATTTTTTTTTTAAACGTGTTTTCATGGACATTAAAGCTATGAAATAAGTAAAATAACTTCACAATAAAAAAGGTTGTTATAAGTAATTTTCACTTCGAAATTGCTAGTGAATTTCGTAAATAATTCAGCGGCAAGTAACGCAGTGAATTAAACATGAAATTATAAAGCAGAAAGACTAAAAAGTGTGTTCCTCTAAAGCGCGTTCATATCAATAACTGAGGTGTTTGTGCGCGGCGCCGCGCTGCGGTTCTTCCTCCGGCCTGCAGGCGGCGGTGGCGCGTCTCTCGCGGGCTCGAGGCTCGGCGCTGACTGCAGAGGAAGTGCAGTATGGCGGAGCGATGCTAAAGCACAACAAACCTGTGCTAAAAACATCGGGATAAAACACCGAAAACCTGCCGATTCACCGCACAATCCGGCCGCTCCGCGATCATAAACACACACGGACCCGCGGCTCGATAATCGCGCGCTCTCTGTGTGTCGCCGAAGGTGTTTTTGTTCCGTCGCGACACTTTACGATCCCGTAACAACGCAAACTAGCGTATTATTCTTTCGTTTTCACCTTCATTACGCGTTTAAAATAAATACATTTAACTCTTCATTAAACGGCAAATCCTCGCAGAAATCAAAACACCGCAGGAGTGAGAGTAAAGGCTTTATGTATTATTTCACCGAACGGTAAAACGATGGAGAAAAAGCAGCATAAATCCGACAAACCTCACCGCCATCTTCATCATCATCATCCTCCTCCTCAGCAGTCCTCTAGCAGCAGCAGCAGCGGGGAGTCCGGCGGCAGCAGCCCGGCGCACGGGGCGCCCAGAGCGGCCAACGCCTTCGCCAACGACGGCAGCTTCATGGAGCTGTTCAAGAAGAAGATGGAGGAGGAGGAGAGGATGAAGAGAGAAAGAGAGGGAGAGGAAGAGGAGGACAAGACGAGGAGCTCCGCTGCGCCGCCGGACAGGAAGCCGCTGAGCGCGAGCTTTGTAAGAGCAGCAGCGGTCTCACACACACACACACACACACACACACACATAGAGAGAGAGGGGTGTCAGTGAGTAGAATCGGGTCACTGTCGCTTCTGAAGCCCGTGTAACGCTGTCAGTGTGTCCTGTCTGTCTCAGGTGGGCAAGCGGAGAGGAGGCGCGAGACTCGCCCTCAAGACCGGGATGGTGGCCAAGAAACAGAAGCCCGACTCCGAGGTGAGAGACAGACACCCAGCAGCACAATAACCATCATAACTCATTGTGACGCTGTGTGGAGATTCAAACCGTCGATTCATCTGATATACACATCAGGGGCTTCCAACATGAATTCATTCGAAAGCTACTTTATAAAAAATGAAAGCGGCTGAGGGCTGCCCATACAGGACTTAAATCTCCTAAATAATGAATATCAGAAGAGACTGTTATACATGGCATTGTGCAGATGTGCTGGATTGTTAAGTGAAGTACTGAGGCACACACTGAAATCATTTTACCAAGTTTTATGACTAAAAGCAAGAAATAAAAATAGCAGCATATTATGCATAAACATTGAAATATAAAGAAGATGGCCAGATTTTAAACAGACAAAAAAAATCATGTTTAAGTAAAGTTTTGACTTTTTATTTCTTAATAAAATTCTAACACTTCAGCCATTAACTGCTTTATTACGAATTTCACCGAAAAAAGATGGAAAGCAAAAGCCATTGAAACTTTTCTGAAGTCAGTTTCCGATTATGCATTCATACAAATAATTCAATCATATATTCTTGCATGTAATTGTTTTCTATTGTGAAGCACTCACTACTCCAGTAACGGTCTTCAGAAATCATTCTAATATACAGATTCACTGCTAAAAAAAACACATCCGATTATTATCAGTGATGCATTTCATTTCTCCGGGTTCTTTGATGAATAAAAAGAGAGATCTGTCAGGACATTATAAATGTATTTTATTGTCACCTGTGATCAGTTCAGTGCTTCTCATGAATGTGTATCTGATGTGTGTGTGTGTGGATGCAGGTGGAGGCTGGGAAGGGAGACGCCTGGACTTCATACATGGCAGAAGTGAAGAAGTATAAAGCGCAGCAGTGTGGAGACGATGATAAGACCAGACCGCTGGTCAAATAGACTGAACTGCTTCCTGTGGAGATGCCGTCACTGCCATTCTCCCTCAGCTCCAGTCTCATCCCGTGTGCCGTATTTGCTCATTTGTTGGATTCTGGTTCTTTTTGAGTGGTTATGATTTAGTTACCATTCTTGTTCACCTTGTTGATATTTTGTACTCTACATGTTTGCTACTTGAATGTCACCTGATGAAGATTGACGATGACGAATTAAACTCACAGTACCACAGCTCCTGTCCCACTGAGATTATTGAACGTCCCACACCTGATCACATATTCAACATCCACTTGACTGCCTCCATTTTACACACTTTACCTCAGTCAGGATGCGCTTCGTGTTCATTTTCAATTAGCAGTATGTGCTTCTTGAAAATGATGCATATTTTTCAAATGGCTCTAACTAGTTTAATAGTTCATCTCTTCATGGTTCTTCATTGCTCTGATTGGATCTCTGTATATGAATATGAAGTTAATTAGTCAACATCTGATCTTTCGCAGCATTTCAAGCTTTTGCTGTACTTTAGAAAATGTCAAAGCAGGAGAAATGTTTCAAAACTTGAATTTAAAAAATGTAAATTTCAATATATAGAGAGAGATTGAATTTATGAAAAGTTTGTTTTCAAGACTAAAGACTCTAAGATTAAATGTTTACTCTTAAAATATGATTTAAGAGTAAAAATCAATGAGAACAAACGCCAGAATCATCACGGACACAGCGAGAGTTTTAACTAAGGCTTCTGCATTTTTATTTTGCTCGTGTCCTGAAAGTTCAAGTATATTACAATGGCCGCCGTCCCGCCCTTCATTTGGTTTGAACAATTTAAAGGGCGTTTCGTTGGTAAACAGCACCAGAGACACCGACCCACACCAGAGAGGGAGGAACACCTTCACTCATCAAGATTCATACGCTCCACACATTAGAAAAAAACTCATTTACAGAAGCTGCGGGCTAATCGACATGCAAACACACACACACACTCGGTGTTTCCCTCCCCGTCACAGTGATCAGGTCTGTCTGTGTAAACATTGATACATATGTACAACCCACGGATTATTCAAACAAATAACATTACTCATCAGCATCAATATTCAAATGACTATAAAACAGCTCCGTCTCATTGGACGGCCAGCAAATCATGCATAAAAGTGGGCGGAGTCAGTTCTGGATCAAGGTTCTGTGATGTCATAAGGTCTTCCTCTGCAAATCTCCCTGCGTTTGATTGACATCTGCACACACACAGAGAGAGAGAGAGAGAGAGAGAGCGAGTTAGTAATGAAGCACTGTGACTCGTCCCGACTGAAGATGATGAAGCAGCAGCAAACGCACACATGCAGGCAGCGGGAGCGTCGCACGCTCAGCGTTTACCTGAGAAAGCCAGCTGTAAGTGTGGCGGCAGAGCGGCCTGAGCCCCTGACATGAGACCCTTTAACACATCTGAGGAGAGACGGGACAGAGAGACACACACCCCACACAAGACACACACAGAGATTCAATGAGAGGAAGCAGATTCATGACGAGCCACGTGATGAAGAGCAGATGAACACACACACAGCTGCGACATCTAATGTGTCTAAAAGAGGTCATGAACTGAGAAACCAGAATCCCCCTGATCTTTTCACATGTAAGAGGTCCTTGTGCTATAAAAACATTCTATAAGTTTCAGAACTCTAACCCTTCTCATTAGTCTAAAAACAGCTTATACTGAAGGCAGTCTGTTCTTATCTATGATGTAAAAGAGTGGATAAAAAGAAGAAAAAAAAAAAAAGCAGTCAGAATTTGTGCTCTGCATTTAACCCATCCGAAATGCACACACACAGAGCAGTGAACACACACACACTGTGAGCACACACCCGGAGCAGTGGGCAGCCATTTATGCTGCGGCGCCCGGGGAGCAGTTGGGGGTTCAATGCCTTGCTCAAGGGCACCTAAGTCGTGGTATTGAAGGTGGAGAGAGAACTGTACATGCACTCCCCCCACCCACAATTCCTGCCGGCCCGGGACTCGAACTCAAAACCTTTCGATTGGGAGTCCGACTCTCTAACCATTAGGCCACGACTTCCCGGTTGGTCCAGATCCAAGATGGCGCCGCACATGGCTGCTTCAGTGCTTGGCTCTCCAGTGTTTGTACTGTTTTTGTTCGTTTTTCCTGTTTTTTGTTTAACAAACACGATCAGTTTCACCAGGGATGAACTGCTGAACATTCGGCAGAACACACCACATGATATTTTTCCGGATTTCTATTATACAGACGTTTTACTGAACATTGTTATCGGAGGAGCAGCGGCGCTGATCAAGCGCTTCAGGACGCGCAGACGGGGAAAGCGAGCGGGAGCGCTCGTCAGACTCAGGAAGCGCGGATTTCGAACGCCGTTGCCTAGCATCCATCTCGCAAATCTCCGCTCTCTACCCAACAAAACGGACGAACTCCTTCTGCTCTCTCGGACAAATAAGGATTTCTCTCACTCTGCGTTTCACGGAAACCTGGCTGAATGACGCCATACCGGACAGCGCACTCCATCTGCCGGGCTTTCAGCTGTTCAGAGCGGACCGCGAAGCAGAATCAACAGGGAAATCGCGCGGCGGCGGGACATGCTTTTACATCAATGAACGGTGGTGTACAGATGTAACTGTATTAAAGAAGATGTGCTGTCCTGATCTAGAAACGCAGTTTATCAACTGCAAGCCGTTCTATTCGCCGCGGGAGTTTCACTCGTTCATTCTGGTTAGTGTTTACATCCCTCCTCAAGCGCAAGTAAGTCTGGCTTTACAGAAACTCGCTGATCAGATCACAGACACAGAACAACAACACCCGGACTCTGTTTTAATCATTCTTGGGGACTTTAATAAAGCCAATCTCTCCCGTGAACTGCCAAAATACAGACAGCATGTTACCTGTCCCACCAGAGACAGTAATATACTGGATCACTGTTACACCACAATAAAGGATGCATATCACTCTGTTCCACGAGCAGCTTTGGGACGTTCTGATCACTGTCTGGTTCATCTTATACCGACCTACAGGCAGAAACTAAAATCTGCTAAACCTGTAGTAAAGACTGTGAAGAGATGGACCAGCGAAACAGAGCAGGATTTACAATCTTGTTTTGACATCACAGACTGGAGCGTTTTTGAAGCTGCTACCACCGATCTGGATGAACTCACAGAGACCGTAACATCCTATATTAGTTTCTGTGAGGATATATGCATTCCTACCAGGACTTATTTAACATTCAACAATGATAAGCCATGGTTTACAGTAAAACTCAGACACCTTCGTCAGGCCAAAGAGGATGCCTACAGAAATGGGGACAGGGTCTTGTACAATCAGGCCAGGAACACACTGAACAAAGAGATTAGAGCGGCTAAAAAGACCTACGCTAAAAAGTTGGAAGACCAGTTTACTTCCAACGACTCTACTTCAGTTTGGAGAGGACTGAGAGCCATCACAAACTACAAGACACCATCCCCCTGCCCTGAGGCTAATCAACGACTTGCTAACGACCTGAATGAGTTTTATTGTAGATTTGAAACCCCCAACACCCACTCTGACCATCTCCCTACACAACCATTAACACCTCCTGCAATCCCCCTCTCCATACCTCCTGCTCTTCAAATCTGTGAAGATGATGTGCGCCAGGTCTTCAAGAAAAACAAAAGAAGAAAAGCACCAGGCCCAGATGGCGTTACACCAGCCTGTCTGAAAATCTGTGCTGACCAGCTGGCCCCCATCTTTTCACAGATCTTCAACAGATCTCTGGAGTTGTGTGAAGTACCTTCCTGCTTCAAACGCTCAACCATAATCCCCATTCCAAAGAAACCCAAGATAACAGGACTTAACGACTACAGACCTGTGGCTCTAACGTCTGTCGTCATGAAGTCGTTTGAAAAACTGGTTCTGGTTTATCTGAAGGACATCACTGGACCCTTACTGGACCCCCTGCAGTTTGCGTACCGAGCAAACAGGTCCGTGGATGATGCAATCAACATGGCATTGCACTTCATCCTGCAACATCTGGACAAAACAGGGACTTATGTGAGGATCCTGTTTGTGGACTTTAGTTCGGCTTTCAACACCATCATCCCAACAACCCTCCAGACCAAACTGACCCAGCTCTCTGTTCCTAGCTCTATCTGTCAGTGGATCACCAGCTTTCTGACAGATAGGCAACAGTTAGTGAGACTGGGGAAATTCATGTCAAACAGCTGCTCCACCAACACTGGTGCCCCTCAGGGATGTGTTCTCTCCCCTCTGCTCTTCTCCCTGTACACCAACGACTGCACCTCTAAAGACCCCTCTGTCAAGCTCCTGAAGTTTGCAGACGACACTACAGTCATCGGCCTCATCCAGGACGGTGACGAGTCTGCTTACAGACAGGAGGTTGAGCAGCTGGCTGTCTGGTGCAGTCTTAACAACCTAGAGCTGAACACGCTCAAAACAGTGGAGATGACTGTGGACTTTAGGAGAAACCCCCCTGCACTTTCCCCACTCACCATCATGAACAGCACTGTGACTGCAGTGGAGTATTTCAGATTCCTGGGAACCACCATCTCTCAGGACCTGAAGTGGGACAATCACATTGGCTCCATTGTGAAAAAAGCCCAACAAAGGTTGTACTTCCTTCGCCAGCTGAGGAAGTTTAACCTGCCACAGGAGCTGCTGAAACAGTTCTACTCAGCCGTCATTGAGTCAGTCCTGTGTACTTCAATTACTGTCTGGTTTGGTTCAGCTACAAAATCAGATATCAGAAGACTACAGAGAACTGTTCGGACTGCTGAAAGGATTATTGGTGCTCCCCTGCCCACCCTCCAAGAACTGTACACATCCAGAGTGAGGAAAAGGACTCAGAAAATCACTCTGGATCCCTCACATCCAAGTCACCCCATCTTTGAACTTTTGCCATCTGGCCGGCGCCTCAGAGCCGCAAATACAAGAACAGCAAGGCACAAGGATGGTTTCTTCCCCCAGGCAATCTACCTCATGAACAGTTAAATGTTTCCCACTTAAACTTATGCAAAAATGTGCAATATCCTTATATTTATTTGTTACCCCTCCATCCTAGAACATTCCTGCATCTCACTCAATCCTATTCCATTATCATTTATAGCACAATTGTTTATACACCTATTTATTTGCCAATTTGTAAATCTCCTGTAAAGGTTTTTTTTTTTTTTTTTGTCTGTGTGTTGTCTCTGTTTACTGGAAGCTTATGTCACTAAAACAAATTCCTTGTATGCGCAAGCATACTTGGCAATAAAGCTCTTTCTGATTCTGATTCTGATAAACACCGCCTCACAGAAGATCATAAACGCCTTCTACACCAGCGCCTGTTTAGCCCCGCCCACCGATTCTACGTCACCGCCTGTTTAACCCCGCCCACCGATTCTACGTGACCGCCTGTTTAACCCCGCCCACCGATTCTACGTCACCGCTTGTTTAGCCCCGCCCACCGATTCTCACTGCAAATCCACACTGATAATGAACGTGGATTTTCTACAATCCTCCAAAACAGGACACAAAATAGCCTATTACTTCTTAATTATGATGGTTTCTGATGTAACAATCTTAAGTGGACCTCCGAGAACAGTACAAAATAAAAATATGAGGCAGTTATGACCCCTTTAAGTTCAACAATGACAACAGCATCACTTGCAGAAATGGAAATGCTGAACAAAATGAATAATAAAATAATAAATTATGTACTAAATAAGTAAATACTAAGTTACTGCAGCTGTACACACAAACACAGACACAAGACATCAACTAAAGAGGGGTCATACGAGCCTATGTCTAATAGACAACCTAAGAAAAACCTAAAAATATAGTCTGAATTATGAATGCATGTAAATGTGTCACTTAAAGACCACTAATGCAAATGTATTAATTTTATAATAAACAATCATTTATATAATGAAAATGTCAATATAAACATAAAAAATATATAAACATTATATTTAAGCATTTCAGGATGTTATTTGTTAGGTAGTATTTTTTAATAAGTCAAATAGTGACATTTCTGTTGCCTGATATCATTTAAAGCTGGAGAGTCCAATAAAATCTGATTTATAGTTAGACCGTTATAGTGGTTATTCTTCACTGTTCAATAAACACACACGTATACACCACCAGACAAAAGTTTGGGATCAGTAAGACTCAACGTTTTTAAAGAGGTGTCTTCTGCTCATCAAGGCTGCATTTATTTGATCAAAAAAACAGAGAAAAAAATTATTCTAATATACTTATTATTGATTTGTTATTGTTTTTGGAAACTGATACTTTGATGAATAAAAAGTTCAAAAGAACAGCATTTATTCAAGATATAAATCTTTCCTAACAATATAAATCTTTGCTATCACTTCTTAACAATTAAACACATCCTTGCTGCAAAAAAGTTTGAATTTCTTACAAAAAAGAAAGAAAGAAAGAAAGAATACAAATTTACAGACTTCTAACATCTGAACTGTAGTGTATATCGGTAAACACGTTTTCTATTTTAAATATATGCTGCTCTTTTTGACTTTTTATTCATCAAAGAATCACGAAAATAAACTATCACATGTTTCAAATAAAATATAAAGCAGAGCAACTGTTTTCAACACTGATAATAAATCAGTATATTAATATGATTTCTGAAGGATCACGTGACACTGAAGACCGGAGTAATGATGCTGAAAATACAGCTTTGTATCATGGGAATAAATTACATTTTAAATGTATATTAAATTAGAAAAATTTTATTTTACATTGTAATAATATTTCACATTATTATTTTTTTCCTGTATTTTTGATCAAATAAATGCAGCCTTGCTGAGCAGAAGAAAACTCCTGTAAAAAAAACATTAGAAATCGTTCTGCTCCCAAACTTTTGTTTAATAGTGTTCATTCACTAACAGAGGCTCATGAAACAAATGTGAATCAGGAACATCAGAGTGATGAAGATGATGGGGGATTTACAAAAGTAGATAGAATGACCTTTCTAAGACTTAAGTAATCATGATAATTAATGAACTTCTCTATATTCATTGGTCACACCGACTCACTCTGGGAAAGGTTGAACCCTGAGCTGCTGGGATTGGTGGAGGCGCCGGTGGTCGCCGTGGAAACCACAGAGGAAGAGAGATTCAGCAGGTTTGGAAATTGGAACGGGAGAGAGACGGGAACCAGACCTCCCAGCATCCCGAAGCCCAGCGGCAGAGACGGACCGGTCGAACCCAGCAGAGCGCTGGAGGACGACACCTGCAAAACACACCAGCATCATCACCAGCATCATCACCATCATCACCACCACCACCAGCATCATAATCATCATCATCATCACCATCATCATAATCATCATCATCATCACCATCATCACACTGTTAGAGCACACCTTTACAAACACCTCATCTTGGGTTAAAACAACATCCCTATGAGTATCAATTTAATTTTTGAACAAATCTGCCAACTAATAAAACAACTCATAAAAACACAACATTTGAGTAGTGGCTTGTATTTTGAGTTAAGTTAAGCTTAGTTACAAAATGTGTGGCATAAATAATGACATACCAAATAAATAATTAGTAATTAAAAAAAATTCTAGGGCGAATAATGGAATAATTCTATTCCTTTAAGGGAAAAAAACTGCTGTAAAAAGCTGCCTGAATAAATATATATTTATTTATTTTAAATAAAATAAAAAAAAAAAAAATTACACATTTAGAAAATATCACTTAAAAGTACTTATTCTACTAAAATTTACCAAAGAAAACTTTAATTTTAATTAAAAGAAATTATTTCTTTTACATTTTCACAAATTACCCTTAATTAATAAAATAATAAAAATATAAATATTTTTTAAATAATATTTTAATAACAATTTACATTTAAAAATATAAAAGAATAATTACATTGGTGATTTAAAATTCTTGTATTAAATTTAGATGATATTCTTTTTTTCTTCTTTTTTTTAAGGACTAGGATGTTTCTAGAAGTAATATTATAATTATGCTAGTAAACTTTCCTGAGAAAGAGACACTTTTACATTGCTCTTGGTGAAGAGATTTTGTGCTAAAAATAGTTCTCAAGTTTGAAAGTACTAAATAGAAATTAATAAATGATAAATAAATATTTTTTTTAATATTTAATATCAATTAAAAATATAACAGGCAAATAACAAGTCTTAATCGTGAGCAGACAGACCTGTGAGAGTGGAGACGCTGTGGCCGTAGACACAGATGTGATTGTCTTCACTCCCTGATTAGCTCCACCCACTTGTCTGTGTCGCTGACTGTGATTGGCTGTCCCCGTCACCAGTGAGGCGCTGGTGGCCGGTGGCTTGGTGACAGGTGCGGTCGTGGTGGTGAGTCCGGAGATGCTGTTGCCCTGAGATGAACTCCTCTGCCCCACGGGAGCTCTGTAGCCGCCGGCAATGAAGCCCGTGTGGAAAACCGGGCTCTTGGAGGTGTGCTGGTGCATGCTGGGTAGTGTGGGTGTTCTGGAGACGACGGGCGAGGCGGTGGGTGTGAGCTTGATTATGTTAGAGCTGGGGTTGTGAGGTGACTTGGTGAGGGTGGCCTGCACGTGCGTGATGAAGCCCGGTTTGGGCGACTCGTGGTTTTTGGCTTGCGGCGTCACGTGGAAAGGCTGCGCAGATTTGACATTTAACAGCGACGGTGAGGAAGCGGCAGGAAGCACGCGCGCTGAGCTGGTATTGCTGGATTTGATGAGGCCCGTCGGCATGGTGCCTACTGTTTTCCCCGCCAGAATCTTCTGAGGGGCGTGAAGAGGCGATGCTGTCGGAGGAGGGCGGGGCTTCACCTGAGACCCACCCATCTTGGTGGCCGGAGTCAAGGATGGTCGCTGAGCGGGAATAACGGAGTGTCTCTGAACCGGCGGCAGGACGCCCACACTTTTAACGACTGAAGACACGGGCGTCGAGGAGAGCACACTGGGAGCAGAAGCAGGCGGAGACGGGGTGCTCCCGCTCTTTTTGGCCAGGTGTGGAGACGCGAGCAGCAGCTGGGGCTGTTTGGGCGGCTCGGCGGACGGCGGGCTGTGGGACTGGGCCAGGTCTTTGGCGACGCTGCTCAGCATGGCCAGAGCGTGAGAGATGGAGTCCAGCGACGGGGCGGTCAGGTCCTCGTCCAGAGAGTCTGAGAGACAGATGGGCTCCGGCGGGGACATCGCTAGCTGCGCGGGTGCATGAGCAGCGGCGTCTACTGACACGACTGGACGCTGGACGACTGCAGGAGGTGTGGAGTCCACAGAGACGGACGGACGCTGGAGCACACTGCTGTCCTGAGGCTTGGGCTTCGCTTTCGGAGCTGGTAACATCCTTTTCTTCACTCTGAAAACAGAAAGGTGCCGCTTCATCACAAGAGCAGAGGTGTAAAAGAGTACTTAAAAAATATACTCAAGTAAAAGTATCTGCCCCAAAACAAACTTGAGTAAAAGTAAAGAAGTACAACTTTAAATTGTACTCAAGTGTTAAAAAGTAAAAGGGCTAGTTCACTGAAAACGATGCTGTTAATTAACTCACCTTCAGCCCATTCAATATATATAGGTGACTTTTTTTCTTCAGAAGTAACAGTACAGATTTTTATCTGAAACCGTGGGCCTCAGTGATTCATATAACGCAAGTCAATGGGTGCCGCCATTTTAAGAGCCAAGGAGGCACATACAGGTAAAATAAAAATCAATACCTATGGCTTCTGATGATGTGTGTGTCATAAAGGTCTTTTTTTGAGGGCGGGGGGATTTTTACATCATCTGATATCATTCTAAAAAGCTTTCCATTGATGAATGGTTTATTATGAACAGACAATATTTGGCCAAGATGCAGCTATTTGAAAATCTGAAATTACATTTTGATATATTTTCGGTAGGAAGTGTACAAAATATCTTCATAGAACGTGATATTTACTGGATAATTTTGACCCATACAATGTATTGTTGGCGATTGCTACAAATATAAACCGTGCTACTTGTGTCTGGTTTTGTGCTCCAGGGTCACAAATTGAGGCGTTAATTTTAATGTTCAGTTTCTTGCATAGAGTGATTGTTTTGCTTCTTAAGAGCTAAAAAAAAATAATCATAAGGATCCATGGGTATTAATTTAGTGTTGTCTGTATATGCTTTTTTGACTCTCAAAGTAACGGCAGCCATCGACTTCTATTGTATGAATCACCAAGCAGCACGGTTTCAACATAAAATCATCTTTACTTGTTCTACTGAAGGAAAAAAGCCACGAGAGCGAGGAAAAATAACAGTTCATTTTCATTTTGGGTGAATGATCCCTTTAAATAGGCCAAAACAACTTGTTTGTGTTTACAAATGACCAAGGGAAAAATACTCACGTATTTCCTGTGAGGTGACTGTGAGCCACACGGCTCTCTTTAATCAACATCCTGAGAAACAGAGAGAAAGAGAAAGTCAAACATGGTTTCCCAGCACAGACTTCAGCAGCACTGCAGACACCCACCTGGCCTGCATCCATCCTTTGGGCCAGAGCGGTTTGACCTCCGTCTCCATGAAGACCTTCAGGTAATCTTCAGGGGAGAGTGAACTCTGACCCTCCAGCTCATAACAGCCCAGCTTCACCTGAACCAGATTACACAGCAGAGACCTGCGCAAACAAACACAGACACATCTCACATGACTGCAAGAACACAAGACGAGCTTTATCAACAACACGCCAGTCTTTTATTTTAACTGTCACAAACCTGCACATATGAGGGACATTTAAGAGTAATTTATAGATTTGTAAAATAAAATCGGCAAAATGTTTTGGAAATTGTAATAAAAAATAAACGTTTTATTAAGTTAATAATAATAATAGTAATTCTGTATTATTAAAATAAATTAATAATACTAAACCAACCCTAAACTGTTAAAGTATATTTAATTATTTATTATTATTTATAGATTATATTATATATTAACATTGTATATTTTATTAATTTAAACTAATAATATTTAGATTTTTTTTTGTTATATATTATTTCAGTTTTTTATGCTTTATTTTGAAGTTAAAATGGGTTTTTGTTCTTGTTATGGATAATAACCCTGGTATGAATCCTGAAGAACATTTAATCCTTGAAACTACTGGAATTACAGAATTTCATTAGTTTTAATAATTTGATCCAATCACATTCACATATTGCCGTTCACTGAGTGCGAAGATCAAGAAGTTAAGCCGCTGTGCTGTCTTTGAAAACCGTCTTGGAGTGAAACAGGTTGAGAATCGTTGAGCAGCTGGTTTCTCACGTTACTGACTCTTCCTGATCTGTGCGTGATCTCTGAGTCTCACCTGAGTTTGTCGTCCCACACAAATTTCTTCCTGGGGCCCATCACTCTTTTTCCTGGCTTCTCATCATCCTCGTCCTCCGAGCCGTTTCTGTCGCCGTCCTCCGTCTGCTGCCTGCCAAACAAGCGTTCAAACAACCAAACATCAAGAGATTGAAGATTTCAATTCTTTGAAAAACTGATTTCCATGGTCTTGGAAAACTAGCATATATGAGGAAAGCCTCGTTTAAAAAAATAAGATTTCTAGACCTGGAAAAGTCATGCAAATGTATAAAAACGTATAGCCAAGTGGGCATGCTTATCATTAATAGATTTTAATTTCTATATTTCATTGATCAGTTTTTTTATAAATTTTTTTTCTAGTTACACCAAGCTCTAAAATATTTAAAACATAAAAAAATAAAAATAAAAAGAGCGCGATCTTTAAAATCCCTGAGTTCTCCTCAATCCTGAAATGTGCTTATTTTAAGTGGGATCAGGCTCTCACTTGGCGACTTTGGCCATGCAGTCCATGTTGTATCGGGCGATCTGCTCGGGCATGACGCTGCACACGGCCAGCTTGAGCTTGTGCAGCGGTGTCCGCAGCCGGTCGTCCTGGATGTTCAGACTCAGCTTCTTCAGCCGCTTCAGCAGAGCCTCTTTATTACACGGCACGAAGGCCTCCAGATGAGAGTAGACTGCAGTGCGCACGGACGCGGGCTGCTCCTGAACCTGCAGCTCGATGCTACAGATACACAGAGAGAGATTCATGAACACCAGAGACAGAGAGAGACTCAGAGACACACACAACAGCCGAATTAACTCACTCCAGCAGGATGTTGTTCATGTCCAGTGTGAAAAACTTCTTCCTGCCCTCCATGTCGAACTGACGAGACGCCTGGGACGAAAACAAGCGTTTAATACCAGCTCTATACCAGATCTCACCGCTGTTTGCATCGTGTTTGAGAACATGTATATTGCAGCATTTCAAACCTCCCTGCTGAAGTCACACACTGTATTTAGTTTTGTAGTAATTGAACAGCATCTTCTGATTCGCGGACACTATTTTACCCTGTTTTCCATCTTTCTAACCTCTCCCTCCTCCTGCTCTGACTGGTTTCTGTCTATTTTCTCTCTATCATGATGGTCTGCTCCTCCTACACCTCTCTCTACCTCGTCTCCTCCTCTCTCTCCTTCACAATCTGCCTGGAAAGAAAAGACCACACACACACACACACACTATACATTCATAACATTACTGAAGATTATTATGAAAACTTACAACAGTCATTATTGATTAGTCAGGTCTGTGCAATGCAGGAGAAAACACTTTTTAAAGAAAATACTGAAAATCACTCTGAAAACGAAAATAATCAAAACCAGACAATCAACAGTAACGCGAAAGAATTGGGATAAATACTAGTATTAGTATTTGATATTATATAATTCTTAAAGAGCAGGTCTTCTGGGCTTTTGAAAAATATCTCTTTTGCAGTTTATAAAGTAGCTATCCTTAAATGAAAACAATCTGCAAAGTTGTTAATAAAAAAGGTATTGAGAAAGACATTGAAAGACTCGTTTTATTTTATTTGCATACTAATATATATATATATATATATATCGGGGGTGTAACTGTTCACAAAATTCACGGTTCGGTTCGATACAATACACTGGTGTCACGGTTCGGTACGTTTTAGATACAGCAAAAAGAAAAAGTTGGCAGATAAATATCCTTGATTTTTAAAAAACGTTTTATTTATTAAAACTAACAAAGTATGTTTTTTTTTTTTTACATTGAACAATGATGGAGCTATTCTTTACCCATCTTCTATGGTGTTTTCTTAGCAGCATACTGTATAAAACAAAAACAGCTCCTTATAAAAAAAAAAATGAAAATGTTATATTAGTTATGAACAAATACAAAGATGTAACTTTTTATATGGAACTCTATAACTCTTTATATTGAGTGTGTTTTTACTCAATTGGTTCTCTATAGGGCTTATGTTTTTTGGAACAAAGCAGGAATTACGGTCTGTCTGAAATGGGCTCGTGAAGGAATATTGTAACGGGGCTCAATTACATTAAGCATGTTCTTAAAACCTACGTTTTCCACTACAGAGTAAGGCGCTCGCTCACTCAGTACGCGCTGAAGGCTCGTTGCAAAATGGCTAATGCGTTTAACAGACCAGAAATAGAAGATCCTCTAATAACCAACAGGTCTGGTGTTTGGGTGCACTTTGGATTCCCTGTAAGCTATAATGGTGATGATAGAATGAATGGTAAATAGTAAGGTCTCATATCCGCGGCTATAACGTAAATGTAGCCTAATGAATCCGTTGGAAATGTCTGTCTAAATGCTGCGGGGATAGTTTTGTTGCGTGTATGTTTCTCCTTTTTCCCGTCTTTTCCCAGATACTGACACACTAAGGTGATGTCGGCGTAAATGAGTTGACATGTTTCAAGTATTCCCTCTGGTGTTTTTTTTTTTTGTATTCCCGCTGGTGTACCCTAGATGCGACATATCGTTGTTTTTTTTATCCACCACTCTCTTGCCATCACCATTATAGCTAACAGGGAATCCAAAGTGCACCCAAACACCAGACCTGTTGGTTATTGGAGGATCTTCTATTTCTGGTCTGTTAAACGCATTGGCCATTTTGCAACGAGCCTTCAGCCTGTATTGCTGAGTGAGCGAGCGCCTGACTGAGTAGCCTAACATAAACATATAAGTTGGTGTTTTTTTCTTCTTCGGGGGTGTCAGGGGCGTTGCCTGTTACGTTGTTTGGGTTATTGGGCTACCTTGTTGAACGCATATCATTATATTTCACTATTTTTTTTATTTTCCAAATATAATTAATTAGTCCAACGAACCGTTCGGTCCATAATGCGTACCGCGTACCGAATCGAAAGCCTCGTACCGAACGGTTCAATACGAATACGCGTATCATTACACCCCTAATAAATATATATATGTATATATATTATTAATTTAATATTTTAATTAATTTATAGTCATATTGATATATAAATCAAACATTAATTGTGCACCCATACAAAAAAGCACAAAGAAAGAAAGGCAAGACAATGAATAATACTTTTTTTCCAATTATTAATACTATTTTTAATTACTATGTGTTATTCTTAAAAATAAATAGTTTTTTCATTTGCTTAATATTTTAATAATAATAATAATAATACAATAAAGCTTGACATTCACATTATTACAACATTTAAATACACGAACTATAAAAAATTTATTACAATAATTACAAAAAATAATTCAAAATTACTGTAATTTAGTATTACAATTTAACAATTTAACATTTTTTTATAAATCACAACAGTTTTTGCAGAAATACAAAAAAGGCACAATTTATTTTTTACGAGAAAAATCAGAGTTTGATCTCTCTCCCAAATCGCACAGCTCTAGTCAGAAGTCAGACAGTAATTATCTTGAAGTATATTGTTGCACACAAGTGCTGCTTTAGTGGCTGTATTACTATTAAACTATATTAACATGCAGACAGATTAAAAACTGTTCAGCTTTTCAAACTGCATGTCAAAAGCCCTCGGCTCCGTTAAGCTCGCGTCTCTGAAAGTGTCCCGTGTGAACGGTAATAAGCGCGGCTCATGAATCAGTTTAGCTGGAGCTAACACAGCTCTGTGATGTGGATGTAGAGGAGAGCACTCACCACGCGCAGGTCCTCGATGCGTTTGAGCAGCGGAGCAGGAAGGATGCTGGGAAGAGGTGGAGGCGGCGGCATCAGCCCCGTCTTCTGGACTCGCCCCGCCGCTCCGGCCTTCTGTCCCGCCGCAGAGCCGTTCTCGCTCTGCCCCGGACTGGACGGCCCGGGAGAGTCCAGCAGACCGAAGTCCAGGTCGCCCATCAGCTCCTGCAGCATGTCGTTCTCCGTGGCTCCGCCCAGCAGTGACATCACCGCCGGGTCAGAGGTCAGGTCGGCCATGGTCAGGTCACTGCCAGGGGTGACCGCGGCTGCAGCGGTGTTCGGCGGAGCGCGGACGAGTTTGACCGCAGACGCCGGGTTCTTCTTACGGATCTCCTCTTTCTCACGGCTGAAGCGGCGGATCATAGCGGCCAGAGACAGAGAGTCCTTCATCAGCTTCTTCCTCTTCTTCTTCTCTGGCCGGTTCAGAGCCGAAACACTAGCAGACACAGACACAGAAGGGTAAATACACAGACACTCAACAGTTTGGGGTCAGGAAGAAAACTGACCCAAAGATTTCTGTTTTAAATAAATGCTGTTAGCTTGAACTTTCTATTCGTCAAAGAACCCTGAAAAATCTAATGTTCCACAGTTTCCACAAATACATGAAGCAGCAACTGTTTTCACCATTGATAATAATCAGAAAGAGCTTTACGGCCAAGTGTTTAGACACAAAAGAGTTGGTCTTAGTGTCAGGACTTCCAGTACAGACAGTACAAGCTTTCTTTTGAATGATAATTTATATCTGCTTTCCACTTTATAAAATAAAACACTGAAATTTACTCAGGAAAATGTAATCAATCAAAAAGAGATAATCAACACACAAATAATTCTGCTAAATAAATATAACTTATGAAACTGAATTATCTAGTGGTCATAAATTATGCTCATTTCACCTAGAAGCACTGCACGATTAACTGGAATAAAACTGAAACTGGGATTATCTGAAGTCTGATTATATGAACATTAAGAAATTACAATAGCCATAAATATAAGTATTGCAATTGTATAGTTGTATTGTAAAATTAATAATACATTAATATTATTATAATATTCTTAAATGTTATTTTTCTCATTTTGTTTAGCATTTTATTTTAGCAATAAAAACAATAATTTAAATAGACCTGTTCATATTATGATTTTAGTCAAACAATACAATGCTACAACATATAATAACTACTATATAATTATTAATTTAAAAATCATACTGACATATAAAACACATTTTTATAATCACATCATACATATATTTGATATTTCACAGAAACTTTTATGCAGGTTTGCAATATCATAAAACAGGCTGATGACAGTTTCTACAAATTTCTTTAAACATTTATGAACACAAATACTCTCAAAACCAAACCGTCCCATCAGCAACAGTAAATGAACACACAAAGAACATGCTTTTGAGTTTTTTTTGCTTTGTTTTTTAAATCCGACGCAGTGTGAGGAATGGAAAAGGCGTCGGGGTCTAGAGACTGTTTTTAAAAGTTGAACTTTCACTGGGTTGATTTGTCAGAGCTTCTTTATAAAAGCAGCGAGGTGCAGCGTAATGATCAACAACGTCCCTCTAGTGCTTGAAGAAACGACTCGGAGCAGCACAGTCAAACACAAACCGTGTCTGAACTCACCCTGGTTTGGGTACTTTGAATTTCCTGGGTTTCTTCTCCTCCAGGCTGCCATCCTGCTTCTTCTTCCTTCTCTTTATCACCCGCTCCTCTCCATCCTTCTGTCAACCAGAGCCAAGAACATCATCTCAGTCAATCCAACATCACAGACTCAGAGATCAGCACATCACAGTTATCACCAGACACTCCTGAACAAGAATAACGACTGCATGATTTGGTCAAACAACACATATTGTGATTACTACGACTAAAACTACAGTCTGAACTGTGATATGATTAAACAATAAACAAAGAATGTAACTTATGTTATGGCTGATAGAAATAAATAAATCAATAGGCCAATATTACTACTTTGGTAAACTACTTGATTAAAAACTATTAAAACTAGTAAAAACTATTGTAAAATGCACACTTTAATGTCATTTCAAGGGTAAACCTTTGCCATTATCAATCCTTCTCCAATTAAATTAGAGCAAGATGAATCTTAAAATGGGTTGAAACTATTAAATATCCAATACCAGCTGATAGATATCCAATAATGTCTAAAACTAGTAAATAAAAAAGTGCCAATTACTGATACTGAACCAATTTAAATTAAATCTTGACATTACATTTTGTTTATTGTGATTATTGCATAAAAGCAGACTGGCAAAAAAGACATGAGACATCCACAAAAAATGCGTTCAGCTGCTGTTGTTTAGATATTAAAGCTAAAAGGACCTGAGTGAAGCAGAGTGTGTGGAAACAATGCATTCAGACTGTATGTTTACTTAACTATTTGATGTTTAATAATCGCACTAGGTCACAGTGCAGTTAGATTTCTATATTAGTGAATGAGCAGTGATAAAGCCCATCTCTGGCTCTCTTTATCACGTGTTCACTCCGCTGTAACAGTGAGGATGAGGATGCACATGATGAAGAGGAGGATCACCTTGCAGTGGTTGGTGTCTTTTCCTCCGTCCTCTCCCTCTGATTCAGACGCGGCCCTGAACTGCAGCGTGCCCGTGTTGATGTAGAAGCCGCCCAGTTTAGTGTTCAGAGACGCAGGAACCAGCTCGTCGTACTGCACACACACAACAGACAAGAGGACGTCTACCTCAAACACACTCGGAGAAAACTCAAGTCCAATCTTGGAGAGAAATTATGCTTGCTATAGGAAAGAAACACAGTGCATAACTGAACATAAAATGTGCATCATTGTGCAGAGTGAAATATAACTACAGAGACATACATTATTAGAAAAACACTTTAATAGATATTTTAACATTAGGATGATGTGTTTTCTCAAGCACAAAGCTAATCTACAGCTGCGTCTGAATTGACTCTTTTCTTCTCTCATGTGGCGATCGTATCGTATCTCTCATACTCACGGCCTCAGAGTTGTCGATAAACGGATCGGTTTCATCGTAGCCATAACCGATGTCGATGAGATCCTGCACCCGGTCTCGTCGCTTCTTCTTAACAGTGCATCCCTGAAATAACAACACGCTAACCTCAATGTTACGTCTATAAACATGACACATTAGAATATTCTTCAACACTTCATGATAAGGATTAAGAGTTTTCTTTGTGAATAAAAACACAGGCGGGGATGTGCATTCACACGACAGATGAATATAAGATCAAATAAAGATTAAAAAACCGAATTAAACAAAAGATTACGTACGTATTTGCTCTCAAATTTCCTGGCGAGAGCCTCGACTTCTTGCCGCTCTTTGTCTTCATCTGCGAACGGGTCGCTGGGGTCCAGAGCTGGAGCGAGACCCTGAGGAACCTTCCTCACCTTTAGGAGCGACAGAAACCAGTCAGACAGAACCAATCCACTACAGTCCCAAATAAAGATAGTCACTTACAGTCCCAAATGAGACGAGATACTCTTATGCAGTTTTGTTTATTCACATCAAATAAAATTCAGCTTAACGCTCATCAATGTGCAATATAGTCTTTATTCATGCAATGGTTTTAAATTGAGTGTTTAATGTACAAATTTCCTAAATCAGGTGCAATGTTCGCATAGATTTTACAGTGCACTGTAAATAATATAACTATTTTAAAAAGCATTACATAGATAAATGTTACTTAAGTGTCACTTTCTGAAGGTTACTGCCCTGTTGAATGCAACAATGAAATAACACATATCTAACACAATACATGGCAAAACTGAGCTGCCACTACATTTACATTTAGTACTACTGACATAAAACAAAAACACCAGATCTGTCAAGCTGATGTCAATAACCAAATACCACCTGATCTATACATATAACTATATATATGGCTAAATAACTGATGTTTTTGTTATAAAAATCAGGAGAGGTTGTAAAGAAAAGCATCAAGAAGCCTGTGTTTGAACTTACAACCTTCCCCAGCCCGGATCTTTCACCACAACATCATTCAAGACAGATCTGAAGGCTACGAACTGGATTTTTTAAACAAACTTCTAGATTAATGACAGGTTCAGTGAAAGAAAAACGTGTCAGAACATAAAAAAAACTCTCAGTTTCCAGCTCAGATAATTAACAAACACTAAACCACACACTTGTCACGTCTATCAGTCTGTTGTAATAAAGTATTGGACTTATGAAAGTATCACACAATGTAACGTTTGAACTCGTAACGGTTTTCTGAGCGGATCTGTCTCGTGCTCTCACCTGCAGGTCGGACTGGACCAGCTCGCTGTAGTTGAACTCGGCGGATCTCTGCTCGCTCGGTTCTGACAGGCTCAGGTTTAGGCGGACGGTGGGTTTGGGTTCGCCGGGGTCAGATGCCGGTTTCCCGGTACCGAAGGGCCCCCCGCCGCCGGTGACACCGGGACTCGGTTCTTTGTCTTCGTCCTCGCGTCGGCGCTTCTTTGACTCTGGCGCCGCCGGTGTGCTGCTGAACGAGGCGAGCGTGACGAACGGGACTTTCCTCGGATCCGCCATTGGACCGACTCTCTACGGTTCTGCTCGAGCTCGATCACGCGCGCTCGGGACTGTTAGCTTGAGCTAAAATTAGCGCTTACACTGTTAAACAGTTACTTAAGCGACGGATCGGGTGCGAAACGAGGTTTTGCGTTATATAAGACTCCCTCGCAGCGTTCACGTGGTATCCGTTGCATTTAGTCGAGCGTAAGAGTGTTTTTTGTCTCACTGTGTGAAATCTCGGCTGCATTTGTGGCGGCCATTTTCACTAGCAGTAAATATACAGGATGAGACTGTGGGGTCACTGAGCATGCGCAGTGCGCGCGAGGCTGGATCTTGGCCAATCAGAAGTCTCAAAGCGCTCTAAAGACCCGTCCACCTCAAATACTCCAGTGGGAGAGGGCGGAGCCGCTTCTGTACACGCCGAACGCGGTAGGTTCAGAACCGATTCATCCCAGTGAGTCGAATCATTTGATTCAGTTGACCAAAAGACTTGAAAACTAATATATATATATACTGTTTGTTAAAGTAATCTAATATTGGAAACTTAGATGTAGCCTACTCTTTCTGTAAGTTAGCCTACATAAATACTGGTGGCAATCAGTGAATACTACGAGCAAGTCTTCCTTCACTGAACATTATAAAATAAAAATAAAAAATTTAATTCCTTACCAAGACCGTACAAGTTTCATTGTCTTGTATTATTTCAAGCATATGTACAGTTTTATGGAGTTATATTTTACATCAGCAAAGCCTCTCTCAAACTCGTTTGAAGTCTGCACTGCTCCCTGGAGCAATTTATTCATTGACCATAATTACGTATAGATCCATTTCGAAGTGTTTTTATTATTAATAAAAATAAATTAGTGGATTTTCACCTTTTTGACCAATGCATTTGACTGATTTCTATACAAATTTTATATGCATTTTTTGTGGATTAATGAGAAACTTTACCATCCATTTATAGCAATGAACAAATGATCATTTAACCTTTAAGTCTAATATACACATAAATAACATTTAAAATGTGCATGCAGAGAATTAACTGGTTCTGGCTTGGTAATTATTAGTAATATTATTGATGAATTAAAATATATCCAGGTGGTCATAATAATATATCTGTATTCCTTGCCAAACAGGTGACAAAAAACGGGATGATAAACAATGTCTCTACAATTATATTCAATTTATATTATATTCAATTTAAAAAAAAACCCTATGGCTTTAACAACATTACAGTTGCACTTGAAAACAACTCACTGATTAAGAATACAAATATGGTTTAACTTGTTACACTAAATGGTTTTAAATATATATTATTAAAACTTAATCTAAATTTGATCTTAAATCAACATGCAGCATAACAAACAAAGGCTAGAAAGGTAACAAAGGGAGGAGCTAATTAAACACCATGGGAACTAATGAGGGGCAAACAGAAGACCAGGCCAGGCAAATAATTGTGCGAAATAGAGTCATTTTTATTATTATTATTATTTGAAATAACAATAGGGGAATACAAAGTTGTACAAAAATACATGAGTCTATAAAACAATACAATACAAATATTTCGCATTTTCCAAAGATGAACTATACATCTAATACATCAGGTATCCTGTTTAATAGCTGAGATATTTTAACAGCTTTAATTGTTCTGTGTTGAAGTTAGAGAATCATAAAAAATATTTAAATCAATGGAAAATAGTCTACCATTTGGTACAGTTAACATACATTTTGCTTTGTGTATGTGATATTTCCCTAATAAAAAAAAATATTTTAATTATAGTGTCCATTTCCAATAATATCCAATAGTTTGGCTTGTATCACAATCCAAAAACAAGACCATTACATCACATATAGTGACAAACATTTAAAACAATTAAAAAAGAAACTTGACACCAAAATGGTTTAGTATAATTACAACTGAAAAATAAATAAAAAATGGTTTTCCGAATTTCTTTACAAAATCAGCATAAGGGCAAGAACCATTCTTTAAACTTACTGATAAAATCATTACATGGATAATATCTATGCATTGTTTTAAAATGAGTTTCTTTGACTTTATTAGGAAATACATTTTTATTTAAATCTGACAATGGATTCTTTTGTATGAAATTAAGTCAAACTGGTTTGTAATAAGTGAAGGTGTAATGTGAAAATCCAATGTGTTAGTTAAGTGTTCCCTTCATTTTTTGAGTATTGTATTTGCAGGCACAAATACATATGTGAACATGATCAACATGCTTCTGAACACTGAATATTTCTATAATGGATGGTCATTTTTGACCAATAAAGCTAAGATCTATAGGGCCTACAATCAGTCAGTATCAATATTAAACACAAAACCAGTCCTTATTGAAGGAAAACTAGTTGACAAAAAGACTGATACCAATATTAGATGATAATATTGCATAACAAGAGATTTATGAGCTATTTTAGGCCAGTCATTTTTGAACAAGAACACCACAAGTGTAACAAGGTTGAATAAAATAAAAAAAATTTTTTTACGTACATTAACAATTTTTGTGGTGGAGGTACTTATACCCTATCTGAACAAAGTCACTAAATCTTAGTCCAATGTGATAACATCAAGTTACATTTTCGGGAGAAAGAAAAGTCTCTTAGGGTCAAAATGACCCAAACAAAAAACTAAAATTATTATCACACCATTAAAATGTGAATTGATATAATACTTAAAATAACAGCCAAATTGTTAATTTTACAGATATTGTTAGCAGTTTTACAGTTTATAAATACAATTTAAAGTCAAGGGAAAAAAATTAATAAAAATTCCTTCTGTTCTGTTAATTTATCTGTTAATTTATTGTTATTTTACAGTGTAATCCCTCCCTAATCATGTTCTCAGAAATCGAAAGTACTGATGGATCTTAAAATAATATTTTGTTTAAAATCTGAAGAGATAGAATAATTTACTGAGAGGTATTTATTCAGTTTGTTCAATTGACTTTTACTCACTGGGTGAAAAAGTGAAATGTATTTTCTATTAAGTTCAATTTCAGTTAAATCCAGTGTAAGATACTTTATTGGCATGATTTTGTTTGCATGCAATATTGCACAAAGCATTATCACACACACAAAAAATAATGACAATAAATATATAACAAAAGCAAATGTTGACAAAGTAGAATTTGTATAAGGTTCCATGCAATGAATAAAATAAGATAAAAATAATACATAGGCCCATGTAATATAAAAATGCAAAATAGACATTTATCAAGATTATGGATACAAATGATTTTGATCAAGGCAGTATTTTGCTTCTGACTTGTTGAATGTGGTTTTTAAACTTAGATAATCTACCAGTTAAAGTTTGAAAACAGCTACTTTTTACACACACTTATATATATAGATGTAGATAGATAGATATGATATTGTGGGAGAGTATATTTCTATTTGTATATATTGTAAAATGTCATTTATACCTGTGCTCAAAGGCAGCTGAATTTTCACTTTTACTCACATGATCATTCAGAAATCATTCTAATATAGGCTACTGAAAACAGTTGTGCTGCTCCATATTTTTTATACTTTGATGAATATAAAGTTAAAAAGAATGCAATTTGTAAAAAATATATATATATAATATGCAGAGGTGGAAAGTAACGAATTACATTTACTCGCGTTACTGTAATTGAGTAGCTTTTTTGTGTACTTCTACTTTTTTAAGTATTTTTTTTAATCTGTAATTTTACTTTTACTTAAGTATATTTTGTTTGAAGTATTGTACTTCGCTACATTTTAAAACACATTAATTACTGAGTAAAAAAAAAAATCGCTCCCTGGAAGGTATGTCAGTAAATAATGGGCAGGAGGGCAAACTGGCGCTAAAATCACAAGAAAGATGCAGACGGACAAAACAGGCGTTAGTGGTGCAGACACCGCTGAAAACGAAACCCCGTCATATTCTGAAGTTGAACTCAAGGAAATGAAGTGAACCCCTGGCCATATGTATGCTCTATTATGCTGTGTATGCTGTGCTTGCCTAGGGAGACCAAACTAGCAGTTTATAAAATCTCGACAAGACATCAACCCCACGTAAGCATATAGAGGTGAGCTAAATAATTGCGTCATTGCATTGGTGGTTAAAATGATGCTTTGACATTTTAGCAAGAGGTTTTGCACAAATTAGCCAAAAAGACTGGTGCGGAGTGTGCGATATATATTGTCTGCGATAATATCATAATTGTTGTTTTAATGATGTACGCGCGCATTTAGAGTGTTCTTTCACTGTGTGATTCAGTCTGTTGAAATGCATTTAGAATGAAATCAATCAAAATCATTTAGAATCAAAATCACACAAAGAATGCTGTCTTTTCCTCTAAAAATCATAATCACACACACACACACACACACACACATATATATATATATATATATATATATATATATATATATCAGTGGGGATTTCTTTAAGACTGCAAGGGAAGCTCAGCTTCCCCTCTAATGTAAAAAAAACCCAACGGTCAAATATGTACTATTGTGTATTATGTATTGTGTTAATCAGCTACATGTCGGCTGACTCGATTTTCTTCTCATACATTCCCGTAGCGTCACAGTGCACTTCCCTGTTGAAGCCGAGCGTCCATTGACTTCGATGGGGCTGCTTTGAACAGTTTTTTTCAGAGCTCCAAAGCTAGACGGTCATTGGATAAATGCTGCGATTATGTCCCGCCCACGGACGCTCAGCGTCTCTGGAGGTGAATGAAGACTGGGCTTCCGCGTGATGATTGGAGGATCTGTCGATCTCCTTTTGACTGACAGCGGTCTGCACCATAAGAAGTCGGCGAAGCTGTTTCACGCTCAGTCCCATGATCGCGGATTTCTCAAGTGTATTCGAAAGACAAACTGCGGCAATATTTCTTGATATTTGTAAAATGCAGAACCACCACAAAATTAAATTGGTAACTAAGACAGATTGAAAATGTGCGCGCGCACACACACACACACACACACACACACACACTATAGCCATCTAGTGGTTAAAGTGATTTATTACAATTTTTAAACTGAATTTCCCCAAAAATGGGCAACAATCTTACATTAAACCTTATAAAATTATCCATGGTATCCCCATGTATGAAAGTTAGAAATCTGGGTCTTTTATGAAGTGAATTTTACCTGAAATGCTTTTTTCTTTTTTTGTAAAAAAAAAAAGCCTATTTAAATAAATATTTATTTATTTATAGAAATGTAAAAGATTTTAATCCTCCAAAAACTGTACAAAGTTTAGTAAAAACATAAATGAACAGAGTAAAATTATATTTGTAAAAAATTTAAATATTTTACTATTACAAAATGAAATGTTATTGTCTGGGGTCAAAAAGACCCCGAGTGTCACTACAAATGAAGACCATCAGAGGGTTATAATGTAGGCCGAAAATGAGCTTCCCCTCTTTGAAAGACCAGCAGCCGCCACTGATATATATATATATATATATATATTTTTTTTTTTTTTTTTTTTTTTTACAACAGGACAGTAAACTAAGAGACTTGCGTTTTAGACACCATATTGCCATTGTTTTTGCTCTATTTCTACAACTAAAATTTATTCCAAACACAGCCACCAAAGCAAAATTTTGCATCTCTGAGCAACATGACAGTGTTTCGTTTCTGAATGAATCAACTGTTTAAATGATTTGGTTCAATCGCAATGACTCACTTATTAACAGTGACTTGCTGACACATACTGGCCATTTTAATTTCACATTTAAAGTATCTTTTGATTTTTTTTTTTTTTATAATTAAGTTTTTATAATTTCAAATGAGTATTCAACATTTTATGTCTGGCATATCAAAACATTATTCATGCATTTGTAACTGCAGGTTAAATGCATTCTTGTCCTGCACTAAACAGTGTAATACATCTAAATGCCACGTCCGATGAAGCTTTTGCATTTCCTCTGTATTGAAAAGATGAGTTTGTTGATACTGATTTGCCAGATAACAGCCCAAATGTTTTATTATTCTAAATAACTGATTCCTTTAATTAAAAACAACTAGTTTGAGATTAATAGACCTATCCCAGGGGTGTCAAACTCAGTTCCTGGAGGGCCATAGCCCTAACCCTGCTCCAGCACAGATATCATGTAGTTTTCAAATAAACCTAAATGATTAGATTAGCTTGATCAGGTGTGTTTAATTAGGGTTATATCTAAACTGTGCAGGACTGTGGCCCTCCAGGAACTGAGTTTGACACCCTTGGTCTGTCCCATTTTTGACTCCCTCCCACTGTTAAAATGTAACTAAGTAATTTTTACTCTGAGTAAATTTTAAATGAGCTACTTTTTACTTTTACTTGAGTGGATTTTTTAGACTGGTACTTTTACTTGTACTTAAGTAAAATTTCATTAATGTAATGGTACTTTTACTTGAGTAGAATATTTTTGTACTCTTTCCACCTCTGATAATATGCATATATTTATTAGACCGAATAGCAAATAGCTAAGAAAAGCAGTCGACATGCACATGCAGTAACTCCAATATTTTTCAAAAAGCCTCCAAGTGAAACATTAAGAAATTTACTGTCGGTTATTTTGAAGACAGTAATATATAACAGTTTTGAGATTTATTCAACTTTAACATATATGGGGTATGGTTTTAACCACTAGTATCACTAGTAAGACGATTGCAGGGTTAGTCAATCAAACTTTCCTCTTTTCATCTACAGATAGTCAGTTCTTCCTAACACACATATAAGGGAAAATCAGTGTGTTTCTGTGTTATCATGTTAATATTGTGAGTTCTTGTACACATGTCAGCACATGCACTAGTCATTATGAACATGGTGTGCTTATTCTGACTCGTGTTTTAACTGTACATGTCTCTCCATGTTCATTTTCTCCTGTCCATGTTATTTCTCGGTCACTGTCAGTCTCTCCTTTACTACAACTGTTTTCCCTGAAGATCAGCCCAGAGGCTCTTTCAATCTCTTCAATTGACACTTTGTAGTAATCTAACCCCTCATTGGGCATCCTATAGCATTCCATCTTCACTGTCCCATCATTATACTCCTCAATTATCACCTTAAAGAAGTGAGTTGGCACTGCTTGGCCTCTCATCTCCTTATAGTTCACTTCCTCAACCACACTATTATCTGTTGGTGGGTAAAGTGGTCCACTGTACACATGGACATTACGGATCTCATTTTGATTGTCCTTTACTTTACTTCTACAATATGTCTCCAACGATTTCCACTTGCCATTATTCATGTATTTATGCTGTGGTGAAATATTGCTCATTAAAAAAGTGTCATCAAGGGCTTCCTGACACCACTTGTGATTGGCAACTGCAGCAAGATGACCTCGTTCATAGGTATGTGTATACTTCTTATTAGATGCTTGGTAGAATGGATGAATCGATTGATCCACACTAAACTTATCATTTTCCCTCTTAACCTCTTCCTTCAACGTTTCACTGTTCAGTATCTCATACACCCATGCAGCATTCTTAGTTCGATTGTCGTATAACAGAGCATATGATTTTCTCTTCCTTATTTCAGTAATATAAGGAACTCTGTCTATTAGTTTATAGGTAGGGCTATCATTTTGAACTACTGTATCTATGCTAGACGGTGATTCATTGCCAGACATCACTGAGAATGGGATCCGAATGTAGACGGTTTGAGAATTTGATTTGTTTGCAATTTCTCTTGTCCAGCTTCCATCATCATTTTTTTTAAGATTACGCCTCTTTGGAACTTCATTTGAATCATCTCTTTCACCAGAATCTTCTGGTCCTGCTATATCTTTGCATTTGCGTTTACTTGCACCGGAATCTGCTCCTGACTGCTGCCCAGCTGTCTCTTTCGTTTGTTCAGTTTGTTGTGGTTCATCATTGCTTTGAGTTAATCCTTCTCCTGAGTTTCCTTTCATTCTTTGTGATATGCCACAAGCTGACCGAAGACCATTTTCCCATCTTGCATTCTCTTTATCATGCACATCTGCTAAGCACTGATCATAGTCAACATATGTCTGCTGCTCACAGTTGTTAACTAAAGTATCCTCATCCTCATTCATCAATGCAGCATTCTTGGTTCCACTGTTGCTTAAATTAGCAATTGGATTTACTTCAGTAGGTGAAGGAGCTACATCTGTGCTAGAAGCTGAAAGTTGACTTCCTGATGCAACACCAGAATCCTCTGAAAGACTAGATACTTTAGATAATTTTATTCCTTCTCCAGACACCTGCTCAACTTCCTCTGCAGCTCCCACTGTCTCAGGTTCAGTTTTCCTTTTAGCTGATCCGTCTTCTGAGTTTCCTTTAATGCTTTCTGCTTCTCCACTAGCTTGATTTATATCATCAGTTGACCCAAGACTATCTTCCCATGTTTCATCCTCTGGATCAAGTGTATTTGCTACATACAACTCATAGTCATCAACATATGTCTGCTGCTCACAGTTGTTAACTAAAGTATCCTCATCCTCATTCATCAATGCAGCATTCTTGGTTCCACTGTTGCTTAAATTAGCAATTGGATTTACTTCAGTAGGTGAAGGAGCTACATCTGTGCTAGAAGCTGAAAGTTGACTTCCTGATGCAACACCAGAATCCTCTGAAAGACTAGATACTTTTTTTCCTGCTCCAGACATCTGCTCATCTCCTCCAGCAGCTCCCAGTGTCTTTAGTTCATCACAGCTTTGAGTTGATCTGTCTTCTGAGATTACTTTCATGCTTTCTGCTTTTCCACAAGCCTGATTTATATCAACAGTTGACCAAATAACATCTTCTCCTCCTCCATTCTCTCTTTCAGCTTTCATTTGGTCAGGCGTATCACTCAAACTCAACTCTGCGCATCTTTGGACTAGATTTCTACCCTCATTCAGATCAGACTCTTCTTCTTTTGTTCTTTGTCTTTGTAATATCTGCATCACTATCACAAGAGCCCAGCAATTTCTTCTTAAGTAATAATCAATTCTTTGTGTTTTTCCCCAAGCTCGTTTGATATCATCCTCTGACCAGCAATCATCTCGTACCTTGTAAATGCCATATTTTTTTTCAATCTCTTTTTTAGTTTTACACAAGATCTCAAGCTTATTAAAATATTTTAATAAATCCACAAGTACGAAATCTAATTTGACATCAGGTGGGTTTCTTCCTCCTTTCTCAAGAGTGGTTTTACTATTTTCAGAAGATTCAGGAAGTTGATTTTGTACACAGATCAAACTCGTCATCTTGATGCAACTGAAGAACAAAGTTAAGGAACAAATCACCTTTGACCCAGTCTGGTTTTATTACTTCTCGGAGAGCTTCAACTAAGAATCTTCTCTTCTTCCTGGCTGAAAAAAAGGGATCTGTCAAATAAACTTTTGTACCTCTCTTCTGTTCCACAACACACACACACACACACACACACACACACACACACACACTTTTCATACAATTTTCACAAAGTTCCATACTTTTTCATACTCAAATTGCCAGACTTCAAATGATTTAAGATGTAAAATCACAGTTTCAAATTCCCAGTGCTGAAATCTGATGTTCCTACATTACTGTTGTCACAGTACCACAATTTCACTAGTCTGTCCAGCCATCACCTGCCCTGAACACCTCTCCAATCAACTGCTCTCATCATTCACACCTCCTGCATCCCCCCTCTCCCCCACACCTGCAATACAGATCAGCGAGGATGCGGTGCGCCAGGTCTTCCGGAAGCAGAAAAGGAAAAAAGCACCAGGCCCAGATTGTGTTACACCAGCCAGTCTGAAATCCTGTGCTGACCAGCTGGCCCCCATCTACACACAGATCTTCAACAGATCACTGGAGCCATGTGAAGTCTAGGGGTGTTCCTGACTAAGGATTTTCATAGTCGAATCTGAATTTTCAAATCTTGCTGATATTCGACTGATAGTCGAATCATATATTTGGGGGTGAAATACATTGTGTCAAGTAAGACATTCGACAGTCATAATTACTGATGTTGACACAGAGGGAAAATGTATAACAAATGCCTCACAGATACACACGGGTTAAATAATTTTTTCATGTTTTGATTAAAAGATAGTTAACACTAAACGTCAGCGAAACCCTAACAATTCACAATTTTTACAATAGTGCTCTCATTATAAAGTTAGTGTCACAGTGTCTGGTTTGTGTTCCCTGGTTAACCACTAGATGTCCTCCTTCCCCACGGTGTCTGTCACTTCCTGAACCACATTCCCCACGATCTCTGTCTCCTCATTGCACTCAGCTGTCACTGGTCATTAATCATTGCACTCAGCCAATTCTCCATTAGCATTGTCATTTCCCTGTGTATTTATACCCTGTCTGTTTTAGTATGTGTCACGGAGTCCTTGTAGTTATCACGCCACTTCTTAGTCTTGTTCTTGCCCATTTGTTTTGTGTCTGTTTTGGGCTAGTCACCGTTGACCTTCCAGAGTCAAGCCAAGTCACCAGTGAAATTCTTGGACAAAGGCAAGTCACCATTGATCCTCATGGACAAATGCAAGTCACCAATGATCTTCATGAACAAATGCAAGTCACCAATGATCTTCATGAACAAATGCAAGTCACCAATGATCTTCATGAACAAATGCAAGTCACCAATGATCTTCATGAACAAATGCAAGTCACCAATGATCTTCATGAGCAGAGTCAAGTCAGCATTGATCTTCTGGAATCCAGTCTAAACACCACGGGATTACCAGAGTCTCTCCAGGTCTCTGTGGAACTACCAGAGCCTCTCCACGTCTCTGCTGAACTACCAGAGCCTCTCCACGTCTCTGCTGAACTACCAGAGCCTCTCCACGTCTCTGCTGAACTACCAGAGCCTCTCCACGTCTCTGCTGAACTCTCTGAGCGCCTGACTGATGCTGTCGTGGCCACGGAGGCCACCCTTAACTTGTTCATGTTCTCTGTTTCAGACTTGCATAACCAGACTTGCTCTCCTGTCAATTCGATCCCACTGTGGTTGTCTTCTGCGCCGCCCTGGGGGGTTTCGGTCTCGACCGCACGGATGTGGTGGTCTTCTGCGCCGCCATGGTGGGCTTCTGTCTCGACCACACGGATGTGGTGGTCTTCTGCTCCACACTGGTGGGCTTCGGTCTTGACCGCACGGATGTGGTGGTCTTCTGAGCCGCCCTGGTGGGCTTCGGTCTTGACCGCACGGATGTGGTGGTCTTCTGCTCCACCCTGGTGGGCTTCGGTCTCGACCACACAGATGTGGTGGTCTTCTGCTCCACCCTGGTGGGCTTCTGTCTCGACCACACGGATGTGGTGGTCTTCTGCTCCGCCCTGGTGGGCTTCGGTCTCGACCACACGGATGTGGTGGTCTTCTGCTCCGCCCTGGTGGGCTTCGGTCTCGACCACACGGATGTGGTGGTCTTCTGCTCCGCCCTGGTGGGCTTCGGTCTCGACCACACGGATGTGGTGGTCTTCTGCTCCGCCCTGGTGGGCTTCGGTCTCGACCACACGGATGTGGTGGTCTTCTGCTCCGCCCTGGTGGGCTTCGGTCTCGACCACACGGATGTGGTGGTCTTCTGCTCCGCCCTGGTGGGCTTTGGTCTTGACCACACAGATGTGGTGGTCTTCTGCGCCGCCCTGGTGGGCTTCGGTCTTGACCGCACGGATGTGGTGGTCTTCTGCGCCCCCCTGGTGGGCCTCTGTCTCGACCACACGGATATGGTGGTCTTCTGCTCCACCCTGGAATCCTGCCCGGTCGGCACTGTCCTGGGTCCCTGAAAACCCTGACCCACCCTGGTCTCATGTGGTGTTGTTGTTTTTTTGTTCACTTCCTGTCTCTGTTCCCCTCTGTGAGCCTGGCCCTCCATCCCTCCCCCTGATCCTCCGCCGGTTCACCTCCCTCCTGGGCTCCCTGTTTTTGAGTTTGCCCTTCTGGTCTCTGTTTCCCCAATTTACATGTTCCTCTTGTCTCTGTTTTCCCCATTTTACCTGGCCCTCCGTCCCTCCCCCTGAGCCTCCACCTATCCACCTCCCTCCTGGTCTCTTGTTTTGTCAGTCACGTCTGGTAGACGCTCCATAGAGGGGGGGTATTGTCACAGTGTCTGGTTTGTGTTCCCTGGTTAACCACTAGATGTCCTCCTTCCCCACGGTGTCTGTCACTTCCTGAACCACATTCCCCACGATCTCTGTCTCCTCATTGCACTCAGCTGTCACTGGTCATAAATCTTTGCACTCAGCCAATTCCCCATTAGCATTGTCATTTCCCTGTGTATTTATACCCTGTCTGTTTTAGTATGTGTCACGGAGTCTTTGTAGTTACCACGCCACTTCTTAGTCTTGTTCTTGCCCATTTGTTTTGTGTCTGTTTATGTTTGATTTGCTATTTTGGTTTTGACCCCTGCCTGGACTGGATTACGATTTGGATTACCCCAATAAAAACATACCTGCACTTGGATCTACCTGTCTTCCGTTCTTGTGTGTGGATATCGTGACAGTTAGCCTATATGACAGTAGTTATTAATGTTCTGCATTTCTGTTTTGAGCTGTGATCGCTGAAGATGACCAGTAGAGTGAGCATTTGATAGAAAGGTTTTAATCAATGGGATTCAACTCATAATTTCATATAGAATACACTTTGTTATTTATACAACAAAACATTAATATTAAGACTTATAGGCTATCTGCAAAAAAAGCCAGAATGCAAATGAACATATCTACACGGCTCTGAATGCGAACTCCTTTTGTGGACGCATTCTTCATGAAACAATGTGCAGAAACACGGCAGCTAAACTCTAAAAATTCACAGCGTTTTATTATAATGGTGTTCTCATTATAATGTGACAGTCCAGTCATACTTATTAATATTCTGCATTGTAGTTTGACCTGCTTGCGCTGAGCGCTGAAGAGATATCACTGTAGTACTACAATGAAGTGCTTGACTCAAAACCAAATGCATGTTATATCAGGTTAATAATATATACTTAATATACATACACCGGCTGAAAAATCCAGTCTCTGCCTGTGTCATATTGAGTCTTGGTAAAGTTTTAAAACCCTGCCGCCAAGATGCTCCTCTGTCGGTCACGGATTATGGAAAGTGAAACATAAATCTATAGGGGTGTTTGGATTTATTCACGCACTTTAATATATTTATTTGAAGCTTCTATCTTTTCAGATTCTTATTCACGCCTTTATCATAATAGGCTGCATATTAACCTATTGGGAGAAAACTGCAAGTTCTATCTGAAATCAGACATTTGAGCACTTACATATAGTCAGAATGGCATAATCATAACAGCCCATGAATATTTTACTGTGAGATTGGTAGCCGAATCAGGCTCCTTGAATCAAAGCACTGAATCGTCGACTATTTGGGGTCACTCCTAGTGAAGTCCCTTCATGCTTCATGCTTCACCATCATCCCATCCCAAAGAAATCCAAAATTACAGGACTAAATGACTACAGGCCTGTGGCTCTAACATCTGTGGTCATGAAGTAATTTGAAAAACTGGTGCTGGCCCACCTGAAGGACACCACTGGACGCTTGCTGGATCCTCTTCAGTTTTCCTAAAGAGCAAACAGGTCTGGACTGCATTATGTTCTGCAACACCTAGACAGACCGGGGACTTATGTGAGTTTGTGGACTTCAGCTCGGCCTTTAACACGATCATCCCAAACCTCCTCCTGTCCAATCTAACTCAGCTCTCCGTGCCCACCTCCGTCTGTCAGTGGATCAACAGCTTCCTGACAGACCGGCAGCAGCTAGTGAGGCTGGGAAAATACACATCCAGCACCCGTACAATCAGCACCGGAGCTCCCCAGGGCTGTGTTCTCTCCCCACTGCTCTTCTCCCTGTACACTAATGACTGCACATCTAAGGACCCCTCTGTCAAGCTCCTGAAGTTTGCAGATGACACCACACTCATCGGCCTCATTCAGGACAGTGACGAGTCTGCTTACAGACAGGAGGTTAAAGAGCTGGCTGTCTGGTGCACTCTCAACAACCTGGAGATTAACACTCTAAACAGTGGAGATGACTGTGGACTTAAGGAGAAACCCCCCTGCACTCCCCCCACTCACCATCATGAACAGCACTGTGACTGCAGTGGAGTCATTCAGGTTCCTGGGCACCACTATCTCTCAGGACCTGAAGTGGGACATTCACATTGACTCCATTGTGAAAAAGGCCCAGCAGAGGTTGTACTTCCTTCGCCAGCTGAGGAAGTTTAACCTGCCACAGGATCTGCTGAAACAGTTCTACTCCACCATCATCAAATCCATCCTCTGCACTTCAGTAACTGTCTGGTTCAGCTCAGCTTCTAAATCTGACCTCAGAAGACTACAGAGGGTAGTCCGGACTGCTGAGCGAATTATCGGTACAACCCTCCCATCTATTCAAGAACTGTACTTATCCAGAGTGAGCAAAAGGGCTGTTAAAATCACTCTGGACCCCTCACATCCAGCACACTCCCTCTTTGAACTGTTGCCATCTGGTCGACGATACAGAGCACTGAGCAACAGAACGACCAGACACAGGAACAGTTTCTTCCCTCAGGCAATCCATCTTATGAACAATTGATAATAACTGTGGAACACACTACACACTATATTTATATACACATACACTTATTTATCTAACACACATACTTACTGTACACTTAAATCTTTTGCACATAATATACATACATAACTGCTTATTGTAATATACCTGCCATACAACTGTCATTTGTATATTGTCATTCTTATCTACTTATTTGTATTTTTTATTCTTTTATTATGCGTTTTTTGTTCTATCGCTGTCATTCTGTTGCACTGCGGAGCTTCTGTCACGAAAACCAAATTTTTTTTTAACAAACATAAAATTTGAACTGTCTGTTTGTAGCACAGCATGTATTATTCACATCTTAAACAATATTCCATCTGAAACTGTTAAGAAATAGATTTAATATAGAAAATATAGATTAAATTTTTTTTCTACTGCTTACAAACGGTTCAAAACTTTGCCTCTTTTTAAAAAAAAAACTTTACACACAAATCCAAGAATTGCACACACAAAATGCAAAATTCCACAAAAAGTACTGCATTCAAAATATAACAAACACATCTCAAAGGCAAATATTTGCAAACACCTTTGTCATAATATGAATTCCTGTTAGATTTATGTATGGTATACCTATAATTGTGTGTTGTTATTTGCTAAAAGTTTGAAAATTAGAGAATTAGTGTGTGGTTTTGCAGATTTGGTGTGTGCTTCTGGTGTTTGTGTCAGCTTTCAGAAATTGTGTGACAAGTAAAGATTTTGTGTAAGCAGTTGGAGAAAGTGTAAGAGAAAAAGTAATTTTGTTATAGAACAGAACTGAATTAAAATCATTACCTTGTCTTTCCTTTAGTAGAAATGAATAGAAAATCTTATAAACATCAGTGTCCAGTACAAGGTCCAGTATGATCCAGAGAAATAATTTGTTACCGCTATTTGTAGATTGATTTCATTTCTCCTCTCTAAAAGGTTCCTCAAGGACGTTCTCTCACCACTGCTGCTACGTGAATGACGTATCACAACACTACAGAGACCATAATACAGAATATATATATATTAGTATGTGTAGTATTGAATCAACAAAACATTGGTAATTTAAAGGATTTTGATGTATTCGCAAATTAAAAGCAACAATTAGCTGTCAAATCCCATTTGCTTAACTTTCAATTGAAATAAAATCAGTCAAAACAATAACTTTTGAGAAAGTGCATATAAAACTGTCAGTAAATGCAAAAAAAAAAAAAAAAAAAAGTGCTGTAGCAATTTTCGAAGTGTTTCTAAGTAATTCTGTGTAGGAGGAACAGTGTCATTTAAATTGGCCAACAGTAAATGCCATGCTACAGACAGGTCATCCCTAAGGCCTCAGGCTTCTATTTCCTGCCGTTTATGGCTTTAAACAGCAGCACATACTCTTCAAATTTTAGCAAAGCCACCCATACACCGGTCATTAGCATCAACACCTTTTCTCCAGCTCACAGAAGTAGCAAAGTGACTTCTGGATCTAACTAAGCTTTTGTTGACTGATCTGCTTCAAATCCCTGTGTCTCTCCATACTGCAGGGTTCCCACAGTAATAGCAAACCCGGGGAATCTTTAAATATACCTTTGAATATATATGAATCTACATTTTAATTGTCTTTAACGGGATAGTGAACCTCAAGAATGATCTATAAATGATCTATGACTTGCTTTCTTCTTTTTATTTTTTTCCCCATACAATGAAAAGTCAATGGATACACAAATCGTGTTTTGACCCCTATGAAAAAAACAAGTTTTTACATCTTTATTTTCATCAGAAGAAAATAAGTTATACAGGTTTGGAATAGCATGAGGGTGGATCAGGGATTTTCAGTGTTTGGGTGAACAATTATTGTTCTAGGGAAATGAATGTGTCAGAAGGTGTGGGAACCATGATATTAAAGGCAAGCTGTAAGCCTGTCACTGATTCCTTTATGTCAACAGCTCATGTTCAGACTTGTTGGCTCTCTGTCCATAGTGTGTGATAAAATGCTCTGAAAGACGAGTTTGTAATCTGGGGATATAATATCCTTTCCCAATACTACTGACATCTATTCCAAATAACCATTCTATTGAATTTACTTCACTGTAGCAGCTCAAATTTATTTATTCAATGCTAATGTATGTGTAGTCACAATTGGATATGTGTTTTGGTTGAAATTAAATGATTATTCATCTCAGACTCTTTTAATGTTACACCTACAGATTTTGTGTAAGCAGTTAGAAAAAAATTTAAGGGAAAAAGTAATTTTGTTATAGAACAGAACTAAATTAAATTCCTTACCTTATCTTTCCTTTAGTAGAAATTAATAGAAAATCTAACAAACATCAGTGTCCAGTACAAGGTCCAGTATGATCCAGAGAAATCTGTGGAATTTATAAACACTATTTTAGAGAAATATCAACAGATTCTCTGTTACAGCTCTCCAAAGAGGTTTAATCATGTATGTTCTCCAGTGAACCACACTGAAGAGTGTGTTTGTTGTCATAAGTCATTGACAAGTTCCCATACAAAATGCTTAAGCACAAACAAGTAGGCCGGCTTCCAGGGATGGATTAGGAGTGAAAACGGCCCTGGATGTTCTTCAAAATAGGCCCACCAAAGCTACAAACAATCGCTACAATATCACAATATTACAGCAATTCTGTCGCATTTATGGCAAATAACATCAAAAAACCCATGATGACCCTGCTGACAAAAACAATCGAAACCATCACAGAAATTCATAATGATTTCCACTACAAATACCACTACAAACCATCAACTTTTATCTATTAAAACCAATAAAAAATGGTATCATGTAGTGTGTTTTGGATTACATTAGGATTTATTGGTTTTACCAAAAGCCACCAACAGAAGGCGACCAATTACCAGGAGAGACCAACAGACACCATTACAGTTTCCATTAAAACAAATACAATTTCATTATAACCAGTTATAACCTTATAACCTTTACAAATTATGTGATGGTTTCTATTTTTATTTATTTTTTTCAGAAGGGGATTGAAATAAACATATTATTGTATGAACTAAAATACTTGAAATCTATAGAAAAAGAGCAGAATGTACATCTAGGGCATGATACAGTCCAGATTAAAAAGTAAAAAAGGTTTGAAAATGAATAGCCTATTAAGTCTAAATACTTAAGTATTTGGGGTGTGATGAACATCATAGCAAATCCACAAATCTGAATGACTATTAAAATCTATTTATTAAATTCTAGGATTTTCATTTTAGGGGCTCAGCCCCCAATAAGTGTATGATTAAAAAAATATGATTTGACTATTAGAGTAGGGTTGTATAACCTTATTGCAATCCACTATTACATTGTATTCTCTGTATTTCATATATGGGAGTAGGAGTCCTGACATGAAAATAAAAAATTAGATGTGACCAGTCACTAGAAAATTTTGAGTTTGGAATGTAGATTTTTTTTTTACAGTGAAGACTTCCTGATTCATTATTAGGACATTCATGTATATCCTTTGATGATACCACTGCTCAAAATTATTTTAAAAATAACAACATTAATTATCAATTTGCCACTTCTATAAATCAATTACTTAAAAAAAAAAAATCACAAATCCTTTACTCTACTCTAATATATGTATCATGATACACTAACAATTCATTATTATTACTTCATGCAAAATTATATTTAATAATACAAAATAAAAATAACTCCACATGATCATGTCTCTCTCTCTCTATGCCATTTAGCTTTCGACAATGTGTGTCTTAAATCATTTCTGTGCATGGCTGCATAATGTAATGCCGAAATACACAATAACATTTGAGAAAGTAAATTAAAATAAATCATGATCATTTTCTAAAGTATATTTTCATGGGTTTTAATTGCTTCATTTTTGTTGGAAGAAAAAACAACGACCACACTGTGATAATGGCTGAAGGCAGCGAAGATGTATTGGTATTGGATGAGAAACCGAACCGTGTATTGGTCCAGTAACATTATGTAAACTGCAATTACAAGAACTGCACCGATGCAGATGTCATATCATAGCAATCGATCAATAAATGCACACACACACCTTGTACTCTCTGATGTTCGCTCTGCTCGGCACCCCTGCGGATTAAAAAACGCGCTGAATTCATGCAGACTCAGATCAGGGGAGGAGCCGAAACTTGACGCAGCTTACCAGTTTTTAAAAGGGACTGAAGCGATCAAAAATCAATTAATCAAAATAAGTTTTATGGGGGCTGGGCTGAAGCCCCCCTAAAAAGGGCCTAGTGATAGCCCTGCAATTTAGAAAGTAGCCAGCTGCTTTAGAATCTCCAGGGTAACTGGTGCATTTTCTGCAGTTTAGCGCCACCTGCAATCAGAGATTGAATGTTATTTAATTAAGTGCCTCTATTACGTGTTCCCCTATGTGCTTCTGATGCGTGCTTATTTACATCAGAGCACACGCGTGTCTTTCTAGCATCATACAGCGTTGTTGTGCAGTTTTACCAGTTGATGGGAAAAGTATTCTTAAAATTCATTCCAAATTCTGAATAATTTGTAATATATAAATATTCACGTAATTAGAAGTGCCCACAATAGCAATATCGTGCATAGTCATTACCGTGATATATCGCATTACCGAATACCGGCACATGTCTATTAGGATTTTAAGTAAAGATCATGTTCCATGAAGAAATTTTAGTCCGATTTGGTAAACTGGTTCAGTTCGCTTCGTAACTCCTTCTACTTTGTAATGTCTCAATTTGTGACCCTGGAGCACAAAACCAGACACAAGTAGCACTTGTATTTGTAGCAATAGCCAACAATACATTCTATGGGTCAAAATCATCCATTTTTCTTTTATGCCAAAAATCATTAAGTAAAGACCATGTTCCATGAAGATATTTTGTAAATTACCTACTGTGAATATATCAAACCTTAATTTTGTATTAGTAATATGCATTGAACTTTAAAGGTGATTTTCTCAATATTTAGATTTTTTTTTGCACCCTCAGACTCCAGACTTAGCTGTTTCAAATATTTTTTTATATTGACACAACTTGCAGTTACTGAATTTGTTCATTCAACTTAAAATTTTTAGTTTTCACTATCTCAACTAGTTTGTAACAAATAACTAGATTATTTGTCCTCTCAACTTAAAAAAAGGTGTTGAATCAATTCAACAGCAATATCACGTTCTCACTTATCGCGAGATCTCATCATTCTCATGAAGGCCCTTGCAGACAGAAGACGGTCATCAGCCATACTGGTCAGCTTCTCCACAAAGCTTGGAAATTTTCTCAGAATATAACTTTGGTGCGTAAATATTTGTATTTATTGGCTTAACGTGTAAAATTACATATGTTGTCTAAGAGTAAGCATGGTTTAAAGAGTCATATTTTCTAGTTGTATGTAACGTTATGCAAATGTTCATCTCACGGCATTCTGAAGCCTAAAAATACAGGTGGTAACACAGCATTTTCCATATAAATATTGAAACAAATTTTCTCCCATACGGTACTGAGCTGAACTTATATGGAGAACGATAAAAATATTGTTTTGTATGTGTTATTTGACCCCAGAGCTGCGTTAGAGACCGTTCAAAGAGGTCGATAATGATTAATTAACCGACAGTTTTTCAAATGAATACTGAATGAGTTGCAACCTCCCGCTCTCTCTGGTGAACCCAACAAGGAAGTGTATGGCGTTATATTTTAGTCAAAAGTTATGAGCGTGTAAGACATGCTCACGAGCACATTATGTTATTTTACACGCGCAAAAATGAACCTTCAGCTGGCATGATAAAAGTACTCGTGCACAAATTCAACAACCGAGAGGTGTACAGGTAGCTGCGAGCGAGCGCCTGGCATACTCTCATAGGTTAACTCTGCTTGTACAGTGGAGTCCTGCTGTTTTGCTCGCGCAGTGGATTTCTGCTCGCTCAGCTGATTTCTGCTCCCTCGAGTCTACATGACTTTTGACAATTTGGGGGCAGAAACCAAGGAGGGCACTGACCCTCTTATGATTGGTCACTTTCACACAGGGACATCCTTGTACCTTGATTGACAGCTCTCATTACAGGAAGCACGGAGTTGGGTTAAGTTACCACCGAAGAAGAGTGGGAATGAATTAGAATGAGTTTTCTAATATAAAAAATGTCTCTGCACGTATAAAATGCTGCGCAGATCATAGTTAAATCAATTACCATCGATGTATATATTTGCGAACGATGAAGCCTACGTTTTGTTAAGTAAGTTAACATTAACGTTACATATTTTTGAGCAACAAGTAACTGGCTAGCCTATTCATTCTGTACATAGACAATAAATACCTAGACGCCTCATTGGCTGCTCGACCGCACGGCAACGTCGCCACCATATTGGAGTGGGCAACGCTCATAACTCCCACATCAGGACAGAAGTAAATGTACCTGACTCATCGACAGATTGGACACCAACAAACCGTCACACGATAATAAAAACAGATCTCGGGGTGTTATCTTTCACAGGTAAGACTCAGCTGTTCTTTCTCGATGTTTTTTGGTCATTTTTAACATTATGTTGACAGCCTAATTAACCACCAGTGTCAGACTATTAATAATAGCTAGCGATATCGCTAACGTAGTTAGCAGTGAAAGCTGAGACTTTATAATAATTTTAAATGAATTCTTATTACGTTTTAACTTATATTGCCGTCTATATAATAAACTAAATGGTGTTATGAACACAATATACAGAGTAAGCCCTTTGACTGTCTAGATTAATGATGGAGCTAAAGCTTCTCTCTTTAATTTCACTACCGTTACTTATTTACAAAGATTAAGTGGTAACACTTTAGAATAATAGTCCTTTAGTTAGTTAATGTTAGTTAATTCATTAATTAACATGAACAAACAATGAACAATACATTTATTACTGTATTTATTAATCTTTGTTCATGTTAGTTAATGCAAATACAGTTTTTCATTGTTAGTTCATGCTAATTCAGAGTGCATTAACCAATGTTAACAAGCACAACTTCTGATTTAAATAATGCATTAGTAAATGTTGAAATGAACATCAACTAAGATTCATAAATGCTGTAGAAGGATTGTTCTTGCTTAGATCATGTTAACTAGTTAACTAATATTAACTAATGGACCGTTATTCAAAAGTGTTACCGATTAAGTTTATCATCACTTGATTATAAGGATTTCATTGCTTTTCATAAAACTGTGAACTGATTCTATGTATTCTTTTTTCTTCTCTTTTTAGCAATTTGCAAACATGACAAGGACAGCCTTAAGGAAAGCTGAGGAAAGCTGTTCTCTGCATTTCCAAGAGACAAGACTATACCTCCAGAGGCTAATGTTGTGTTTGTACTAAACCCAGAGCAGTCCTGAATGATTCGACAGAATGACCCAGCTCATATTCTAAAACTATAGACTGCATTTAAAAAGCTTCGCACAGGCTGTTTAATGCTGATCATGTACTGCGTGTCTTTACACAAAAACTACAAGATGTAAATAGCCTAGAAATGAAAAACACAGGAACTCATATTGAATCCAGCTGCAATATCACGATGAACTCATTGTGATGTTGTTATAATTATTATTCATTTTGATTAATCTAAAGTTTTTTGAGGGGAGCATCTCATATTCTGGTCTGTGATAAACATAACTATACTTTGAGATTTTGTTGTACAAGGTCAACCTCACACACTCACACCCAATCATTCATATGTGTTAAAATACATGGAAAAATAAACCACTGTTTCAAAATGTGTGTGTTTTCTGCATGAGTGTGTGTAATGTGCATTATAGAACAAAATGTCAAGCATCATCAAGTTTTTAACATTATTTGACTCATTAATTGAATAAAATAGAAAATCTTGAGGGAAGCAGCGGATAATTAATCTTTATTAGTCAGGTTTTGTCTTCACAACTAAGCCACTCTAGTCCAAGAGAAAGACAGAACTGAAAACTGAAATAAAATGTGTATCTTGAGCTGAGATTGATTCAGAGGATTTTTATTATATATATATATATATATATATATATATATATATATATATATATATATATATATATATAATGTATGTGTGTGTACATGTATATATTATACTTAAGGAGCTCATTAATTAAACACAATTTGGAACTCATGTTAACAATTTTTTTGTGTTGTGTCATAAATTGTGTCTTAATTTGATTATTACACAAATAGTATTTTAAAATTACATTTCAAAATATTTTATTTTACTCTTTAATTTACTATTAATTTATTCTTCATTTTTGTCTATTCTGTATTATTCCACCCTTGATATTAGAGCTGAAACAACGAATCGATTTAATCGATTAAAATCGATTATTAAAATAGTTGTCAACTAATTTAGTCATCGATTCGTTGCTAAATAACTTAAATTTTTTATCATTTCATGCATATTTCAAATCTGCGGTGACCAAAGTGTGGCAGTAATGAGCCACCGGAGGTTTTACTCAGCCAGTACAACAGGAGAAGTAGCGAATAGCCAATAGCTGGCCTTGTTTTATGTCACGTGCTTCCCGAACAGCGTCTCTGCAGCATTCAGCGTGATGTGGGAATACTTTACTTTGAGCCTTCAAAAAAGAAGAGTAACCTGTAAACTCTGCACTACTGCACTGTTTAAGGGGACGTTCACATATCGCGTCTTTTGCACGCTCAAGTTCGTTATTTCCAACACCGCACCGCATCGAGTTAAAAACATTTCAACTTTTCAGAATGCTGCAAGCGCACCGCGGGTCATGTGACAAGAACTAAACAATCAGCTTCATCCTTTCCCGTAACAACGTTAAAAGCTCAGTCAAGATGAAAGGAACAGCTGATCATAGTTGTATATGGATTTCCATTTTGAAATAAATTTAGTAGCAGAGCTACTGCAAGCGATGTTTTTAACAGCTGCAAATCCATTTATCCTTTGCTGAAATTTCCGCGTCTTCAAGGAGAGAGCACGTCATGGTTGCTTAGCAAAGGCAGACGCCTCAGGGGCGCTTCTGCCCGAGCGCTTTGGAAAGAAGGAGAAAGCGGTGCGCCTAGCGTTTTCCACGCGTCTTTAGGCGCGATATGTGAACGGCCCCTAAGACTTTCATTTGTGCAGATTCTCCAGTACAATGTTGTTTGCAAATGTTTAGTCGTAAAAGCTGATAACATTGCTTTTTAACAGTTAACATTTAAAGCTTTACAAACATGTTCTGTGGTCAGTTTGTCGTTTACCAGTTCAAAATTCGGTCGTGCAGCCTAATTATGACTGAATGAGAGAGGTAAATGTTTAAAGATATTTGAAATGCACTTTTTTTCTAAGTATTCACTGCTCTTTTTCACACAGCAGGTTTTTTTGTGTGTGTCCAATTTTTTTTTCTGGACAACCTTCTGATGGATTTTTACTTTAAATTGTGAGTTCCATTCAGGTTTCATGCCATTGGCACTTTTTTCGAAGGATTGTTTACAATTTCACAGCAAAAGCTATAAAGCGGTTTCCCAGAAAATAATAAAATACAATGCACTGCAATTTTATTCTGTTTTATCCTTATTCTTCGTGAAAATATGTTCTGAAAGACTCCTTAAGCTTTGTTTGGGATGTTAAACTACTTTAGGAGCCCTAAGGACTGCCATGGTGAAAACATTTGATATCTCCTTGTGAAATTTGCTAGAGTATGGGTCAGTGTTTTGATAGCAGAAGAGTTCGATAAAGGATTACTAACACAATAAAACAACTCCAGGTATATTTTTGATGAGGATATGACAGTGCAAAATGGTTAAAATCTCTTAAAAATCTATGCTGAAGGATAAAGACCATTTATTAATAATTTACTTGAGGAAAAATGGAAAAAACTAAAATATAAGCACATAAACCGATTAATCGATTAATCGTAAAAATAATCGACAGATTAATCGATTATCAAAATAATCGTTAGTTGCAGCCCTACTTGATATTACATATTCTTCTTGCTATTATTAACCTATTGTTGTTCAGTTATTTATTATGGTATTATACATATAATTTTATGCTATTATAAATCTATTATATCACATACCGGTATGTTATTGTACCGTTGTGCTCGCTTTTCATATTATTCACTTTACTTTAAGTTGTACTACATATACTTTATAATATAACATATCACTTTTACTATATTTCTACTGTGCACTGTATCAGTGCATATTTTCATTTTCACTGAATCCATAGCCTCATCAGGTACATGTGTTATTATTTGTTCATCTTCATCTGTAGGCTATAGTGCTATCAAAATGAAAAGCAGACTACAAGTGTGTCACTTTTTTATTTATATTTACTTGTTTTATTCAATTTTCTCAACGATAGTAAATTATTAGATGTTTAGTTTAAAGATGTATTATTTAGATTTTATCCCAGTATTTCAAAGGAAATGAGCTGTGTTCTGACCTGAGACACAAGAAAGAGAGAGAAAAAAGAAAGAAAAATGTTGGGATTGAACACAGAGAAAGCAATAAAACAACTACATTTAATCTAATGTACATTCAAATTACATTACATGCATGTGTCACAGTTATACTAAATTAACATTAGAATTGTAAACCGAAAAAATCAACGAAATCAACAAGTGAGACAAAAGTTAGCTTTCACAATTCCTTACGAAAATTAATAATTTTCCAAACCTAACTAAATAAGGAGGCAAAGTTTTTTTTAACTGCACGTAGATCACAAACCTCTGAAATCGGTTGATAAATGTGACCGTTATCGGTAGCTAACGCCTTAGCCAATACTTGTGATGCTGATAGCCCGACACTCATTTTAAAACTTTTAATCTTAAAACTGCATCTTAGACAACTAACGTTAGGCTAACTGAATCATAACATAATTGTTTTCACATGTAAAAGTACATGTAAAAACAATTATGTCATGATTCAGTTAGAAAATATGTAACGTTAATGTTAACTTACGTTTATGTATATTAGAAAACTCATTCTAATTCATTCCCACTCTTCTTCGGTGGTAACTTAACCCAACTCCGTGCTTCCTGTAATGAGAGCTGTCAATCAAGGTACAAGGATGTCCCTGTGTGAAAGTGACCAATCATAAGAATGTCAGTGCCCTCCTTGGTTTCCGCCCCCAAATTGTCAAAAGTCATGTAGACTCGAGGGAGCAGAAATCAGCTGAGCGAGCAGAAATCCACTGCGCGAGCAAAACAGCAGGACTCCACTGTACAAGCAGAGTTAACAGTTAGCAGGCGCTCGCTCGCAGCTACCTGTACACCTCTCGGTTGTTGAATTTGTGCACGAGTACTTTTATCATGCCAGCTGAAGGTTCATTTTTGCGCGTGTGAAATAACATAATGTGCTCGTGAGCATGTCTTACACGCGCATAACTTTTGACTAAAATATAACGCCATAGTTCCGCGATTCCGTCCGCGCTTCCGCGTCACGGAAATCACACCCTTACGAAAATTAACCATGGGTTTACTACAAATAAAACCAAAAAACCATGGTTACTATAGTTAATCCATGGTAACCACAAATTAACCATGTTTTTTCTAAATTAACCATAGTTTAACCATGGTAGTTGTAGTAAATCTGTGATTATACAAATGGAAGTCAATACGCCAAAAAAACATGGGTTACTACAGTTTTACTATAATAAAACCATGGTTATTTTTCGTAAGGGCAGGGCCCTGCAATTATACCAGCACAATGTATACTTTTCACAATTTAACTGCTTCTATTCTTGAACACTTAATGATTATATAATCAAAATGAAAGAGCAGCGCTGAGAACTCACCTTTGTTGCACACACTTCGGTGTTGTGTGATATTCGTTTCCTGTGAAAAACTGTTCCCGTGGGTGGAGTTTACATGAATATTCATTAGTTCCCTTGTTGTGGGCGTGTTCTTGAAACAACGCGCAAATGAATGGAACTGAAAATATCAGCGCACGCTCCTCAGATCGCTACTTGTTTAATGGATTATTTTGAATAGGCAATGAAGTGTCAGTGTTAAGCACTGAAGCACTGCAGCAGTGTCAAAACAATGCAGTTTGTGTAATATGATAAATCGTCTGTAAACTGTTTTGCTTGATTGATTACAGGCACACAGCAAAACAATAAGTGAATAATCTATGCTAATCTTGGGTAATATAGTTAGCTTTGTATAGATTTCATTTGTGGGGCATTAGGCTAATTGCTGTTTGAATAGTTTGATTAGCCTATAGTTAGGCTACTGTTGACTATTACTGCAGTGTGTTCACAATGCTTGAAACAAATAAAGCCTGTTTAATTTTTTTTCTGGTAGTTAAAATGTTAATATTGTAATCATTCTAATTTGTATTTGATTATATAAAATGGTGCATAAACCTTAAAGTATTGTTCTGATGCAGTTTTCTTAGGCATATGTCAGCAGCTCATCCAATAACAATATTTTTACATTTGGATAAGAAATCATATGTCTCATCATCACCATGGTATAATATGGCTTTGATTTGCTTTTGTGATGTTTCCACATATATTGATCATCATGTAAAGTCACTGTCTGTTTCAGACTGGATGAGAGAGCTGAAGTCACTGGTACAGTAGCAGATCATTGTATGAACGGGACATACATGGAGGCTGTTCTCATCGAGAGACAATAAATATCTCAGACACTCACTTGATTTTGCATTGCTTCATTCCATATGCATACTTTCAAACAACTTCCTTGTCTTTTCAATTTGAGTTATATTCATAAAGCAATTAGATGTGATCTACAATATCATTTTTGAGTATAATTTTAAATAGTAAAAATAAAACACTTACTATAAAGATAACGTTATTTGTTAACCTGCATGTCATGTTACTATTAATACACATCAGAGAACTGTCAACATTAAAGTGTGTTCAATTATTGAAATATTAACTTTAATTAAGGAGACAGGAGAACAGAGTTTGGCTGACAAAAACATTTGGGTTTCATGTAATAGTTGAAAAATGTGAAAAACTATTTTGATGTTCAAATGTTAAACATTATTAACATAATGGATCATGAAATTTTGGATTTTCTCACACACTATTCTTAAACATGTAATGATGAGGTTGTTTTTCAGTGCAACATATGGTCAGAGAACAGACACAATGCATGCTTATGTATAATATTCATTATTGAAGTATTTATTATTAGTAGTTCTTTATCAGATCTTCTAGACTGTTTAGCTCTGTATTTGACTGTTAACCAAATACAATAAAGAAAAACGTGATAGGCTATACTTATATGACATACTTTTTAAGTCCATTTTAAAGGGACAGTTCATTTAAATATAAAAATTAACTTTCTCTCATGTTGTGTTTCTGTAGAAGATACTTGTTTTTGCTCATACTGGTTTCAAATGGGTATTTTGGGGTCGATTTCTACCTTCAGTGTATTATAATCTTTAAGCAATTGGAGATTGATGGTTCCCAAACAGGCTTATGTGGAAAGATTTTGATGTTTAAAAAAAAAGGATAATAATAGTAGTAGTACAGATATATATACATATGCTGATGGGGCTGTGGAGGCTGATAAAAACTAAAAAGAAATAAAAAAGATTGAAGAAAGCATGACACAGGATGCTTACACAAATTTTATCAGGCCACAGATACATTTGTAGTGGTTTGTTTCAGGTATAGCTGTATACAAAACTGTACTAGTCTTTAATGACAACTAGGTAGGTTAATCAAACCAAACTATTAAAAATAAAGCCCCACAAATGGAATATATAAAAAGCAAAATACACCAAATAGTAAAAAACAATATTAGTTATTTCCTTATTGTTTTGCTGTGTGCCTGTAATCAATCAAGTTAAACGTTACAGACAATTTATCATATTACACAAACTATGCATTATTTTGGCACTGTTGAAGTAATGAAGCTGACACTTCATTGCCTATTCAAAATAATCAATTAAACAAGTAGCGATCTGAGGAGCGTGCGCTGATATTTTCAGTTCCACTCATTTGCGCGTTGTTTCAAGAACACGCCCACAACAAGGGGACTAATGAATATTCATGTAAACTCCACCCACGGGAACAGTTTTTCACAGGAAACGAATATCACACAACACCGCATGCGTACTGCAGTAAAGTTGGTTTTATATTCGCACATTCGGACTTCCGCATTCAATTTAATCACATGTGCAATAAAGTTTTTGCAAATTATATTCAGCAACATTATTGTCAACCTACTACATTTTGGACAATCAATAAAAATGGCCAAGTATTAATGTCCACTAAATGTGTAATGTAGTGTGGAAAACAAGATGGGGATCGTCTAAAAAGTTTTTTTTTTCCATTGTGTACAAACATACAGTTACATTTTAGCCAACGACAGATGTTGTCACTGATTGTTGTGTATATGAGATGTACCAGCAAATAACACCCACATTATATCTTCTAAAGCTGTAGATTAACATATATCCTACATTAACTTAAATTTGGTATTTTAGTGGAAAATCATGTGTAATCTCCTGCACTTCATTCTACATTTGTTTATATTTATCTATTTGTCTCAAAATGAACAAGAACTGTGTTGGTTTTAACAATGACATATGATTGATTTCAATAGGTTTTGAAAGCATAGCCCATCTGCTCCAAAGCAAGTTGGAACATCTCGTCTGGACCCTACAGAACATACTACAGCCCATGTCTTGCTGTTTTATTCACCTTGGTTTTTCTGGTTCAGACAGCATGACAGCAAACATAATGTTTATTTTGGGTGAACAGTTCTTCTTTTCAAGATGGTTGCTTAATCATTTACACCTCGCATATCAAGTCAAGTCAAGTCACTTTTATTGTCACATCACCACAGCCCATGTGCCTTGGTGAGTGAAATTCTTTTGAGCTTGCTCCAGAAATCGCAGAAACAATGAACATATAACCATACAGACTTCAACAGGTGAAAATGTGCAATATGCACATACATATAGTCAGTAAATGGATGTTGTTCCCTCAACATAGCATCTTGAGGCCACGACATAAGGATGTCGTTACCTCGACAAAATGATCTTGTGGCCACGACATAATATGACGTTCCCACGACTTATTATGTAGTGGCAATGACTACGGATTTTAATTCCACTCTGGAAATAAACGCTGAATATCTGAACAGCAAATTCTCTCATGTTTCTACATGCATTCTTATTCATTCATTTAAAAGAGACATCATGACTGACTATGAAATATGAATACTTTCGTTCAAATATATCTAGTGGATTAAAACAACATTAAAACATCATTGAGATTCTTGATATACACGATGATTTAAGCACAACAAAAGTACAAGTGATTTAAGGTTTGTTCATTTAAACATTAGGGTCATGCTTTATTCTCTGACAGTACACCATGTTATGCAATTACACAATCATTTCAATGGTAATAATATATAATTTTGTTATAAATGAATGAAATCTAATTATTGAGCACAAAACAAAGTATTACTAGATTAGCTATGACAATATTTATGTTTGCTAATGTAGCAATATAACAGTACATTACAATACAAATAAAGTTTATGTAAAGAATACGTTAAGCATAAGAATAATGTTTGTCTATAAAACTAATTTCAAGCGGTTAAGCATAAGCACTGAGATCAAAGATTTTCAGGTTCATGAGAAAAAATTCTGAAAGCATGATGTGCATCTATATAAGCACAAACAGTATGGGATTATTAATTAATAATTAGACAGTTGCAGACTTGGTTAATCTTTTCATCTTTTCATCTTTGCAAAACACAAATCACTGTGTTTCTGTGCACACGTCAGCATCGTTATCAGTAATAATTGTTGTGGCAAAAACAATTACTAACAAATAGCATCTCAGTGTAAGAGACAAGGAATCAAATTATATTTAAAGAAAGAAGTTTATTTTCCTTAAAGAGATGCGTTCACTGTTTCAGCAGCTACCCTGAAACACAACAGACCTGAATCACACTGAAAACAGACAGCCTTATTATACTGTTATCACCCCCACTTCTTACAAGGCTCCTTCTCTGTAAATTTCCACTTAGCCCCGTAAACCAAAACTAGCTGTTTTCAGAAAACACAATGGTCCTCCTAACCCCCTGGGCTTTTATTATCTTCACACCCGTGAGGTCAAAGGTCTTTATTTATGGCTAACCCCTCTGATCTTTCCTGAGTAAACTACCCACACTAAATACTTCAAAGGCTCTTTGTTTTACTGTGTGATGTCTTTGTTGCATTTCAGGTGACAAACATACATACTGAGAGAGAAACAAGTTAAATCAAAAGGAAAAATAAAAATATATGAAAACCCACTAAATGTCTAAGAAAGTAAATAAGAAAGAGTAAAATATAAATTTTTCTACAACATGAGCTTATTTTCACTATAAGTTCTGACATCAGTAGGCGTGTTTCCATTACAGATTTGCACAAAACTTTGGCAATATATTATACATTTTGATAAAAAAATTATTGCGAAATGACAGTGTTTCCATTAACCAGTGTTATATGGCTGAAACGTAACCTTTTGGCTCTCGTGTCATGGAAACAGATTTTGATGGATTTTGTCTATATTTATTCAAAGGAGGTGTATGCGTGTATCTTTACAGAAGTAGAGAGCCGCTTCAGAAATGTGAGTCATGTGTCTAGAATAAACACAAGCATTGACTAGAGTGGCCACAATCAGCTTCAGTGTCCACCGCAGGCATGTGTAGTGTAAATTGTCTAAGCATTAATGTTAGTGAAAGCCCCTTATACTGAAGAGCAGCCACGTATGAAGTGTTTCTTGGAGGTTATAGTACACTGAGGAATGATCATATGAATTTTTACATACGACATGTGACCTGTAAATGCAAAAAAAAAAAAAAAAAAACATTTCCATTGCAGTTTTGGGAATTATTCCTTTTTTGCATTGGCTGAAATACCACATCATACGAGCGTATTTTTTTTTTTGCGATATATGGGCGTTTTTGCGACATTGAGCGTTTCCATTAGGTGTATTTTCAATTCAATTTGCCTAATATAAAAAAAAAAAAAAGTGAAAAGTGAAGTGACATTCAGCCAAGTATGGTGACCCATACTCAGAATTTGTGCTCTGCATTTAACCCATCCGAAATGCACACACACAGAGCAGTGAACACACACACACACACACTGTGAGCACACACCCAGAGCAGTGGGCAGCCATTTATGCTGCGGCGCCCGGGGAGCAGTTGGGGGTTCGATGCCTTGCTCAAGGGCACCTAAGTCGTGGTATTGAAGGTGGAGAGAGAACTGTACATGCCGGCCCGGGACTCGAACTCACAACCTTTCGATTGGGAGTCTGACTCTCTAACCATTAGGCCACGACTTCCCCTGTATATACTGTAATATCAACAGTATATGTCTCTCCATTTCCAGCTTCTCCCCTCAATGTCACCGTCTTTATACAGTCTCTCATGTTTGCATTGGGAGGGCGTTTTAAGAAGGTCAGCCCAGAGTACTTTTCGATATCTTCAATAGTATATCCGCTATAGTCATCCAAGTTTTTTTTTTCTGGTTCCTCATTGGGCATCACATAGCATTCTGGCTCTTCTACTGTCCCATCCTCATTCTCCACAATTATCACCTTAAAGAGGTGAGTTGGGATTACTTTACCTCCCAAACGCTTCATTTTACTTAGCTTATCGTTTGTTTCTCTCAGGTAAAGTGGTCCAGTGTACACATGAACATTGCAGTTCCTCTTTCTCTGTATGTTTCTACAGTGATTCTCCAGTTTCTTCCACATGCCCTGGTTTAATTTCTTATGCTGCGGTATAATGTTGCTGAACAAATTAGTGTCATGATTTGCTCCCCGACACCACCTGTGATTGGCAGCTGCAGCCAGATGACCTTTGTGATAGACATTTCCAAATGATTTTAGCTTTTTACAGTTGTCCTCTAAAGTTTCCCTGTTCAGTATCTCATACACCCATTCAGCATTATTGGTTTTATTGCTGAATGACATGGTGTACGATTTTCTTTGTCTTATATCCGTAGCAGATGGAAGTCCATCTATTAATTTATAGAGAGAGTCGTCATTTTCAACATAATCATCTTCTGTAGGTGTATGTTGACTGCCAAACATTTCTGTGACTGGGATACATATGTAGATGGATTCATCTTCTGGATGGTTCTCTGCTTCTTCACTTTCTGATTCACTGTCATCAGTGCTGGACTGGTCATCGGCAGCAACGGGATCATTCTTAGTGGCCTTTCTCCCAGCAGGAAGTCCTGCCCCAGACCGGCCCTGACTGGCACCACTTTTGATTGTTTGATTGAAACCACTTTTGGTTGATTTGTGATTTGCTCCAGAACTCTTTCTATCTTCTCCAGCAGCTTCCACTGTCTCTAGTTCATCACTTCTTTGAGTTGATCTGTCTTCTGAGTTCCGTTTCATGCTTTCTGCTTTTCCACGAGCTTGATTAACATCAATAGTTGACCAAAGACCATCTTCCCCTCCTCCATTCTCTGTTTCAGCTTTTATTTGGTTGGGCTTATCTGTGAAATTCAACTTTTCATTGTTGTCAATGCTTTTCTGCTGCTCACACCTGTTAACTATGGTATCCTTGTTTTCTTTCATTCTTGGTGTTTTTTCACAAGATTGCTTAGTTTCAATCGTTGTATCATCGTGATCCTCCTGTGCTGGATTTTGTTTACAGCCATCATAAACCAATCTTTTTAACATCTGCAAAATGATCACATGAGCCCAGTGTTTTCTTTTATCTGATTTTTTATCCATTCTTTGTGTTTTTCCCCAAGCTCGTTTGATATCATCAGCTGACCAGTAATCCCCATAATCATTTTTAATGTCATATTTCTCTTCAATATTGTTTGTTGTTTTACGTAAGCTCTCAAACCTGTTAAAAAATGACAAAAAATCTTTAGCTATGTCATCTAAAGTGACATCAGGTGGGTTTCTTCCCCCTTTCTCAAGAGTGGTTTTATTATTTCCATCAGATTCAGGAAGTTGCTTTTGTACACATGTGTAAAACCCCATCGTGATGTGTGACTTAGGAACAAAGTTCAGGAATGAAGCACTTTTGACCAAATCTGCTGTAATTACTTCTTCAACGTCTTCAAGGATCTTCTCTTCTTCCTGGATAAAATAATGTGAACACTTCTGGTAAGAAAAAACTAAATTATGCTTAATTTGATTCAGTAGAGACAGAAAGAAATACTGACATCAACAGGTTTGTGATCTGATAAACAGAAACGTCTGCTGCTCTGAGTTAATGTCAGTTCTGTTCTGCTCTGAACACAACAAACACACATATTCACAAAATACTTATACTGTACTCTTATCATTTATTCAAACAAGTTTTTTTTTTAATTAAGATCATTGTTTTAAAAACTATAAACAGTTATGCCAACTCCTATAATCTATTAAGAAGGAAGTAATTCTGCACAGCAAAACTTTAAAAGTAAGAACAACACTGAAGCAGTTTTTCATGGACAGTGAATGTAACTTTTGGACGTGTTCTGCAAAGTATAAATATGTGTGTATTCTTCTGGTCATTGAGGTGCTTTGCTGCATCTGAGGTGACTTCTGGTCGGCTGCTAATAAACCTTATTACTGCAGAAAATAAAGTGACAGTTGTGTCACAGAGTGTGAGATGCAGTGACAGTGTTATTACACTAAAGATTATATTCTCTTACTGTTGTGTTTCCCGTGTCTCTGTCTTTAATGAACTCTTATCTTGATATTCTTTTGTCTGTTTCTGCCTGTGTTCAGTTTCTGTGCTTTTAGTTCCTGTTTCCTTCCTACCTTGTATCCTTCACCCTGTCTCGTTGTGTTACATTACATTATATATTGTGTTCGCTTTATGAGCAGTCTCATTTATTAAACGTGTTTTTATCTGCATCAAGTCAAGCCAGCATCTGACACTTGTAATAGTTTTAGATAAGTATTAAAGCTTCTGAATTAATAGTTGACTAGAAATGTTGATTAGGACTAGTGATGTTAAAATGGGTAAAGTTGATGGGGACGCATTCTCATGATGCATATTACTAGCATATTGGTTGTTTATTAGTACTTATAAAGCACATATTAATGGCTTTTCTGCATGACCATATTTTAGATCCTTATTTCTATCCCAAACCTAAACTTAACAACCACCTTAATAACTATTAATAAGAAGCAAATTAGGAGTTTATTGAGGCAAAAGTCATAGTTAATAGTTAGTGAAAACTATACCTAACCTAAACTTAACTGTGACCTAAAAATATCTAGAACACAGTCTTGAGGTTAATTAGATACTCAAGTGTTTAATAAAGTGATGATTGAGCATTAGTGATGAACACCTGCTGTTAACAAGAAGAATCACTAAAGGAAAGAGAAACACAAGAACTACAAGTGACTCCCAACCACAGTCTTAGATGAAATCAACTGAAATAAAATACTGAGATCTCAGCAGAGGATGATTAAACAACTCCACAAACAGCATCATCAGCTTCACGAACTGCTAGATCGACTTTATTTCTGTCTGACATCTAGAACAATTTGTTTTCTCTGGTTGCTATTAATACTGTTAACATTTGTTATGAAAAGAAAAACCAAGAGAAAATGGGATCGTGTGACGTTGCTCACTTACTGATCAACATTTGAGACATTTTATATTGATTACATAACTTCCTGCAGAAATGCCCATATGGATGATGTGACAACAAGGTGTTTATTTACATTATCAAAATTAATAATAATATTTTAATAATACTCTTTTTTTAAAGACTTTTAAAGCTTTGAAGTATTTTTTTTCTTGTGAAGCTGTTCAGCCATATATATTATATATAAAACATGAACAATGGTAGTTTTTATAGTCCACAGGACTGAAATATATTCCTTACCTATCCTTGTCTGTCCTCCAGAAACACAGAAAATCACGTGAACTTCAGTGTTCAGTATTATAAAGAGCCAGTAACCTTTCTGTTTAGTTTTCACACACTGTCTTATACAGAAATATCAGCTGTGTTTCTGTTGTCACCGAGTTCAACACCGCGAGTTATTCATATCTGTTCTTCAGTAAAAGATGATGATGATTGAGGAGTGTTTCAGGTGCGATGCTCTTTATTAAGTTCAGGGCGTCATGATGATGAATCCTCCTCCTCCTCCGGCGTTCATACTGACCTGTCTAGCTGTTGTGAGGATATGTGTTCCTTAGTTCCCTAGAGTAATAAAAAAAAGATGTCAAACAAATCATCTTATTATTATTCATATTGCAATATTTACTTGTGTATAATTGCATTTATGCTCAGAAATGTGTTTCATGTTCATAGTCATTACTTGTATAAAAACAAGTCGATCTTTTGTCGCTGTACAAGTTTTGCAGGTGACTGTGGATTGCAGTTTTTACTCACCGCACACGTCTTTGAGTCACTGTGAAGTGCTGGATGTCATTCATCATTACATTGCAGCAGTTTTGCTCTTCTTTCACACCAGAGCTGTGACAAGTCTATTAATTATTGTCCTTCACTGAGACTTAAATTAAATTTCAGTGTATGTATTTCTGTCCGAAGCTGCTATGTTTGCACACATGCACTTTATGTAGTCTTATGTGAGTGTGTATATCTTGTTAGTCCTTCTAAGACGTGAAAAGGCTTCATCTTGTGGCGGAGGTTGACAGAAAATGACATGTTTTCTTTAAAAGAGTGGTAATGGAAGGAACATGAAATTATTAAAATATTAATTTTGTTTCATTCCCATTTTATTTTACATTCATACGATGCAATCTGAAATGTTGAGATGTCCTGTGTTTATCCTTTTAGGAAACAAAACGCTTCATAGAGAACTGGAACAAATGTGTTCGAATTTAAGAGGCCAAGACAATGAATCACATGTTTCACAAAAATCACATGATTATTCTGGACTTCAGTGATGATGTAACCAATCAAACTGTAGAAAGGGTTAATATAATTTGGTTATTTCTGAACAAAAGTGTGTGTATTCTTCTGGTCGTTGAGTTGCTCTGCTGTGTCTGAAGTGACTCCGGGCTTCATTCTGCATCAGAGATTCAAGCACACACCTGGGGCAATCAAAACTTTACTTTCACTTTCATTTTCATCTCAAGAATCACAAAAACCTGCTGCTGGTAAATGTTTGAAGAGGGTGGAACGGTTTCTGATCGTCTTGTTCACCGAGTCACACAGGAGCATCAAGATTTCTTTAGGATGACATTAAAAAAATGCATTCAACCTGAACACGAGAGAACACATCTATTGACAGCAAAACAACACATGACAAATGACATTTATTGTTAGTGTTTGAAGCTCACAGAGTTTCTCCAGGGTCAGTCATGATCAAATCTGTCAAAATGATTTTTTTTTCACATAAGTTATTACTTAATTACATCACTAGGCCATAAACAGCATTTTGAACAACAAGAGTGAGTCTTTCTTCACTTTACAGATTTAGAAAATACATTTAGAAAAACTATACAGATATTTAGAAAACTTTATTGAATTTGTGTTGGGATTTTTTCTTTTAGATTTGGACAAAGTGCACTCAAAATTAATTGTAACAACAAAAAATAGAAAGCAATCTCTCCTGGGTCTGTCACGATCAAATCTTTGTTAAAATGATTTCTTCACATGCTGAAGTCACAGCTATAAGCACACGTCTGTTGATTATGGTGCTGATTTGTAGACATGAACAGATCTTACAGAGACGCCAAACCTGTTTCTGTCTCTTCATTTGTTCTGCATCATGTCGTTGTGTTCATTGTGTGTTTCTTGCCTTTTTTGGTCACTGTACTTTCATTATCAGGGTTACACACTTTGTTTGCTCGGCTGGAGTGATTTTGTGATGGGCTTGATCAATGTCACACCTTCATATTTATTTTATATATAGCAAATACTTCACATACTAACATTGTATCAGATGCACTTTTTAGAAACTGTCCCAACTAACTTTCCCTTTGTTGCTGGTTAGATAGCTAGCTAATATTACCACACAATCAGATTTCCTGCCAGATAATTTATTAAACTATTAAAAAAAGGTGTGGTATATAAATAGTATAGTCATAGTACTGTATACGTTGCTTGTTTAGACACATTTGTAAAACAGGAAGAGAGTTAATTAAGTGATGATTAATGTTGACATCTTGCTGAAATATTCTGTGGATGTCACCATTATGGTGATTATTGTTTGCTTCAGTTGAGCTCTTGATCCTTGACATTTTATTTGTATTTACTCTGGCTGCTGTAACTCTGTGCTTATAAAACACATTCGCTTTGGTGAAGAAAGCAGAGAAAAAATGAGATCAGGTGAAGCCGGCCAATTATTGGTGGTAATATATTCATCATGAAGTGGAGTGGCCCGATTCACTGATCTCACCCGAAATATAAAGTCTGATATTAAACTTGTGTCATTAATAATTAGTTAGTTTAGCACGGACATAGGTACTTACAAAGATGAGCTGCAAATGATGACTTTACACTGATTTGAAATTGACTTATGACATCCAATGACTTGCAATTCATCAAAATGTAAATGTAACAACTTATAATCACACACCTTATGAATTATTACAACACTACTACTACTACACTGGTTTCATTGTGTGTTTTGGTGATTTGTCAATATTATATTATAAACAATCATGCCAATAAAGTACATTGATGTTGAGAAAATATATATACATTATTTAAAGTAGTTTAAAAAAAACATGAAGAAAAACAGGAAGAAAGATATTGAAAATATAGAAATGTTTTGTTTCTTTAAATGACATAATTACCCCAGTAGATGGCGACCAACGACTGTCTTTTGATTATGATGAGCGAGCATCTCAAACAGCTTGAGGAAGTTGTGCAGAAATGAATCGAGCCAAGATATCTTTATTTCTACATATCCAAGACACCATCTCTTCAGAACAACCTTAAAGAGCGACGACAGTTTTACTTCTTTTTGGGATTTTATTAGGTGCAGAAGTGTTTATCTCAGTATTGCTAATGTTACGAGGAAACAATGTTTCAGTCACGTGAGATTTCATTAGATGGTCTGAGGGCAGTGGATCTTCAAGACAGACAAACAGCAGCAATGAAACAGTCAATTAAATTAGCTGCAAATATAGAAAGCAATAGAAATTGCTGTTGGTTGTTGTGAGAAATTTCACCAGCCGTGTGGATGCTGTGTTTAGAGTCAAACCACAAGCCACTGGAGATAATATTCAAGACTAGACTATAATAAAATGCTGACGAGACTGTAATTAATGCTGTCCAGGGCAGTGTTACTGGAGTTCAAATACTGTTTTAATGTAGTTACACACACAGTAAAGTTAACAGGACAGAGAAGAAAGTGAAAGAAGACATTGTGAGAGTTAACAAAGACTTCTTTTTGATTCTTAAACTCAAAGCAGAAAGATGTGCTTCACAAACATGAAGTGCAGCAAAACCATTTGAATAAACAGCTAAACAGATAGTAAATACCTTCAACTTTAAAAAGTTTATCTGCTTTAAACTGACATCAAGAGTTTGTGTGAAATCTCCCTCTCTGTGCGCTGTTATAATTCATACAGTCTATAGTGAATTTGGTTATAAATGAATTAAATAATATTTTTGAACAAGGACAAAAACCAGTGTTCAAGTTCTTCTGGTCTTATCCTGATTCACTGTGGTCTGTAATATTCATGTGAAACAGAGAATTACAAAGACAACAGATAATTTTATTCAAAATATGACATTTCAAATAAATCCAATGTAAAGTACTTTATTGATTATGATTACATTCAATATTGCAAAATAATTTTGACACAAAACAAATAATGACAAAAAAGGAAATATTTAATATAACAATAACAAACATCAATAAAGTAGAATTCGAATAAAATAGCATAGAAATTTTAATATAGGCCTATGGGATATATAAATGTCATATAAACATATATAAACACATCACAAACAAAAATGTATTTCGTCTGTTTGTTAGCTATGAACGAACAAGTGTGTCTCTCTTACAAAACAATTACAAGACAAAATCAGCAGAAACAAATGTAGCATGAAAACTAGATGATAAACATGAGCAAAAACTGAATATTTGAACGCTTAATTCACTACACATTTGGAAACACCTATAAAATATTATTATTATGCTTATATTTTAGAATAATAGAAAAGTCTTCAAAACTATACATACAATGTGAATAATGGACAGTATGTAGGAAATAATAATAATAGCACTAATAAAATGTTTTTTTTATATATATAAAAATAAATACATTAACAAAAAGCTTGATGTGGCAATGGGTGCCACAGTACAAAACTCATCCATGATTCTTACTATTTGTCTGATGAGGGTTGATGTCTAAATGTGTCCCACAGCCCAGTTGTTTCTGTACACTTTCTGTATCGTGCCTATGCATCAGAGTGTGCTTTCACCCACAAATGAATGTTTATTACAACTCTTTTTCAATTCAAGAGCACCTATATTACAGTATCACTTTGTAAATAGTTATTTACAGCACTCTATGACAGTCAAATGAGTCATAAATACATTTGATATCAGTCTGTTTCTGTGTCTATTTCAATGTCCGTCTGTAACAAAATACATTTACGGCACATTTACATTTAATCATTTAGCAGATGCTTATCTCCAAATGACTTACAAATGAGGACAATAAAAGTAATTAAAAAAAAATTAAAAAAAAGAAAGAGCAATAATATGTAATATCAGAAGCAAAAACACAGTTGCATAGATAGATAGATCAACCACAACTCACTGTTTCAGGGTCATTATAGTGATACAATAACTTACTGTATACTTGTCAGACAATCATCTGCTTACATGGACTTCTATTGTAGCCTGTTTTCTCTCATTTTCTCCAGTACATCTGAGAGTCTTTTTGACAGTCACTCTGTTATTGTCACTTCTGTGTGTGAAAGTCAGCCTAGACATTTCCTCAATTTTATTAATGTTTGAAATACAGTCTTCTGGATCTATTCTCGCTGTGCCTCTTTTCTCATTTTTTACCAAATAGCATTTCACCTCTGCTTTCCCATTCACATTCTCCAAAATTACTACCTTAAAGTAGTGAGTTGGCACAGCTTTCTCTTCCATTGGCGATACTTCATTGTTTAGGTAAAGTGGTCCAGTGTATACATGGACATTTCGGACGTTGTCATCTTTGTATATTATTTTTCGACAATAATTCTCCAACGTTTTCCAGATGCCATTGTTCATGCTGTTGATCTGTGGTGTCATGTTGCTGATCAGATAAGTGTCCTCATAGGCTTCCTGACACCACATGTGATTGGAAGCCGCAGCAAGATGACCGCGTACATAGTCCTTGTTCTTAAATCCTTTTATGCTGGGAATTGCTTGTTTGTCGTCATCAATCTTGTTATCCTTTTTAAAGGTTGTTTTCTTATAATGGTAAGGTACAGTGCTCTTGTTCAATATCTCATAAACCCATTTAGCATTCTTTTTATCAGTGTCATATAACATGACATAAGATTTTTTCCCATACAATATACAATGTTGTGCATCTGAAGGAGATTGATCTATTAATTTATAGATATAGTGCGAATTTGTGTCTGCATTCAAGGTTGCATTTGTGTTTTCATATGGTGACTCAGTGATTGGTTCACTGGGAAACATTGAGAGTGGGATACGTATGTAGTTGAACTGATCCACTTTTTTCTTATTACTCTCATTATCATTACTTTTTGCTGCACTAGTATGAGCCCCAGACTGGCTATTGACAGCACCAGAATCATTTGCAGGCTCCTGGTTCCCAACCGGAAATTGTGTCCCAGTCCCACCCTGAGTGCGGATATGTGTTTGCCCATCAGATTCTGAGTGTTTCCCTCCAGTAAGATGCCTTACTCCCTCAGCAGCTGTCACTGTCTTCAATTCATCATTGCCATGAGTTGATCTGTCTTCTGAGTTTCCTTTAATGCTTTCTGCTTCTCCACTAGCTTGATTTATATCATCAGTTGACCCAAGACTATCTTCCCATGTTTCATCCTCTGGATCAAGTGTATTTGCTACATACAACTCATAGTCATCAACATATGTCTGCTGCTCACAGTTGTTAACTAAAGTATCCTCATCCTCATTCATCAATGCAGCATTCTTGGTTCCACTGTTGCTTAAATTAGCAATTGGATTTACTTCAGTAGGTGAAGGAGCTACATCTGTGCTAGAAGCTGAAAGTTGACTTCCTGATGCAACACCAGAATCCTCTGAAAGACTAGACACTTTAGATAATTTTATTCCTTCTCCAGACACCTGCTCAACTTCCTCTCAAGCTCCCACTGTCTCAGGTTCAGTTTTCCTTTTAGCTGATCCGTCTTCTGAGTTTTCTTTCATTCCTGGTCTTGTTTCACAAGATTGATTAATATCATTGGCTGCATCATCGTGATCCTCCTGTGCTGCATTTGGTTTACATGCACCATAAACCATAAATCTTTCTAGCATCTGCAAAATGATCACATGAGCCCAGTGTTTTCTTTTATCTGATTTTTTATCCATTCTTTGTGTTTTTCCCCAAGCTCGTTTGATATCATCAGCTGACCAGTAATCACCATACTCATTTTTAATGTCATATTTCTCTTCAATATTGTTTTTTGTGTTACGTAAGCTCTCAAACCTGTTAAAAAATGACAACAAATCTTTAGCTATGTCATCTAAAGTGACATCAGGTGGGTTTCTTCCCCCTTTCTCAAGAGTGGTTTTATTATTTCCATCAGATTCAGGAAGTTGCTTTTGTACACATGTGTAAAACCCCATCGTGATGTGTGACTTAGGAACAAAGTTCAGGAATGAAGCACTTTTGACCAAATCTGCTGTAATTACTTCTTCAACGTCTTCAAGGATCTTCTCTTCTTCCTGGATAAAATAATGTGAACACTTCTGGTAAGAAAAAACTAAATTATGCTTAATTTGATTCAGTAGAGACAGAAAGAAATACTGACATCAACAGGTTTGTGATCTGATAAACAGAAACGTCTGCTGCTCTGAGTTAATGTCAGTTCTGTTCTGCTCTGAACACAACAAACACACATATTCACAAAATACTTATACTGTACTCTTATCATTTATTCAAACAAGTTTTTTTTTTAATTAAGATCATTGTTTTAAAAACTATAAACAGTTATGCCAACTCCTATAATCTATTAAGAAGGAAGTAATTCTGCACAGCAAAACTTTAAAAGTAAGAACAACACTGAAGCAGTTTTTCATGGACAGTGAATGTAACTTTTGGACGTGTTCTGCAAAGTATAAATATGTGTGTATTCTTCTGGTCATTGAGGTGCTTTGCTGCATCTGAGGTGACTTCTGGTCGGCTGCTAATAAACCTTATTACTGCAGAAAATAAACTGACAGTTGTGTCACAGAGTGTGAGATGCAGTGACAGTGTTATTACACTAAAGATTATATTCTCTTACTGTTGTGTTTCCCGTGTCTCTGTCTTTAATGAACTCTTATCTTGATATTCTTTTGTCTGTTTCTGCCTGTGTTCAGTTTCTGTGCTTTTAGTTCCTGTTTCCTTCCTACCTTGTATCCTTCACCCTGTCTCGTTGTGTTACATTACATTATATATTGTGTTCGCTTTATGAGCAGTCTCATTTATTAAACGTGTTTTTATCTGCATCAAGTCAAGCCAGCATCTGACACTTGTAATAGTTTTAGATAAGTATTAAAGCTTCTGAATTAATAGTTGACTAGAAATGTTGATTAGGACTAGTGATGTTAAAATGGGTAAAGTTGATGGGGACGCATTCTCATGATGCATATTACTAGCATATTGGTTGTTTATTAGTACTTATAAAGCACATATTAATGGCTTTTCTGCATGACCATATTTTAGATCCTTATTTCTATCCCAAACCTAAACTTAACAACCACCTTAATAACTATTAATAAGAAGCAAATTAGGAGTTTATTGAGGCAAAAGTCATAGTTAATAGTTAGTGAAAACTATACCTAACCTAAACTTAACTGTGACCTAAAAATATCTAGAACACAGTCTTGAGGTTAATTAGATACTCAAGTGTTTAATAAAGTGATGATTGAGCATTAGTGATGAACACCTGCTGTTAACAAGAAGAATCACTAAAGGAAAGAGAAACACAAGAACTACAAGTGACTCCCAACCACAGTCTTAGATGAAATCAACTGAAATAAAATACTGAGATCTCAGCAGAGGATGATTAAACAACTCCACAAACAGCATCATCAGCTTCACGAACTGCTAGATCGACTTTATTTCTGTCTGACATCTAGAACAATTTGTTTTCTCTGGTTGCTATTAATACTGTTAACATTTGTTATGAAAAGAAAAACCAAGAGAAAATGGGATCGTGTGACGTTGCTCACTTACTGATCAACATTTGAGACATTTTATATTGATTACATAACTTCCTGCAGAAATGCCCATATGGATGATGTGACAACAAGGTGTTTATTTACATTATCAAAATTAATAATAATATTTTAATAATACTCTTTTTTTAAAGACTTTTAAAGCTTTGAAGTATTTTTTTTCTTGTGAAGCTGTTCAGCCATATATATTATATATAAAACATGAACAATGGTAGTTTTTATAGTCCACAGGACTGAAATATATTCCTTACCTATCCTTGTCTGTCCTCCAGAAACACAGAAAATCACGTGAACTTCAGTGTTCAGTATTATAAAGAGCCAGTAACCTTTCTGTTTAGTTTTCACACACTGTCTTACAACCCGAATTCCGGAAAAGTTGGGACGTTTTTTAAATTTTAATAAAATGAAAACTAAAGGAATTTCAAATCACATGAGCCAATATTTAATTCACAATAGAACATAGATAACGTAGCAAATGTTTAAACTGAGAAATTTTACACTTTTATCCACTTAATTAGCTCATTTAAAATTTAATGCCTGCTACAGGTCTCAAAAAAGTTGGAGAACATCTAGTGATTAATTAAGTTAATTGATATCAGGTTATATCAGATTAGCTATAAAAGCTTTGTCTTAGAGAAGCAGAGTCTCTCAGAAGTAAAGATGGGCAGAGGCTCTCCAATCTGTGAAAGACTGCGTAAAAAAATTGTGGAAAACTTTAAAAACAATGTTCCTCAACGTCAAATTGCAAAGGCTTTGCAAATCTCATCATCTACAGTGCATAACATCATCAAAAGATTCAGAGAAACTGGAGAAATCTCTGTGCGTAAGGGACAAGGCCGGAGACCTTTATTGGATGCCCGTGGTCTTCGGGCTCTCAGACGACACTGCATCACTCATCGGCATGATTGTGTCAATGACATTACTAAATGGGCCCAGGAATAATTTCAGAAACCACTGTCGGTAAACACAATCCGCCGTGCCATCAGCAGATGCCAACTAAAGCTCTATCATGCAAAAAGGAAGCCATATGTGAACATGGTCCAGAAGCGCCGTCGTGTCCTGTGGGCCAAGGCTCATTTAAAATGGACTATTTCAAAGTGGAATAGTGTTTTATGGTCAGACGAGTCCAAATTTGACATTCTTGTTGGAAATCACGGACGCCGTGTCCTCCGGGCTAAAGAGGAGGGAGACCTTCCAGCATGTTATCAGCGTTCAGTTCAAAAGCCAGCATCTCTGATGGTGGGGGTGCATAAGTGCATACGGTATGGGCAGCTTGCATGTTTTGGAAGGCTCTGTGAATGCTGAAAGGTATATCAAGGTTTTAGAGCAACATATGCTTCCCTCCAAACAACGTCTATTTCAGGGAAGGCCTTGTTTATTTCAGCAGGACAATGCAAAACCACATACTGCAGCTATAACAACAGCATGGCTTCGTCGTAGAAGAGTCCGGGTGCTAACCTGGCCTGCCTGCAGTCCAGATCTTTCACCTATAGAGAACATTTGGCGCATCATTAAACGAAAAATACGTCAAAGACGACCACGAAGTCTTCAGCAGCTGGAAATCTATATAAGGCAAGAATGGGACCAAATTCCAACAGCAAAACTCCAGCAACTCATAGCCTCAATGCCCAGACGTCTTCAAACTGTTTTGAAAAGAAAAGGAGATGCTACACCATGGTAAACATGCCCCGTCCCAACTATTTTGAGACCTGTAGCAGAAATCTAAATTGAAATGAGCTCATTTTGTGCATAAAATTGTAAACTTTCTCAGTTTAAACATTTGCTATGTTATCGATGTTCTATTGTGAATAAAATATTGGCACATGTGATTTGAAAGTCTTTTAGTTTTCATTTTTTTTTAAATTTAAAAAACGTCCCAATTTTTCCGGAATTCGGGTTGTATACAGAAATATCAGCTGTGTTTCTGTTGTCACCGTTCAACACCGCGAGTTATTCATATCTGTTCTTCAGTAAAAGATGATGATGATTGAGGAGTGTTTCAGGTGCGATGCTCTTTATTAAGTTCAGGGCGTCATGATGATGAATCCTCCTCCTCCTCCGGCGTTCATACTGACCTGTCTAGCTGTTGTGAGGATATGTGTTCCTTAGTTCCCTAGATTAATAAAAAAAGATGTCAAACAAATCATCTTATTATTATTCATATTGCAATATTTACTTGTGTATAATTGCATTTATGCTCAGAAATGTGTTTCATGTTCATAGTCATTACTTGTATAAAAACAAGTCGATCTTTTGTCGCTGTACAAGTTTTGCAGGTGACTGTGGATTGCAGTTTTTACTCACCGCACACGTCTTTGAGTCACTGTGAAGTGCTGGATGTCATTCATCATTACATTGCAGCAGTTTTGCTCTTCTTTCACACCAGAGCTGTGACAAGTCTATTAATTATTGTCCTTCACTGAGACTTAAATTAAATTTCAGTGTATGTATTTCTGTCCGAAGCTGCTATGTTTGCACACATGCACTTTATGTAGTCTTATGTGAGTGTGTATATCTTGTTAGTCCTTCTAAGACGTGAAAAGGCTTCATCTTGTGGCGGAAGTTGACAGAAAATGACATGTTTTCTTTAAAAGAGTGATAATGGAAGGAACATGAAATTATTAAAATATTAATTTTATACGATGTAATCTGAAATGTTGAGATGTCCTGTGTTTATGCTTTTAGGAAACAAAACGCTTCATAGAGAACTGGAACAAATGTGTTCGAATTTAAGAGGCCAAGACAATGAATCACATGTTTCACAAAAATCACATGACTATTCTGGACTGTATTCAAACTGTAGAAAGGGTTAATATAATTACAAATGATAGGTAAAATTTGATAGCCTGAATGCACTGTAAGTCGCTTTGGATAAAAGCATCTGCTAAATGCATAAATTTAAATTTAAATTTATAATTTGGTTATTTCTGAACAAAAGTGTGTGTATTCTTCTGGTCGTTGAGTTGCTCTGCTGTGTCTGAAGTGACTCCGGGCTTCATTCTGCATCAGAGATTCAAGCACACACCTGGGGCAATCAAAACTTTACTTTCACTTTCATTTTCATCTCAAGAATCACAAAAACCTGCTGCTGGTAAATGTTTGAAGAGGGTGGAACGGTTTCTGATCGTCTTGTTCACCGAGTCACACAGGAGCATCAAGATTTCTTTAGGATGACATTAAAAAAATGCATTCAACCTGAACACGAGAGAACACATCTATTGACAGCAAAACAACACATGACACATGACATTTATTGTTAGTGTTTGAAGCTCACAGAGTTTCTCCAGGGTCAGTCATGATCAAATCTGTCAAAATGATTTTTTTTTCACATAAGTTATTACTTAATTACATCACTAGGCCATAAACAGCATTTTGAACAACAAGAGTGAGTCTTTCTTCACTTTACAGATTTAGAAAATACATTTAGAAAAACTATACAGATATTTAGAAAACTTTATTGAATTTGTGTTGGGATTTTTTCTTTTAGATTTGGACAAAGTGCACTCAAAATTAATTGTAACAACAAAAAATAGAAAGGAATCTCTCCTGGGTCTGTCACGATCAAATCTTTGTTAAAATGATTTCTTCACATGCTGAAGTCACAGCTATAAGCACACGTCTGTTGATTATGGTGCTGATTTGTAGACATGAACAGATCTTACAGAGACGCCAAACCTGTTTCTGTCTCTTCATTTGTTCTGCATCATGTCGTTGTGTTCATTGTGTGTTTCTTGCCTTTTTTGGTCACTGTACTTTCATTATCAGGGTTACACACTTTGTTTGCTCGGCTGGAGTGATTTTGTGATGGGCTTGATCAATGTCACACCTTCATATTTATTTTATATATAGCAAATACTTCACATACTAACATTGTATCAGATGCACTTTTTAGAAACTGTCCCAACTAACTTTCCCTTTGTTGCTGGTTAGATAGCTAGCTAATATTACCACACAATCAGATTTCCTGCCAGATAATTTATTAAACTATTAAAAAAAGGTGTGGTATATAAATAGTATAGTCATAGTACTGTATACGTTGCTTGTTTAGACACATTTGTAAAACAGGAAGAGAGTTAATTAAGTGATGATTAATGTTGACATCTTGCTGAAATATTCTGTGGATGTCACCATTATGGTGATTATTGTTTGCTTCAGTTGAGCTCTTGATCCTTGACATTTTATTTGTATTTACTCTGGCTGCTGTAACTCTGTGCTTATAAAACACATTCGCTTTGGTGAAGAAAGCAGAGAAAAAATGAGATCAGGTGAAGCCGGCCAATTATTGGTGGTAATATATTCATCATGAAGTGGAGTGGCCCGATTCACTGATCTCACCCGAAATATAAAGTCTGATATTAAACTTGTGTCATTAATAATTAGTTAGTTTAGCACGGACATAGGTACTTACAAAGATGAGCTGCAAATGATGACTTTACACTGATTTGAAATTGACTTATGACATCCAATGACTTGCAATTCATCAAAATGTAAATGTAACAACTTATAATCACACACCTTATGAATTATTACAACACTACTACTACTACACTGGTTTCATTGTGTGTTTTGGTGATTTGTCAATATTATATTATAAACAATCATGCCAATAAAGTACATTGATGTTGAGAAAATATATATACATTATTTAAAGTAGTTTAAAAAAAACATGAAGAAAAACAGGAAGAAAGATATTGAAAATATAGAAATGTTTTGTTTCTTTAAATGACATAATTACCCCAGTAGATGGCGACCAACGACTGTCTTTTGATTATGATGAGCGAGCATCTCAAACAGCTTGAGGAAGTTGTGCAGAAATGAATCGAGCCAAGATATCTTTATTTCTACATATCCAAGACACCATCTCTTCAGAACAACCTTAAAGAGCGACGACAGTTTTACTTCTTTTTGGGATTTTATTAGGTGCAGAAGTGTTTATCTCAGTATTGCTAATGTTACGAGGAAACAATGTTTCAGTCACGTGAGATTTCATTAGATGGTCTGAGGGCAGTGGATCTTCAAGACAGACAAACAGCAGCAATGAAACAGTCAATTAAATTAGCTGCAAATATAGAAAGCAATAGAAATTGCTGTTGGTTGTTGTGAGAAATTTCACCAGCCGTGTGGATGCTGTGTTTAGAGTCAAACCACAAGCCACTGGAGATAATATTCAAGACTAGACTATAATAAAATGCTGACGAGACTGTAATTAATGCTGTCCAGGGCAGTGTTACTGGAGTTCAAATACTGTTTTAATGTAGTTACACACACAGTAAAGTTAACAGGACAGAGAAGAAAGTGAAAGAAGACATTGTGAGAGTTAACAAAGACTCCTTTTTGATTCTTAAACTCAAAGCAGAAAGATGTGCTTCACAAACATGAAGTGCAGCAAAACCATTTGAATAAACAGCTAAACAGATAGTAAATACAATCAACTTTAAAAAGTTTATCTGCTTTAAACTGACATCAAGAGTTTGTGTGAAATCTCCCTCTCTGTGCGCTGTTATAATTCATACAGTCTATAGTGAACTATCATGTACAATAAATGAATTACTGTGACACACTGAGATCAGAACAAATACAGTTTCTCCAGGACAAACACAGAAGACATTATTACTGACTATCACTGCAAAAAACACTTCAAATATATTCACTGGAGTAAAACATCACAGAAACAATATCTGCACAACTCTTCTCATTCAGACTGATTTAAACACACCTGAAATAAAATCAGATTTACTGCAAAAAATTTAACTTTACTTATTATTTCAACATAATGGTCATGTTTGATTCTCCAGCAACACAACACATTAATCTTTCCATTTAATCTTTCCATACAATTTGCACTATATATATATGGAAGATTTTATTTTTTGGTTATAAATGAATTAAATAATATTTTTGAACAAGTACAAAACCAGTGTTCAAGTTCTTCTGGTCTTATCCTGATTCACTGTGGTCTGTAATATTCATGTGAAACAGAGAATTACAAAGACAACAGATAATTTTATTCAAAATATGACATTTCAATTAAATCCAAAGTAAAGTACTTTATTGATTATGATTACATTCAATATTGCAAAATAATTTTGACACAAAACAAATAATGACAAAAAAGGAAATATTTAATATAACAATAACAAACATCAATAAAGTAGAATTCGAATAAAATAGCATAGAAATTTTAATATAGGCCTATGGGATATATAAATGTCATATAAACATATATAAACACATCACAAACAAAAATGTATTTCGTCTGTTTGTTAGCTATGAACGAAAAAGTGTGTCTCTCTTACAAAACAATTACAAGACAAAATCAGCAGAAACAAATGTAGCATGAAAACTAGATGATAAACATGAGCAAAAACTGAATATTTGAACGCTTAATTCACTACACGTTTGGAAACACCTATAAAATATTATTATTATGCTTATATTTTAGAATAATAGAAAAGTCTTCAAAACTATACATACAATGTGAATAATGGACAGTATGTAGGAAATAATAATAATAGCACTAATAAAATGTTTTTTTTATATATATAAAAATAAATACATTAACAAAAAGCTTGATGTGGCAATGGGTGCCACAGTACAAAACTCATCCATGATTCTTACTATTTGTCTGATGAGGGTTGATGTCTAAATGTGTCCCACAGCCCAGTTGTTTCTGTACACTTTCTGTATCGTGCCTATGCATCAGAGTGTGCTTTCACCCACAAATGAATGTTTATTACAACTCTTTTTCAATTCAAGAGCACCTATATTACACTATCACTTTGTAAATAGTTATTTACAGCACTCTATGACAGTCAAATGAGTCATAAATACATTTGATATCAGTCTGTTTCTGTGTCTATTTCAATGTCCGTCTGTAACAAAATACATTTACGGCACATTTACATTTAATCATTTAGCAGATGCTTATCTCCAAATGACTTACAAATGAGGACAATAAAAGTAATTTAAAAAAAAATTAAAAAAAAGAAAGAGCAATAATATGTAATATCAGAAGCAAAAACACAGTTGCATAGATAGATAGATCAACCACAACTCACTGTTTCAGGGTCATTATAGTGATACAATAACTTACTGTATACTTGTCAGACAATCATCTGCTTACATGGACTTCTATTGTAGCCTGTTTTCTCTCATTTTCTCCAGTACATCTGAGAGTCTTTTTGACAGTCACTCTGTTATTGTCACTTCTGTGTGTGAAAGTCAGCCTAGACATTTCCTCAATTGTATTAATGTTTGAAATACAGTCTTCTGGATCTATTCTCGCTGTGCCTCTTTTCTCATTTTTTACCAAATAGCATTTCACCTTTGCTTTCCCATTCACATTCTCCAAAATTACTACCTTAAAGTAGTGAGTTGGCACGGCTTTCTCTTCCATTGGCGATACTTCATTGTTTAGGTAAAGTGGTCCAGTGTATACATGGACATTTCGGACGTTGTCATCTTTGTATATTATTTTTCGACACTTATTCTCCAACGTTTTCCAGATGCCATTGTTCATGCTGTTGATCTGTGGTGTCATGTTGCTGATCAGATAAGTGTCCTCATAGGCTTCCTGACACCACATGTGATTGGAAGCCGCAGCAAGATGACCGCGTACATAGTCCTTGTTCTTAAATCCTTTTATGCTGGGAATTGCTTGTTTGTCGTCATCAATCTTGTTATCCTTTTTAAAGGTTGTTTTCTTATAATGGTAAGGTACAGTGCTCTTGTTCAATATCTCATAAACCCATTTAGCATTCTTTTTATCAGTGTCATATAACATGACATAAGATTTTTTCCCATACAATATACAATGTTGTGCATCTGAAGGAGATTGATCTATTAATTTATAGATATAGTGCGAATTTGTGTCTGCATTCAAGGTTGCATTTGTGTTTTCATATGGTGACTCAGTGATTGGTTCACTGGGAAACATTGAGAGTGGGATACGTATGTAGTTGAACTGATCCACTTTTTTCTTATTACTCTCATTATCATTACTTTTTGCTGCACTAGTATGAGCCCCAGACTGGCTATTGACAGCACCAGAATCATTTGCAGGCTCCTGGTTCCCAACCGGAAATTGTGTCCCAGTCCCACCCTGAGTGCGGATATGTGTTTGCCCATCAGATTCTGAGTGTTTCCCTCCAGTAAGATGCCTTACTCCCTCAGCAGCTGTCACTGTCTTCAATTCATCATTGCCATGAGTTGATCTGTCTTCTGAGTTTCCTTTAATGCTTTCTGCTTCTCCACTAGCTTGATTTATATCATCAGTTGACCCAAGACTATCTTCCCATGTTTCATCCTCTGGATCAAGTGTATTTGCTACATACAACTCATAGTCATCAACATATGTCTGCTGCTCACAGTTGTTAACTAAAGTATCCTCATCCTCATTCATCAATGCAGCATTCTTGGTTCCACTGTTGCTTAAATTAGCAATTGGATTTACTTCAGTAGGTGAAGGAGCTACATCTGTGCTAGAAGCTGAAAGTTGACTTCCTGATGCAACACCAGAATCCTCTGAAAGACTAGACACTTTAGATAATTTTATTCCTTCTCCAGACACCTGCTCAACTTCCTCTCAAGCTCCCACTGTCTCAGGTTCAGTTTTCCTTTTAGCTGATCCGTCTTCTGAGTTTTCTTTCATTCCTGGTCTTGTTTCACAAGATTGATTAATATCATTGGCTGCATCATCGTGATCCTCCTGTGCTGCATTTGGTTTACATGCACCATAAACCATAAATCTTTCTAGCATCTGCAAAATGATCACATGAGCCCAGTGTTTTCTTTTATCTGATTTTTTATCCATTCTTTGTGTTTTTCCCCAAGCTCGTTTGATATCATCAGCTGACCAGTAATCACCATACTCATTTTTAATGTCATATTTCTCTTCAATATTGTTTTTTGTTTTACGTAAGCTCTCAAACCTGTTAAAAAATGACAACAAATCTTTAGCTATGTCATCTAAAGTGACATCAGGTGGGTTTCTTCCCCCTTTCTCAAGAGTGGTTTTATTATTTCCATCAGATTCAGGAAGTTGCTTTTGTACACATGTGTAAAACCCCATCGTGATGTGTGACTTAGGAACAAAGTTCAGGAATGAAGCACTTTTGACCAAATCTGCTGTAATTACTTCTTCAACGTCTTCAAGGATCTTCTCTTCTTCCTGGATAAAATAATGTGAACACTTCTGGTAAGAAAAAACTAAATTATGCTTAATTTGATTCAGTAGAGACAGAAAGAAATACTGACATCAACAGGTTTGTGATCTGATAAACAGAAACGTCTGCTGCTCTGAGTTAATGTCAGTTCTGTTCTGCTCTGAACACAACAAACACACATATTCACAAAATACTTATACTGTACTCTTATCATTTATTCAAACAAGTTTTTTTTTAAATTAAGATCATTGTTTTAAAAACTATAAACAGTTATGCCAACTCCTATAATCTATTAAGAAGGAAGTAATTCTGCACAGCAAAACTTTAAAAGTAAGAACAACACTGAAGCAGTTTTTCATGGACAGTGAATGTAACTTTTGGACGTGTTCTGCAAAGTATAAATATGTGTGTATTCTTCTGGTCATTGAGGTGCTTTGCTGCATCTGAGGTGACTTCTGGTCGGCTGCTAATAAACCTTATTACTGCAGAAAATAAACTGACAGTTGTGTCACAGAGTGTGAGATGCAGTGACAGTGTTATTACACTAAAGATTATATTCTCTTACTGTTGTGTTTCCCGTGTCTCTGTCTTTAATGAACTCTTATCTTGATATTCTTTTGTCTGTTTCTGCCTGTGTTCAGTTTCTGTGCTTTTAGTTCCTGTTTCCTTCCTACCTTGTATCCTTCACCCTGTCTCGTTGTGTTACATTACATTATATATTGTGTTCGCTTTATGAGCAGTCTCATTTATTAAACGTGTTTTTATCTGCATCAAGTCAAGCCAGCATCTGACACTTGTAATAGTTTTAGATAAGTATTAAAGCTTCTGAATTAATAGTTGACTAGAAATGTTGATTAGGACTAGTGATGTTAAAATGGGTAAAGTTGATGGGGACGCATTCTCATGATGCATATTACTAGCATATTGGTTGTTTATTAGTACTTATAAAGCACATATTAATGGCTTTTCTGCATGACCATATTTTAGATCCTTATTTCTATCCCAAACCTAAACTTAACAACCACCTTAATAACTATTAATAAGAAGCAAATTAGGAGTTTATTGAGGCAAAAGTCATAGTTAATAGTTAGTGAAAACTATACCTAACCTAAACTTAACTGTGACCTAAAAATATCTAGAACACAGTCTTGAGGTTAATTAGATACTCAAGTGTTTAATAAAGTGATGATTGAGCATTAGTGATGAACACCTGCTGTTAACAAGAAGAATCACTAAAGGAAAGAGAAACACAAGAACTACAAGTGACTCCCAACCACAGTCTTAGATGAAATCAACTGAAATAAAATACTGAGATCTCAGCAGAGGATGATTAAACAACTCCACAAACAGCATCATCAGCTTCACGAACTGCTAGATCGACTTTATTTCTGTCTGACATCTAGAACAATTTGTTTTCTCTGGTTGCTATTAATACTGTTAACATTTGTTATGAAAAGAAAAACCAAGAGAAAATGGGATCGTGTGACGTTGCTCACTTACTGATCAACATTTGAGACATTTTATATTGATTACATAACTTCCTGCAGAAATGCCCATATGGATGATGTGACAACAAGGTGTTTATTTACATTATCAAAATTAATAATAATATTTTAATAATACTCTTTTTTTAAAGACTTTTAAAGCTTTGAAGTATTTTTTTTCTTGTGAAGCTGTTCAGCCATATATATTATATATAAAACATGAACAATGGTAGTTTTTATAGTCCACAGGACTGAAATATATTCCTTACCTATCCTTGTCTGTCCTCCAGAAACACAGAAAATCACGTGAACTTCAGTGTTCAGTATTATAAAGAGCCAGTAACCTTTCTGTTTAGTTTTCACACACTGTCTTACAACCCGAATTCCGGAAAAGTTGGGACGTTTTTTAAATTTTAATAAAATGAAAACTAAAGGAATTTCAAATCACATGAGCCAATATTTAATTCACAATAGAACATAGATAACGTAGCAAATGTTTAAACTGAGAAATTTTACACTTTTATCCACTTAATTAGCTCATTTAAAATTTAATGCCTGCTACAGGTCTCAAAAAAGTTGGAGAACATCTAGTGATTAATTAAGTTAATTGATATCAGGTTATATCAGATTAGCTATAAAAGCTTTGTCTTAGAGAAGCAGAGTCTCTCAGAAGTAAAGATGGGCAGAGGCTCTCCAATCTGTGAAAGACTGCGTAAAAAAATTGTGGAAAACTTTAAAAACAATGTTCCTCAACGTCAAATTGCAAAGGCTTTGCAAATCTCATCATCTACAGTGCATAACATCATCAAAAGATTCAGAGAAACTGGAGAAATCTCTGTGCGTAAGGGACAAGGCCGGAGACCTTTATTGGATGCCCGTGGTCTTCGGGCTCTCAGACGACACTGCATCACTCATCGGCATGATTGTGTCAATGACATTACTAAATGGGCCCAGGAATAATTTCAGAAACCACTGTCGGTAAACACAATCCGCCGTGCCATCAGCAGATGCCAACTAAAGCTCTATCATGCAAAAAGGAAGCCATATGTGAACATGGTCCAGAAGCGCCGTCGTGTCCTGTGGGCCAAGGCTCATTTAAAATGGACTATTTCAAAGTGGAATAGTGTTTTATGGTCAGACGAGTCCAAATTTGACATTCTTGTTGGAAATCACGGACGCCGTGTCCTCCGGGCTAAAGAGGAGGGAGACCTTCCAGCATGTTATCAGCGTTCAGTTCAAAAGCCAGCATCTCTGATGGTGGGGGTGCATAAGTGCATACGGTATGGGCAGCTTGCATGTTTTGGAAGGCTCTGTGAATGCTGAAAGGTATATCAAGGTTTTAGAGCAACATATGCTTCCCTCCAAACAACGTCTATTTCAGGGAAGGCCTTGTTTATTTCAGCAGGACAATGCAAAACCACATACTGCAGCTATAACAACAGCATGGCTTCGTCGTAGAAGAGTCCGGGTGCTAACCTGGCCTGCCTGCAGTCCAGATCTTTCACCTATAGAGAACATTTGGCGCATCATTAAACGAAAAATACGTCAAAGACGACCACGAAGTCTTCAGCAGCTGGAAATCTATATAAGGCAAGAATGGGACCAAATTCCAACAGCAAAACTCCAGCAACTCATAGCCTCAATGCCCAGACGTCTTCAAACTGTTTTGAAAAGAAAAGGAGATGCTACACCATGGTAAACATGCCCCGTCCCAACTATTTTGAGACCTGTAGCAGAAATCTAAATTGAAATGAGCTCATTTTGTGCATAAAATTGTAAACTTTCTCAGTTTAAACATTTGCTATGTTATCGATGTTCTATTGTGAATAAAATATTGGCACATGTGATTTGAAAGTCTTTTAGTTTTCATTTTTTTTTAAATTTAAAAAACGTCCCAATTTTTCCGGAATTCGGGTTGTATACAGAAATATCAGCTGTGTTTCTGTTGTCACCGTTCAACACCGCGAGTTATTCATATCTGTTCTTCAGTAAAAGATGATGATGATTGAGGAGTGTTTCAGGTGCGATGCTCTTTATTAAGTTCAGGGCGTCATGATGATGAATCCTCCTCCTCCTCCGGCGTTCATACTGACCTGTCTAGCTGTTGTGAGGATATGTGTTCCTTAGTTCCCTAGATTAATAAAAAAAGATGTCAAACAAATCATCTTATTATTATTCATATTGCAATATTTACTTGTGTATAATTGCATTTATGCTCAGAAATGTGTTTCATGTTCATAGTCATTACTTGTATAAAAACAAGTCGATCTTTTGTCGCTGTACAAGTTTTGCAGGTGACTGTGGATTGCAGTTTTTACTCACCGCACACGTCTTTGAGTCACTGTGAAGTGCTGGATGTCATTCATCATTACATTGCAGCAGTTTTGCTCTTCTTTCACACCAGAGCTGTGACAAGTCTATTAATTATTGTCCTTCACTGAGACTTAAATTAAATTTCAGTGTATGTATTTCTGTCCGAAGCTGCTATGTTTGCACACATGCACTTTATGTAGTCTTATGTGAGTGTGTATATCTTGTTAGTCCTTCTAAGACGTGAAAAGGCTTCATCTTGTGGCGGAAGTTGACAGAAAATGACATGTTTTCTTTAAAAGAGTGATAATGGAAGGAACATGAAATTATTAAAATATTAATTTTATACGATGTAATCTGAAATGTTGAGATGTCCTGTGTTTATGCTTTTAGGAAACAAAACGCTTCATAGAGAACTGGAACAAATGTGTTCGAATTTAAGAGGCCAAGACAATGAATCACATGTTTCACAAAAATCACATGACTATTCTGGACTGTATTCAAACTGTAGAAAGGGTTAATATAATTACAAATGATAGGTAAAATTTGATAGCCTGAATGCACTGTAAGTCGCTTTGGATAAAAGCATCTGCTAAATGCATAAATTTAAATTTAAATTTATAATTTGGTTATTTCTGAACAAAAGTGTGTGTATTCTTCTGGTCGTTGAGTTGCTCTGCTGTGTCTGAAGTGACTCCGGGCTTCATTCTGCATCAGAGATTCAAGCACACACCTGGGGCAATCAAAACTTTACTTTCACTTTCATTTTCATCTCAAGAATCACAAAAACCTGCTGCTGGTAAATGTTTGAAGAGGGTGGAACGGTTTCTGATCGTCATGTTCACCGAGTCACACAGGAGCATCAAGATTTCTTTAGGATGACATTAAAAAAATGCATTCAACCTGAACACGAGAGAACACATCTATTGACAGCAAAACAACACATGACACATGACATTTATTGTTAGTGTTTGAAGCTCACAGAGTTTCTCCAGGGTCAGTCATGATCAAATCTGTCAAAATGATTTTTTTTTCACATAAGTTATTACTTAATTACATCACTAGGCCATAAACAGCATTTTGAACAACAAGAGTGAGTCTTTCTTCACTTTACAGATTTAGAAAATACATTTAGAAAAACTATACAGATATTTAGAAAACTTTATTGAATTTGTGTTGGGATTTTTTCTTTTAGATTTGGACAAAGTGCACTCAAAATTAATTGTAACAACAAAAAATAGAAAGGAATCTCTCCTGGGTCTGTCACGATCAAATCTTTGTTAAAATGATTTCTTCACATGCTGAAGTCACAGCTATAAGCACACGTCTGTTGATTATGGTGCTGATTTGTAGACATGAACAGATCTTACAGAGACGCCAAACCTGTTTCTGTCTCTTCATTTGTTCTGCATCATGTCGTTGTGTTCATTGTGTGTTTCTTGCCTTTTTTGGTCACTGTACTTTCATTATCAGGGTTACACACTTTGTTTGCTCGGCTGGAGTGATTTTGTGATGGGCTTGATCAATGTCACACCTTCATATTTATTTTATATATAGCAAATACTTCACATACTAACATTGTATCAGATGCACTTTTTAGAAACTGTCCCAACTAACTTTCCCTTTGTTGCTGGTTAGATAGCTAGCTAATATTACCACACAATCAGATTTCCTGCCAGATAATTTATTAAACTATTAAAAAAAGGTGTGGTATATAAATAGTATAGTCATAGTACTGTATACGTTGCTTGTTTAGACACATTTGTAAAACAGGAAGAGAGTTAATTAAGTGATGATTAATGTTGACATCTTGCTGAAATATTCTGTGGATGTCACCATTATGGTGATTATTGTTTGCTTCAGTTGAGCTCTTGATCCTTGACATTTTATTTGTATTTACTCTGGCTGCTGTAACTCTGTGCTTATAAAACACATTCGCTTTGGTGAAGAAAGCAGAGAAAAAATGAGATCAGGTGAAGCCGGCCAATTATTGGTGGTAATATATTCATCATGAAGTGGAGTGGCCCGATTCACTGATCTCACCCGAAATATAAAGTCTGATATTAAACTTGTGTCATTAATAATTAGTTAGTTTAGCACGGACATAGGTACTTACAAAGATGAGCTGCAAATGATGACTTTACACTGATTTGAAATTGACTTATGACATCCAATGACTTGCAATTCATCAAAATGTAAATGTAACAACTTATAATCACACACCTTATGAATTATTACAACACTACTACTACTACACTGGTTTCATTGTGTGTTTTGGTGATTTGTCAATATTATATTATAAACAATCATGCCAATAAAGTACATTGATGTTGAGAAAATATATATACATTATTTAAAGTAGTTTAAAAAAAACATGAAGAAAAACAGGAAGAAAGATATTGAAAATATAGAAATGTTTTGTTTCTTTAAATGACATAATTACCCCAGTAGATGGCGACCAACGACTGTCTTTTGATTATGATGAGCGAGCATCTCAAACAGCTTGAGGAAGTTGTGCAGAAATGAATCGAGCCAAGATATCTTTATATCTACATATCCAAGACACCATCTCTTCAGAACAACCTTAAAGAGCGACGACAGTTTTACTTCTTTTTGGGATTTTATTAGGTGCAGAAGTGTTTATCTCAGTATTGCTAATGTTACGAGGAAACAATGTTTCAGTCACGTGAGATTTCATTAGATGGTCTGAGGGCAGTGGATCTTCAAGACAGACAAACAGCAGCAATGAAACAGTCAATTAAATTAGCTGCAAATATAGAAAGCAATAGAAATTGCTGTTGGTTGTTGTGAGAAATTTCACCAGCCGTGTGGATGCTGTGTTTAGAGTCAAACCACAAGCCACTGGAGATAATATTCAAGACTAGACTATAATAAAATGCTGACGAGACTGTAATTAATGCTGTCCAGGGCAGTGTTACTGGAGTTCAAATACTGTTTTAATGTAGTTACACACACAGTAAAGTTAACAGGACAGAGAAGAAAGTGAAAGAAGACATTGTGAGAGTTAACAAAGACTCCTTTTTGATTCTTAAACTCAAAGCAGAAAGATGTGCTTCACAAACATGAAGTGCAGCAAAACCATTTGAATAAACAGCTAAACAGATAGTAAATACAATCAACTTTAAAAAGTTTATCTGCTTTAAACTGACATCAAGAGTTTGTGTGAAATCTCCCTCTCTGTGCGCTGTTATAATTCATACAGTCTATAGTGAACTATCATGTACAATAAATGAATTACTGTGACACACTGAGATCAGAACAAATACAGTTTCTCCAGGACAAACACAGAAGACATTATTACTGACTATCACTGCAAAAAACACTTCAAATATATTCACTGGAGTAAAACATCACAGAAACAATATCTGCACAACTCTTCTCATTCAGACTGATTTAAACACACCTGAAATAAAATCAGATTTACTGCAAAAAATTTAACTTTACTTATTATTTCAACATAATGGTCATGTTTGATTCTCCAGCAACACAACACATTAATCTTTCCATTTAATCTTTCCATAAAATTTGCACTATATATATATGGAAGATTTTATTTTTTGGTTATAAATGAATTAAATAATATTTTTGAACAAGTACAAAACCAGTGTTCAAGTTCTTCTGGTCTTATCCTGATTCACTGTGGTCTGTAATATTCATGTGAAACAGAGAATTACAAAGACAACAGATAATTTTATTCAAAATATGACATTTCAAATACTTTATTGACTGTGTTTACATTCAATATTGCCAAAGCATTTTTACACAAAACAAATAATGATAAAAAGGGAAATATTTAACATAACAATAACAAACATCAATAAAGTAGAATTAGAATAAGGTGAAAAGCACTGAATAAAATAGCATAGAAGTGTAAACACAGGTCTATGGAATATATAAATGTCATATAAACATATATAAACACATCCATGGGCGGATCTACAGGGGGGCACTCTAGAGCCTTGCCCCCCCAGCTGCCCCCCTAACTTTAATGATCCAAAAACTGTACTTACAAAAACAACCCACCACTATGTCCAATACATTTACCAAAAGTGAACAATTTAATTTTTAATTTTAAATGTATTATTCGCCCTTCCCCCCTGCCCCTCAAATACTTAGTTACGTCCCTGATTCAAACGTGCAGAGCGGCGTTCGCTCAGTCTGGCTCATACACACAGCGAGTCTGCTTCGGTGCGGTGGTCCTGCAACCAGAGACTGAGCTGCCCCGGACAGATCCTCTGAAGGTGAAGTGAGTTTCCCCAGGTGTAGTTTAAACACACGTTTAACTTAAAGTTACATTTGTAATGAATGTATTGTATGCTAAAGACGATTCAGCATCAGCAAAAACAGCGAGTCTATTACGTTCAAGGCAAAATCAGCGGTCAAATCGCTCCCTCGTGATTTGTAAGAGCACTCTTCTCTTTGATTAGCCTGATTTTGATTTTAGTAAAGACAAGAACAGCTTAATAAAAAATATAAAATATTGAGGGGCAGCGCTAGGGAAACTCACTTCACCTTCAGAGGATCTGTCCGGGGCAGCTCAGTCTCTGGTTGCAGGGCCACCGCACCGAAGCAGACTCGCTGTGTGTATGAGCCAGACTGAGCGAACGCCCTAGTGTTTTTCGTTTAGGATTTGTTACTAATTGCTGTTTTCATTTTTATTCAGACCCAGAAATGTCAACATCACACCCATCATCATCATCATCACCATCACCATCAACATCAACACCAGTAGAAACACAGGACAGTTTATGGGAACTTTTTGATACTCGCATCCATCAAACCAAGATGATACACAATGCTACAGCTGATGCCACAGTGGAAGTGAAAAAATACATCAACGATGCGTATTTGCCCAGAACTCATGATCCACTAACTTACTGGAAAGAGAGAGCAGTAATCTTTCCTCATTTGTATGTCCTTGCAAAAAAATATCTTTGTATGCCAGCAACAAGTGTCCCTTGTGAGAGGATTTTTTCAAAGGCTGGAGAAATTATCTGTAAAAAAAGAAGTAGGCTAAGTCCTTCCACAGCAGATAAATTAATATTTTTGAATAAAAATCTCTAAAAAAGTGAGACATTGTGGCTTGATTTCTTTTATTAATATTCATTTTTCATGACCAAAATAACATTATGCACAGTGAGGAGCCTATAGGTTACAAGCTTCACATATTAGAACATTATAATAATAAAAAACAACACATTTTTTTAATGGCTCGTCAAGGTTGTTTCAGATCAACACCTGCAAGTGACCACTAGGTGTCACCGTTGAGACGGGTGTCGGATTGATTCGAAGCCTCGAAACAATATGGCACATTTGGTTCAACTGTTTCATTGGTTCACGAGGCCTCGATTTTGCCATCACTATCCAAAACAAGAACCACGAAAAACAAAAAGCAGTTTTTGTAAAAAATAGGCTAAGGATTGCATCATAACCAGCGACTCTCTGTCGCACAGTAGAGAAATTACCGTATGGACAGGAGGAGAAGCTCTCAGACAATCTTTTACTGTCTATGAGGCTATCGGGGGGACGTGGAGGCATAAAGTCAAGGGAGATAATTAATCCGAATACTTACCAAAATGTGCTCCTGTTCACGCTCGCCTTCTCTGGAAGATTCGGTGGGTGATTCAGATTTCTCTTGGCACAGCGATTAGAAGACGTACAGGTTGCTCATGTGACATCTACGTCATCAAGCTCAGTTTGAGTCTGTTCAGTACGCTCGACCCCCAGGAAGTGTATGCTTCTAATTGACTTCACTTGTCTCCGTTGAATCCAATGGGGTCGCTGTGTCCATTACTTTTACTGTCTATGGAAACACAGAAAGCAATGGGTCTGGGAGGAAAATAGTTCCCGGGGAAAAAAGTTCCTGGTACAATTGTTCCGGGTAATTTCGGTGGAAACGCAGCAAAAGAAGACCTAAGACAGTTGAGCAACTAGAAGCCTGTATTAGACAAGAATGGGACAACATTCCTATTCCTAAACTTGAGCAACTTGTCTCCTCAGTCCCCAGACGTTTGCAGACTGTTATAAAAAGACGTTGGGCCTTGTCCCAACGTTTTTGAGATGTGTTGATAACATGAAATTTAAAATCAACTTATATTTCCCTAAAAATTATACATTTTCTCAGATTAAACATTTGATATGTCATCTATGTTATATTCTGAATATAATATTGAAATTTGAAACTTCCACATCATTACAATCTGTTTTTATTCACAATTTGTACAGTGTCCCAACTTTTCTGGAATCTGGTTTGTAAGACAAAAACTGAACATGTATATTTGTAGAATTCACTGGTTCAGTGACTTAGTAATTGGTATAATAGGAGAAGATGGGGGAAGAAGCAGTCCCATTGTCCATATACTGATAAACTATAACACATAATTTTTTTTGTTTAGTTTAGCATGCATGGGATCGAAACCCAACATTGTGGGAATCAAATGGAATCAATTAAAATTCAGTTGTAGTGGCACATTACTAATGTAAGGTAATGTACATTACTAAAATGCTAAACTAAACAATACATTTACTGAAATAGAAAGTTTCACAATGATAAAGAAAGTTGGCCTATAGTTACAGAAGGTGGAAAGGCAATTCAATAAATTTTAAACAGGAAAACATTATAATAATATAACATAACAATATAACAACTACAGCAGAGTGAGACCAAATTATTACACTTAGTTTTAGGTAGTGATGACTTATGAAGCTGTTTACAGTATTGATTTTAGGTTGTGGAATTATTGAATAACATCTTAAATAACAACTAATAAAAAAACTGATCTTACCCTCCTAAAAAAGGTTCTATAATTAATATAATTATATGTGAAAATTAGCAAGGCAAGGTTAGTTTATTTATATAGCACATTTCGTACACAATGGTAATTCAGAGTGCTTTACATAAAAGAAAGTAAAATAATCATGAAGAAAAATAAAAACAAAAATAAAACAAGCAATTTTAAAACTTTTAAAATGATTCAAACATTTACTTAAAATGAATTTAAAAACAGTTAGAAAATGATTTTACATAAAACAAAAACAGTGAAAATACAGTGCAATCAGTTCAGATTTAGCACAGTGCTCATTCAATAAATGCACAGCTAAACAGATGGGTTTTGAGTCTAGATTTAAATGTGACTAGTATTTTAGCACATCTGATCTCTTCTGGAAGCTGATTCCAGCTGCGGGCGGCATAGTAACTAAAGGAGGACTCCCCTTGTTTTGTGTGAACCCTTGGTATTTCTAACTGACTCGATCCTAATGATCTGAGTGCTCTGTTAGGTTTATATTCAGTGATCACATTTCACTATTCACTATTACAGGGATTAACATGATTTATTTTCTATTAGTTTTAATCCAGTGCAATGTAACGCTTCAGTTAGCTTTGTAGAAAAGAGTGTAATGAATAAAAAACATCAACAATAAATATAACCTATAACTTTTTTCTCTGGCTTTTCCAGGCCTGGGTGTCTCTATTTTCTAATTCCCTGATATTTCCAGGTTTCCAATGAGTGTGAGGAAAATAAATAGTGAAAGTGACGTGACATATAGCCAAGTATGGTGACCCATACTCAGAATTCGTGCTCCTGCATTTAACCCATTCAAAGTGCACACACACACAGCAGTGAACACACACACACATGTGTCATGTTATTGCCAGCCCGGGATATACAGAAATACATTGAAAAATAAATGAATGTCGAACAGATTTCTTTATTTATTTTTCATTTTTGCAGGTTTCATCCTCCATAATAATGGGCCTGACAAAATAAAATACAAATTAATAGTCAGATTTTCTTTGTTTGAATTGATTTGATTTATATATGTGTATGTCACATTGAAGGAGAAAGTGTGCATCTCAAAAAACAATTATCACAGAGACAGCACAAAGAAATCTCTAAGGAACAGTACAGAGAACTAAATATGATATATATGGAGGCAAATATCTAACTGCTTATTGAAACACAAACTCACTGAATTCTGTTACAGTTTTTCTCAGTCGCTTTGGTACATTTCTCGAATCAAACTCACAATTTGCAAAACAGAAAGTGCATTTCTCAAAACAATTTGTACAAATAGCAAAACACCATGGATTACCTGCAAAAGCCACTCTCTTACTCAAAATCCTTAGTTCATCTCTCAAAAATAAATATCTGTGTCAATGAACATGTCAGTGCCATCAGAATGACAAGTCTTTGTGTCATAGTTTACGGATAAGACAGTCAAATTGCTTAGTCATGTTGTCAATATAACAGAGTACTCTGGAGGGATGTTCTGATGTAAACTATGGCAACATTTTGGATGACAGTTACTGTATTGAACAGTATGCAATATGCTTATGTATGCCATATATCCATTTCAAAAGTACACATTTACACATTACTGCATGTGGGATATTGACTGAAAGATACTGGATTGAATTCCCAGTTACACTTTTACTAGTGGTCTGGCCAAAAAAAAAAAAAAACTTTACAATGTCATTGTGATATAGAAAAGGAAAAAAAATATGGGCACAAAGATGAAAATAAGTCCATTTTCAGAAAGTGTAACTCTTGTGTTGTCCTCTGTCTATAGCCTACAGTATAAGCTTTCCAACTGAAGATTCATGAGATGAACCTTTGAGCTATTTCAGAGAAATTGTTTATCATTGGTTTATTATCAACATTCTCTTCATTAGTAAAGATTCACTTGCAAAATTCATGCCTAATTGATAATAATAATGTGTAAAAAAAAAAAAAAAGTGTGCTTGGCAGTTTATGACAACTAGATTAACCATTTTGCATTTAATGACTTATACGATGAACTAAAGACTAGATGTTTTGAGGGGTAAGACTATTGCACAGAAAACTGTACAATACATTTTGAGCAACATGACATTAGCAGCTGATAATGTAGGAAACAACAGAGAATTGTACATAATCATTTGCATGGATGTACCAAAGCATTTGCAACTTGTTCAAAGAAATGAGAAACTGCTTTTTTGATGTGCACAAGTAACACAATGATGTGAGAATTGAACAGGTAGTTTTGAGAATTTCAATTCTGATCTGAGAAATGTACCAAAGTGACTGAGAAAAACTGTAATACAAAATAATAAAAAAGCCATCAGAACTTGAAACTTGACAAAGAGTCAAGTTCTCGACTTCAAACTTGACTTCAAATGGGAATGAAGTATAACAAAATAATAACAAAATAAATAAATAACAAATATACAGTTATTCAAAACTGTAATATTTTAGCTTCTTCAGAGTAGACAACCTTTATCTAAAATGAGCAGATCTGTACAATTTGTATTTCCTCAAAAACACTTCATAAGGCTTCCACAATGGATGCAGTCCTGTGCTATTTGATTTAAGTTTATATATAGAAATAATAATAAAAACAAACTCCCTCTTTTCATTTCTGGCAAGTCTGTGATCAGTCACACTCGTAAGAGAAGATCAAACACAAGTCACTGTGATTCAGGAGTGTAAGACTGCCCTGGCACAGAATAGATGTGTAATCATGCTCATTTCCCAAAATGGCTTAATTACTATACAGAATAAAATGTCAACAGTTATATTGTTTCGAGATCATTTAGGATGATAACATCTTGAGTAAATGGTGACCAGTTGTGGAAATGAATGAGTGTGGGACACCGAGAACCATCTCAGACAACTTCATTAACATACAGAGCACAGCAGTTCGGACAGGAGCAACTTCATTTACATTAAGAGTAGTAAACTGTAACTGTATAAAAGGATTGAGTTTAGGATGTTTGGGGTTCATTCTGACTGCGATGCATCAGAAGTGCTGCATGTACTTTGTCACTGCTACACTGCAACAGAAGTTATTCTTCATTAAGACCTTGGGGATTCTCATCATTTTTCTTTTAGGAGCTTATTGTGACGTCTATTGTGACACTTTTTTTCCCTTTGTTTCCCTTCCATGTCGCCGTCCTTGTATGGTCCACCTTTGTCAATCTAGAATATTCTTCTGTAAACGTCAGGCCAGAGAGTTTCTCAATCTCTGTAATGTCTACCTCATAGCTTTGTAACCAATTATCTTCTTTATCTTTACTTTCTTCTTTGACTTCAGTTTTTTCATTGGACATCTTATAGCATTCCAGCTCTACTTCTCCATCCTTGTTCTCCACAATAATCACCTTAAAGTAGTCAGATGGCACTGCTTTCTCTCCCAAATATCCCAAATTATCATTCAGGTAAAGTGGTCCAGTGTACACATGCACATTATGGACTTTATCGTTTCGTATTTTCTTTCGACAGTATTCCTCTAACTTCTTCCACTTGCCTTTATTTAAGTTGTTATTCTGTGGTGTTATGTTGCTTTTCCAATAAGTCTCCTCGTAGGCTTCCTGACACCACGTGTGATTGGCAGCCGCAGCAAGATGACCTCGTTCATAGTCTTTGTCCGTAAATGGATCACTGCTTTTAGATGGTTTGTAGGATGGATCAGTTGAGTCTGAGTCTGAGTCTGAGCCTGAGTCTTTGAATTTTGGTGTCTTATAATGTGAAGGTAAAGTATTTAAGTTCAATATCTCATACACCCATTTAGCATTATTTTTGTCATTGTTGTATGACATGACATAAAACCCTTTTTTCTTAATTTCATTACTTGTACCATCCTCAGGAGGTAAATCTATTAATTTATATTTAGAAATAACTTTTGTGGTGGGTTTAAGTGTTGTAGAGGCTGATTCATTGTCAAAAACATTTGAGAGTGGGATACGTATGTAGATGGTCTTGTCTTCTTTATGCCTCTTTATTCCAGTTTCTGTTTCTGATGCTTCACTGCCATCCGTCCTGGACTGAACATCGAGATCACCAGGATCATTCCCACTGAACTTTCTCCTGGACTGAGATGGTGTCCCAGTTTGGCCCTGACTGGCACTACCTGTTTGTCCTCCTCCTTTTCCTTCTCCAAACATCTGCTCATGTCCTCCAGCAGCTCCCACTGTCTCAGGTTCAGCTTTGCTTTGAAATGATCTGTCTTCTGGGTTTCTTCTCAAGTCACAACCTTGTTCATCAGTTGTAGCATGTCGATTCTTCTGTGCTGTATTTTGTTTACACGTATCACAAACAAAAGTTTTTACCACCTGCAACATTATCACACGAGCCCAGTCTTTTCTTCTGCTGGATTTTATATCCTCTTTTATTGTTTCTTCCCAAGCTTGTTTGATTTTGTCTTCTGGCCAGCATTTATGTTCAGGCTCCCTTTTAATGGCACATTTCATTTCAATCATTCTTTTAGCTTTATGCAAGTACTCAAACCCATTAAAAAATGATAACAAATCCGTAACTATGTGAAGTGACATCAGGTGGGTTTCTTCTTAGTTCCTCGAGAATCATTTTGATGCAACAGAGATTTAAGAACAATGTCCAGGAATAAATCAGTCTTGACTCAGTCTGGTGTTGTTATGTCTTCACCCTTAACCAAGAGTCTTTTCTTCAGGGAAATATAATGGGTACTTCTTGAAAAAAAATATATATACATGTGTCATAATTCTTCTTAACTTCAGGACTTTAGTTATTTCAGTAGAGACAGAAAGATATACTCACATCAGCAGACTGAGATCTGTCACATCAAACAAACTTCTGCTGTTCTGATTTTATGTCAGTTCTGTTACACAACAAACACACATAGAAAGACACACATGAAAAACTGTTTATAATGTACTTTATAAAGTATTTTAAAAGGCACAGACTTCCTGTGTAATAAATTTTCTTCCTCCATTATCACCCTGAACACTGGAGTGCCACAAGGCTGCACCTGCTCTTTTACTGCACTGGTCACAGTACTTTACATACATGTATTTCCACGATTCATATTTTGCACAGACTGCACACAAGCTATTACACTATAAACTGTCTAAAGTTGTTACTGTACAAGCACAGTAAACTATTTCTATAAAAAATATCATTGCACTACTGTTATTTTGAACAGAATACATTGTTTAACAATACTATTGCACACTCATCCAACTGTATTTATTACCACTGTTCTTACGTTCCTGCTGTTCATAATGTGTATATAATCCTACATTGCTTTGTTAATAATGTACATACAATCCTTACATTGCATTCCTATTTATATTCTGTATATACTCTGCTTAGTATTGTATATAGCAACTCCACTGTACATTCTGTAAATCATAGCTTTACTTACTCTGCACTTATGTATATAAAACACTATATTCTTGTACTTCTGCATTTCATTAGCGCTGTACTTGTACTCTGCATAATAACAATAAAGTTGAATCTGATCTAATCTAATCTATATATATATATATATACATATACATATATATATTGTGGCATCATGAGAGGGTATGTTATAGAGGCAAGGTATGTGCCATCTAGGTGGTTGCAGCATGGGGACTACAAACCAAGATGGCCACCTGTTCCCGGACTACAGTTACCAGGTTTCTCAACTGTGGGGACACAGGTGTTGCAAGTAAAGGAGGAAAGCTGTTTAACGAGCTGAGAACAGAGAGACTGCCTGGTTTTGTTTGGTAGTGCACACAAAGAGAAGCTGGAAGAGTTTTTTGGTTAAGATCTTTTTGGAGTTTAAGTTGGTTATTAAAAAGAACCCAGTGACTTGATCTCTGCCTGGACTCGATTTGTGAAGCAACCCACACTTTGGTGATACCCTACCTCTCACGATGCCACATATGGTGGAGAATGAAGTTCCAATGCTGTGAGTGCTGATGTCCAACAGAGACTGGGAAGATCTGACTGTGAAATTCGCAAAGCTAAGTACAAGAGACCACTATATTACAATGGAGGAGTTATTGAAAGCAATTCTAGAAACTAACAAAATCCAACAACAAACTAATGCTGCATTAGTAGAAGAACAAAAACGTGCAAATGAGTTGAAAGCAAGGGAGCTTCAATTAAGAATGAGCCAAGAAAGCAACAAAGTCAGAGCTAGTGACTTCATTCCAAAAATGGGGGTCAGCGATGACGTGGAGGCATACTTGTATGCTTTTGAGACTACAGCGCATAGAGAAAAGTGGCCAAAAGAACAATGGGCCAGAATTTTGGCACCATTTTTATCAGGTGAATCACAAAAAGCTTTTTTGGATTTGGACCCTGTGACTGCAAATGATTATGATAGCTTAAAAAAAGAGATCGTCAGCAGAAATGGCCTCACAACATTTGGAATGGCCCAGCGAGTACATGAATGGGGTTTTCAGAAAGACCAACCTCCCCGTGCACAGTTTCATGAACTGATGCGCCTACAAAGAAATGGCTACAACCTGAACAGAGCACGGCAGCAGCTGTGGTCGAGAAAGTGGTGGTAGATAAGTATCCCTTCCATATGAAGCAAAAAAAGTAGTCACCCAGAGCAACCCAATAACGGCAGAGGAGTTAATAGAATCAGTTGAAAGATATCAAGCTAATGTAAGTATGTTAAGTTACCAGACACAAGCTAACTCTCCTCCACAGACAAGGAAAACACCCAAAGGTCGGTCAACACAGTGGTTTAGCCAGAGAAGGGAAACAGTAGTCCCTACGAACAACAAAAAGCATTTGCAGATTACAGTCCTCGAACATGTTACAAATGTGGGGAACTTGGTCATATTTCTTGGCAGTGTGACAAACCAGATGAACCCATGCCAACAGCAGATTCTTCAGGGAGCAAACAGACTAACCTCTTTGCTGCATTGATGGGATCCACAAGCTTCCCGGCCATCGCCTGCCCTGTGACGATAAATAGCCAGGATGTGGAGGCCTTATTAGACTCAGGGAGCATGATCACCTTGGTCCACAAGTCACTAGTCAACCCCGCAGAGATCTCTCAAGAAGATACCGTGCCAGTGTCTTGTGTGCATGGAGACACTCGGAAATACCCAACGGCTGCACTAACCCTCATCACCACCAAAGGGAAATGTGATATAAAAGCAGGAGTAGTGGACAAGTTGCCAGTAAGTGTGCTCATTGGCAGGGATTGCCCAGTGTTCCATGCTTTGTGGCAAGACATATCAGGGAAAAAGATGAGGGATACCCAAAGGCCTAGAGGTAAAACCAAATATAAGGGAGACCCTTCCCAAGGGAATCAGAATGTAAAATATATGACAAAATGTTGTTTTCCAGTTCAGACTCGTGCAGAACCAAGAGATATTCCAGAGGAGACTGAGACAGCTTCTGAGAAGGAGTCATCACAGGAGAGCATGGGTGAAACCGGAGTCAAAGCAGAAGCTGTGCCGTTAAGAGGACAATATGGTACGTCACAGTTAAGTGACCAAACATTAACTAACGCGCTGAGAAATGTCAGAGTGGTGGAAGGGGTAGATAAGGAACAGGGACACCTTACATATCCTTACTTTGCAGTAAAAAAACGGTCTGCTTTATCGAGTAAACAAAAGTGGAGAGGACATCCAGGAACAGCTTCTAGTACCTAAGTCTCATAGGTCAACAGTGTTGCATCTATCTCACACCCACCAACTTGGAGCCCACTTAGGGGTCAATAAAACTAAGGAGAGGATTCTTCAGCGTTTTTTTTTTGGCCCGGAATTCACAAAGAGGTAGAAAACTACTATCGCAGCTGTCCAGAATGTCAACAAGTAGCACCAAAAAACACAGAGCGGAACCCCCTAATTCCCCTGCCAGTAATTGAGACCCCGTTTGAAAGAATTGGAATGGATATTGTGGGACCCCTTCCCAAGAGTTCTAGGGGACATCAATACATTTTAGTGATGCTGGATTATGCTACCCGATATCCTGAAGCTGTTCCCCTGCGTAAAGCCACAGCCAAACAGGTGGCCAAAGAGCTCTTCCTCCTCAGTAGTAGGGTAGGGATCCCAAAAGAGATCCTAACAGATCAGGGGACCCCCTTTATGTCAAGGGTTGTTAGGGAGATGAGTAACCTGTTGAAAATCAAACAACTCAGAACCTCAGTTTACCATCCCCAAACAGATGGACTTGTAGAGCGCTTCAATAGAACGCTCAAGCAGATGCTGCGCAAAGTAATCGATAAAGATGGATGAAACTGGGACCAGCTTCTACCCTACCTTATGTTTTCAATGAGAGAGGTACCCCAGGCCTCTACGGGATTCTCCCCCTTTGAATTGCTCTATCCACACAAGCCAAGAGGTCTTTTAGACATTGCCAAAGAATCTTGGGAAGAACAGCCCTGTCCACACAGGACTCTAATTGAACATGTGGAAACTATGAGAGAGAGGATGGCAGCAGTGTTCCCCATAGTCAGAGAGCACATGGAAAAGGCCCAGAGGGAACAACAAGCCACCTACAACCGGACAGCACAGCCTAGGGAGTTCCAAGTAGGAGATAAGGTGTTAGTGCTCATACCCACAGTGGAAAGCAAGTTCCTCGCCACCTGGCAAGGGCCATTTGAAGTAGCAGAGAGAGTTGGAGAAGTAAATTATAGAGTGAATCAGCCAGGTAAGAGGAAGTAACAACAAATTTACCATGTTAACCTTCTGAAAAAGTGGCATGCAAGAGATGCATTGTTTGGTGGTGGCCTAACTACAGAGAAGGTTAATGGTCCAAGAGAAGAAGTCCAAGTCAGTCCAGACCTGACACCACAGCAGCTGCAGGAGACTTTGGAGTTGGTAGAACGGAATAGAGATGTTTTTTCTTCTGAACCTGGTCACACCCACGTGATCCAACATGAAATCCGCACGATACCGGGCAAAATCATACACCAACGTCCATACAGAGTCCCTGAAGCCCAGCGAGAAGCTATCAAAGAGGAGGTAAGAAAAATGCTAAAACTAGGGGTCATTGAAGAATCTCAGAGTACCTGGTCAAGCCCTATTGTGCTGGTTCCCAAGCCAGATGGAACAATAAGATTCTGTAATGACTTCAGGAAACTAAATGAAGTGTCACAGTTTGATTCTTATCCAATGCCACATGTAGATGAGTTGATCGATCGCCTGGGCAAGGCCAGATTTATTACCACCCTTGATTTAACCAAAGGATCCTGGCAGGTTCCCCTTTCTCCAGAATCCAAAGAAAAGACAGCCTTCGCTACCGCAGAGGGGCTATACCATTATGTTTGTTTACCTTTCGGCCTGCATGGGGCACCAGCTACTTTTCAGAGGCTCATGGACCGCGTCCTCCGACCTCATCAAAGGTATGCTGCAGCATATTTAGATGATGTGGTGGTGTTTAGCCGGGACTGGGAAACCCACTTAATGCAAGTACTGAAAGTGTTGGATTCAGTAAGAGAGGTGGGCCTCACTGCTAACCCTAAAAAGTGCAAACTAGCCTTCTGTGAAACAAACTACCTGGGATACACCATAGGACGAGGCCTAGTTAAACCCCAAGAGCCCAAAATCAATGCCATTCAGGACTGGCCTAGGCCATCCACAAAGACCCAAGTTAAGTCCTTCCTAGGCCTGGCCAATTACTACAGAAGGTTTGTCCCTAACTTTGCTAGTATGGTTGCTCCCCTCACAGAAATGACCACGAAACAACACTCCAGGATGGTGAAATGGTCCGAAAAGGCAGAGGAATCATTTGCACAACTAAAGAGGGCCCTGACGTCTCATCCTGTCCTGGTGGCACCTGACTTTAAGAAGTCTTTTATAGTACACACGGATGCATCAGAGGTGGGTCTTGGGGCAGTATTATCCCAAACGCAAGAGGGAGAGGAACATCCAGTTTTGTATATAAGCAGGAAGTTAGCAAAGCATGAAAAAATTACTCCACATTGGAAAAAGAATGTTTAGGAGTCAAATGGGCATTGGAGACCCTTCGGTATTACCTTCTAGGGCGGAAGTTTGTCCTGGTAACAGACCATGCCCCGTTACAATGGATGGCAAGGAATAAAGAGACCAATAGGAGGGTAACTCGATGGTTCCTGAGCCTGCAAGCATTTAATTTCTCTGTGATTCACAGGCCCGGACCTTGCCATGGCAACACTGATGCCCTCTCAAGACGAGATGCCCTCTACACTTTCTCCCTGCAACCACGAGCCACAGAGCAGAAAAGGGGGGTGTGTGGCATCGTGAGAGGGTATGTTATAGAGGCAAGGTATGTGCCATCTAGGTGGTTGCAGCATGGGGACTACAAACCAAGATGGCCACCTGTTCCCGGACTACAGTTACCAGGTTTCTCAACTGTGGGGACACAGGTGTTGCAAGTAAAGGAGGAAAGCAGTTTAACGAGCTGAGAACAGAGAGACTGCCTGGTTTTGTTTGGTAGTGCACACAAAGAGAAGCTGGAAGAGTTTTTTGGTTAAGATCTTTTTGGAGTTTATATATATAATGAGTGCTGGGGCGTAGTTTGGGGCATGGTCAGCTTTTCCTTCTTTTTTTGTCTCTAGCTGATCACATACCTGAATAAACGATAGAAATAGCAAAACAAAAATTAAATAATTATTCAAAATTTTGAACAATTATGAGTAGCATTAGGGTAAAAATATGAAATATTGATCCCCATCAGATGCTAAACTGACAGCTTTACTTATCTCCCCACTATCAGTGCTTCTTATACCGCTTCAGCGATCATAAAACCAACATCCTTTCAACATCAAGTCAACATCCTTTTCTAATTTTGTCTCTATTAATGAAATTGATAACCTCTATTTCAGTGAGTGAAAGGCATTGCCTAGCAATGTACTATTAGAAGCGGTTGCATTATTTCACTCCGTTTAAGATTGTGATGATTTATGAAGCTGTTTACAGTATAGATTTTAGATTGTGGAATTTGAATAACATCTTAAAAAACAACTTAAAAAAACACATTACACACATTTTTTAGCTTGAAACTAATTAAGATAATAAAAAAAAACATCATCAGAAACTGAAACACAAAGTTGAAAATTGGTGTGTAATTACACATTCTCTGTTTGTGGTATGAAATGTAATGACAGTGTGAGAGAGATTTTAGACCTAAATATCATCTTGTTTTGAAAGACTTTATAAAAGAGTTTTTCTGTTAGACAAAAGATAAAAACATTCTTTTTAATGTCCTAATTCCGATAAACCCCAATGAAAATGTCACCATAAATATTGTTCTGACAATAGCGTGTTTTACCATTACACAACTTGCATAATATTAAAAGTTTCCATTAACATTGTATTGCATTGTTTTTGTGTATTTCTAGATTTTTATTTTATATTATTACATTTCATTTTAGAAAACAAAACATTTCTAAAATTATTAAACTTGAAGCATGGCATAAAAAAAAAATAGTAATCAATATTTCAGGTGAAAGCTTGAAAGACATTTTATATATAAAAAGTGGATTTGTATAACATAAAACTGTATCAGTCCTTAACTTGTCGGTCATCTAGCAGAAACACCCAGAAAACCATGGAGACTTCATTACAGAATTATAAGAGAATTATATTTATCAGGATTTGAGTTTTCATATGCTTTCTTAGAGAAATATCATTGTGTTCTCACTAGTTTAAATTCTCAGAAGAGAGTTATTTATGTCTGTTGACATCTTGTAAATGATGCACACTGAGACATGTTTCAGCTGTGATACCGGTAAACTTCACTTCCTCTTTATCTCCATCAGTATCACTTCCTGTTTATACACACTGAGAGGTCAAGTTCAGTTCTAGACTCTTCTATATAGTTGCTGTGGGAATGTGTGTTACTTGTTTTCACGGTTAAATAAAAATAAAAGATTAGTGTTAAACAAGTTAATGTTTCATTTTATATTATTTAACACTATCGTATTATATTCATGATTAGAAACATCAGAAATGTTTCTCGTTCACAGTCATGACTTGCATCAAGCTTTTAGATATAATCAGAGCAAAAGTCTGTTTTTACTCACTCTACAGGTCTTAAAAAGTAGAATGTCTTTGATTTCAATGCTTATGTATGCTGCAGTCTTTTTGCACTTTTCTCATGAACTGTATGGGTTGGCAGGCTTGTTAAATTTGTTGGGAAACTGAGACAATGGGACACTTCCTGAGCCACTTCCTGGATTTTAATCCTGATCCTATTAATCCCAGATTACTCAAAGCTTTTCAACATGATTTACATTGTGGTAGTGGTCGCAAAAATAATTTGCATTATGTAATGTAAAAGAAACGGCGCTGTGGTTCACTTCTTTTTAACCAGATAGTGAAGCAATCATTTAGTTTTTAGAAGGTTTTTTTTTTTTTTTTTTGTAACTGCTTCCCATTAAAGCCATTTGCAGTGCAAGTTTATATCCACTTCTTGATCTGTTGCCTAAAATCCTACTGATTTTAAACAATCCAATCATCCCTAAATCTTGGTAATATCACTCACAACTCATGAGTGTATGACATCGGCATTGCCTCTTGCTAGCTTTGGAAGACTTATATTCAGCATTTGGAAAAATGTATTTTCTTTCTTTTTGTATTATTTTACTGTTTTGTATTTTCTTTTATGGTTTTATTTCATTTTCTTTTATTTTGAGACAATATTACTTAAATCATGCAATTTAGACTTTTTGCAATTTTTTTTTTCTCTCACAATTCTGTCTTTAAAATATGCAGTTTTGAGGTTACACAGTGTTAGGATGGTTACTTAGGAAGAAAATGTAATAGGTTAGAGATTACAAGAGATACGAGTTAGATACAAGATAGAGATGCGAGTTACCCTGTTTAAAATAAGTAATAAGTAGTGCTATTATTTCAATTACTTACTAAATGTTCATTTTCAAACATTTAAAGCAGACCGGGTTAACCTTACAGTAGCAATCTAGTCTCTGTTTCCCTGGGTGTCCACTAGTGGGATCACTTCCCCTTAGGCACTTCACCGTAGGCACTACAATTCCACTAGTCTTGTCCGTTCATCACAGTAATTGTACTCCTGCTAATTGCACCTGGTGCCTTCACTTAATTGTCATTAGCCTCCCTATATTTTAGTGGACACACAGGGAAGCAGAGACTAGGACATGGGAACTGAAGGAAGCGGCGTGGGACGCGCCGGTTGGAGAGGACGGAAGTTTTTGGACGAAGCGAAGGCAGATTGCAACCGAACTGTATTGTGAGTGTAACGATGGGAGATAGCTCGGATGGTAGCGATAATTATGGAAGGGTTTCAGATATGGAGATTAGCCAAACAAAAAAGGCAAGGAAAAAATCTTGGTCTGAAGCGAGTAGTGGAGGGGAGGGTAGACAAGTTAACAAAAAGATTAAAGCTAAATCTAAGGGGAACAGTAGACCTGACTTAGATGATAAGCAGGAAGAGTGGAAAGTTATTATCACGCTCAGTAATGATAAAGGTCATTTTCACCCAGTTCAAGTGACCAAAGCAATTGAGAAGGATATGGGGAAAATTAAATACGCTAAACTACTGAATAACAGAAGAATTCTAATTTCAGCAATAAATAAGAAGCAGCAGGAAATGATTTTGAAAATGAGTAATCTTGGTGGTGGAAAGATTAAAGTGCATGTACCAGGAATGGCAGCAAAGCTAAGAGGAGTGATCTCAAATGTTCCACTGGAAATGTCTGTGGACGAGGTAAAGAGTGAGATTAAAGGTGGGAAAGTATTAGAGGTGAAAAGGCTCCAAAGCTATAAAAGTGGTATTAAATCAGACAGTCTCTGTATTGCTTGTTTTTGAAAAATCCTTACCTTATGAAGTTCAAATAGGCTGGATCAATTACAATTACATTTCATATGCAGAAGCTATTAAAAACATAGGCAACTATGAAACAAAGAAAAATAGTCAAATAGAGAGTCATGAAAACCTCAATGAAAATGTAATATATGGAGCAGCAGGCCTACCTCAGAGGTTAAACATAAAGAGATGTCAGCCAGGAAAAGTAGGCCCAATACCCATTGCCATACAGCAACCATGTAAACATAAGTGTATAGTGGAGGAGAACACCTTGATGGTAGAAAAAAAGAGCTTTGTAGCTTTTATATGTAAAGTTGTGAATGTTGCCACACGACAAGAAAGGAAAAGTGACAGGATCAAGACCGTGGTAGAAGCTGCAGAGGAATTCTTGGGTATCAAAGATTTAAAAGCAGAAGATATACATGGCATGCTAAGCACTAATAATGATGGAGGGTCTCAGAGTATTACTTAATTTATTATGGTATTCCATCTGTTACAATGGAATGCTAGGAGTCTGACTGCAAATGGACAAGAATTTAAGAAGTTTATAGTAGAGTCTGAAGTCAAACCTGATACTATTTGCATTCAAGAGACCTGGCTAAGGCCTCACCTTGATTTTATTATACCTGGTTATGAGTCTGTTAGGTTTGATAGAGGTGGGAATCAGGGTGGAGGATGTGCAACATTTGTAAGGAATGGGATACCATTTAGAAGAATAGAAACTACAACAGAAATAGAATGTGTAATTACTGAAATTTATAAATCAGATGGACACTTAGTAGTAATAAACTTATATAACCCTTGTAAATCATTAAACCTAGAAACATTAGAGGGAATAATAAGTAGACAAGGGAACCGGAAAGAAATATGGTGTGGAGACTTCAATGCACATAATAGTCTTTGGGGAAGTAAGCATACAGATAATAATGGAGAAGCAGTGGAGGAAATGATGGATGTTAGGCAATTAGTTTGTTTAAATAATGGGAATGGTACAAGAATTGATATACGTTCTAACACACTGTCTTGTATTGATCTCACTCTGGTCTCTAATAAAATGTCACACTCTTGTGAATGGAAGGTGATAGAAAGTACTAGTATTGGAAGTGACCATTTTCCAATATTTTGCTCTATAAATATTGAAATAGATCTCCAAGAAAGGCCTAATCATAAGAAATGGGAGTTTGAAAAAGCTGATTGGGAAAAATTTTAAAAAAATATGTTGTATTTCAGCAGAGACAGTCTCAATGCAGGGTGATATTGAGGAATGTGCATCTGAGGTTACACATTTAATAATGAATGCAGCATTAAAAAGCATACCATTTAAGTCAGTTGGGGGGAATAGGAAAATGGTCCCATGGTGGAATGATACATGTACAAAAGCTATTAAAGAACAAAATCGGGCAATGACAATGTTAAGAGGTAATTTGAACCAAGATAACTTAATTGATTATCAGAGGAAAAAGGCTCAGGCACGAAGAATAATTAAGAATAGTAAACAAAATGCATGGAAGAACTATTGTTCTACTATAGGGAGGGAAGTTAAAATAGGAGAAGTGTGGTCAATGATGAAGAAAATGAGTGGGAAAAAAGTGTATACTAAAATACCTGTATTAGAGGATGATGGAATACTGGCAATAACAGATATAGAAAAGGCAAATGCATTGGAAAAAAAGTTTGCAAGTATTCATAGTGGGGATCATTTGGATGATATACATAGATTACATAAAGAGAAGGTTCTTAAAGAAAATAGAGATGTGTTTATTAAAAAAGATTGTGAGGAATGTACTATGGATGCAGAAATAAACTTGAATTAACTAGTGATAGTATTAAATGATATTAAGAATACTGCTACAGGAGAAGATCAACTAAGTTACATCATGTTCCAGAAAATACCTGGGAAAGTATTGCAGATAATATTACAGTTATTTAATAAGATATGGGAAGATGGTAAAATACCAAAAAGCTGGAAAAGAGCATTAATATTGCCATTTAATAAACCTGGGAAAGACCCGAATAATGCTGGTAATTATAGACCTATTGCCCTTACGTCACATCTCTGCAAGTGGATGGAGAAGATACTAGTCAGAAGACTTAACTGGGCCCTCGAATATAGAGGATTATTCGCACCATATCAAAGTGGATTCAGGAAAGGGCGTTCCACAATGGATGCGGTGGTGAAAGTAAGCAATGAAATAGAAAAAACTTTTAAAATGAAAGAAATAATGAGTATTGTGTTCTTTGATATTGAAAAAGCTTATGATTCCATGTGGAGGGAAGGGCTGTTAATTAAAATGAACCAAATGGGAATAAGAGGTAGGTTTTATAATTGGGTCTTAGACTTTCTGTCAGAAAGAAGATTTAGAGTTAGAGTGGGATCAGGAATTTCTGAGGAATTTGAAATTGGTAATGGAATTCCACAAGGTAGTGTTATTAGTCCAGTTTTATTTAATGTTATGATCAATGATATTTTTATGAATCTGGACAGAAGGATTGGATCAGCTTTGTATGCAGATGATGGGGCCATCTGGGCAAGAGGACGAGATCCTATAAGGGTAAGAAATAAAATCAAGGAAGCCATAGGAAAGGTAGAACAATGGTCGTATAGCTGGGGCTTTAAGCTTTCTCCAAGTAAGTCTTGCCATATGATATTTACAAGGAAGAAAGGGATAGAAAAACAGAACCTACAGTTATATGGACATAATATGGAAACAGTAGATCATTTTAAATATCTTGGTATGTGGTTAGACCAAAAGGGAACATGGAAAATACACATTGAAAAGGTGGAATCAAAATGCAAGAATGTCATCAATTTAATGAGAGCAGTAGTGGGGAAAGACTGGGGAGCAAATAAACAATCACTAATATATATTTACAGGGCTTTAATGAGGTCAACAATCGATTATGGATGTTATGTATATGGAGCAGCAGCTAAAACACATTTACTGAAGCTAGATCGAATTAGTAACAAAGCATTGAGGATATGTGCAGGTGTAATGAGATCAACACCAATTAAAGCAATACAGGTTGAGTTAGGAGAAGTGCCGTCAGATCTGAGAAGAGATAAGCTCATGCTTACATATTGGAGTCGCTTAAGTGGATGTGGACATGAAAATCATGCAAAAAGTGTTATTCAAGAATGTTGGGAGTATAGGTCTTTTAAAGGTAATGGCTTTGGATGGGTAACAAAGACAAAATCAGAGGAATATAGAGTGAAAAATATATGGTTTAATTCACCTATACCTATTAGTAATATACCTATATGGTTATTTACCAAAACTGAGATAGACTTAAACATTTTGGAACTAAAAAATGAATGGGAAGAGAGTGAGAAAGGACACCTGGCAAGTCAATATATAAGGAACAAATATTATAGTTACTTAGAAATTTATACAGATGGATCTAAGGATGAGAAGGACAATGTAGGAATAGGAATATATATACCAACAATGAACATAAGTATTGGAAAAAGATTACCTGATCAGGCTTCAGTGTATACGGCAGAGATGATGGCGATTATTGTAGGACTACAGTGGGTTGAGGAAGTAAAACCAGACAGAGTGGTGTGTTGTGTTGATTCTGTAGCAGCTTTATATAGTGTTCAAAATATGAAATCTAGTAGAGAAGATCTAATGCTAGAAATCCAACAAAGTTTATTTAGATTACAGAGACTACAGATAGATGTGAGATTATGTTGGGTACCTGCTCATATAGGAATAAAAGGGAATGAGGGAGCAGATAAAATCGCTAAAAAATCAACCAGGACAAATGATAAAATAAATATACCCCTTGGAAATGGAGAGGCTAAGGCAATAATCAAAAAAGAAATTATGAAAAAATGGCAGGACAGGTGGGATGTGGATAAAAGTGGAAGGAAATATTACAGATTGCAAAAATCTATTAATGCACAGGGGGTGAATAGAAGTAACAGAAGAGAGGAGAGTGTTTTAACCAGGCTAAGGTTTGATCACACAGGATTAAATAAAACATTGTTTTTAATGGGTAAAAGCCAATCTGATGAATGTATAGAATGTAGGTCCAAGGAAGATGGTGAACACGTATTATTGCATTGTAAGAAATATAGGGATGAGAGGATGAGACTAAATCAAAAGATAAGTCGGGTAGGAAGAAAGTGGAATATTGAAGGTTTGTTAGGCACAACAGGAGATGGGGTAAAGGATGCACAGAAAGCAGTTGTACAATATTTGAAAAATATAGGAATATATAATAGGATTTAGGTAGTATTTTTTTTTTTTTTAAATTTTTTTTTGATTGATGATATAGTCATGATAATATCTTCTCATGTTACATACTCCTATACAGTAGGTGGCGGTATGCACCTTTATAGTCATGGTTGCAATCTGCCATAAAACGAAAAGAAGAAGAAGAAGAAGCAGAGACTAGACAGCGTGACAACATTCCAGTATAAATGCTAGGATCCAGATTGATTTTTATAGCTATATTACAGAAATTACAGAAACATTTAACCTCAATATATATTTTTTGAAACATGGTAATGTTTAAATATTTTGTTTATGTGTATTCATGTCAGACAGTCAGTGAAATGAAGAGAAGTGCAGCAGATGTAGCATCCTTCTTCAGGAAGAGTAGCAAGAAGCAGCTGTTACGTGGGAATGCATTGTGTTGTGTTGGTCTAGTGTTCCTTTTGGTGTGTTTCTCTTTCTTGTTACCCTCTAACTATCATGACTCGCAGGTGGAGCTGATAATGAGTGACCTGATTGGGGACGGGAGTGATTGCTGCTACTTAAAGCCACCTGAAGCATGGATCTGGAGCTCCCCACTCTCATGGCTTCCTTGATTGAGAGACTTGTTGTTTTGTGTCTATGCTGTAACATACGGTGTACATGCTGACTGTGGAATGAGACAACTGTTGTAAATCATTACTTTACTTTTCTAAGTTGATCTGTTATGTGGAACTTTAATATTTATCTTAAACCCTAATCATTTGGAGCATAGTAGGGAGGTGGGTGCCTCTTTTATTTATTACTCGTTTTCTCTTGTTTGTGATAAGTAGGGAGGTAAGCTTTTGTATATTTTGTTTATTATCTGAATTCTAGGTTAGAATCCTTAATATAGTTAGCTTTGTTTTGTTATTTGTTTTGGCTTTTCCCCCTCCTGAAATGTATATGCTCTTTACTACCTTATGTTTAATAAACTTACTCTTTATACTTTAAAGTATCTTTGGTGTTTTGAAGCCTTGGGAGTGAGAGCGGGGACTCCAGGGATCTTATTTGGATCCCTGTTATTTGTTATGAATGTTTCTTCTGTTCTCTTTGAGTAGAGACTTTTGTTAATTCGTAACACAGCCAAATGAATCTAAAGCACAAGAGAATATTAGTCAGGATGAAGGAAGAGAAAGAGAGAAAGAACAGACTGACCCAAGCACAAGCCCAAAGAGAAATGTTAGGTATACTGCAGGTATAATATCTGTTTGCATGCAAGAAGTGATTTTGAAATCAAGAATATCAAACTGTTTTCAAGAACCTTGAAAATCTGAGACTGATTTTTGTTTTCTAGCCCATATGCAGACGATTCAAGATAAAGACAATGAGAAAGAAGAGAAGCAAATGTACCATGCTGATCCAGATGGACCTCCAGGTAAATTATATATCACACATAATTAGAAGTGTGAAAGTCTTAGTTTTACAGATCGATTAAAGACCTGAGGCAAATCTTAGGATTTGAATAACTGAACAAAATATAGTAAAAATCCAATCACTTTTCTTTAGGTTTTTTATTTTTAGTAAAATAATTTAAATAGCTATATTTTCCCATGTCACCGTCTCTGTATTGTTCTAGACATTTCCACACCAAGAGCTGATGGTCCAGTCCAGACACACCTGAAAGTCTTTCCCAGCACTCTCCAGTGAGACAGATGATGAAACCATGTCATCTTATTCAAAAAACAAATTCAGGAAAATCGTACATACATAAAAACTGTAGCTGAAGTCTTGCTGTTAACTTCAACCCAGAATATGAAACTTTTTAGGAATATTAAATTTCTTTGACAAAATGACCCAATTGTTAAGAAGAAATTGGCGAGGTCTGAAAATGCACATGTCATCTTATTCAAAATTAAAGTTTAGACACATTGGCAGAAATGGTGCATGTCTCCATTATAAATGAGGTCAAGGAAAGTGAGATGTTTGCAATAATGGCTGATGAATCTGAAGATACCAAAAAAAAGAAAAAGGAAAATAAAAGAACATCTTTTTTTGGCACTAAGATACTATTATCAGTTAAGGAAAGCTTACATTTTGAAGCTGCAGAGTGTCTTAATGCTGCTGGACTGACAGAAGATAATAATACATATTTTTCAAAGATATGGTCTAAAGTAACCTAGGTGGGGAAGTCTATGATGGCGTCTCTGTGAGTGGCAAGCACTCCGGTGTTCAGTCTCGTATTAAGGAGGTGGCCAAGCAGCCATTTTATGTACATTTCAATGCCCATTGCCTTAATTTAGTGTTAGTCGACACTGTTAAAGCAGTCCCCCAAGGTAAGTGTTTATTTATTTTTTTTTTTTTTCAGTTTTGTACAGACTGTATTTAATCAAGTCTGGTTCCTACAGGCGTAACAAGTGGCTTAAAGCGATAGTTCACCCAATAAAGAAAATTAGATGTTTATCTTCTTACCCCCAGGGCATCCAAAATTTAGGTGACTCTGTTTATAAAATTTGTCAATAAGATTTTGGTCATATCCCCCACGACCAGTTTCTGATTTAAATTGGTTACCGCTGTAAACCACTGTGGACACAAAACAATACAAAAGTATTTTTAACATTTACCAGAACAGGTCCATTTTAAGGCGGGACACTGCAGGTGAATAGGGCAAAAAAAATAACTAATAGTTATCACCTTACTTACCCAGTTGATTGATTGATTACATTGATTATTGCAAACATTTTTTGTATTACAAGTTTTCACAAATGTTATGTTTAAATATGCAAATGAGGCATTATTTAATGAAATATGTGCTAATTTGCATAAATGTCTAGTACAAAAATCTGAACACTAGATGAAGTCAGTTTCAAATTTTTTGTTTAATTTTTTTGACATATTAGAGTCAAATGTTTTTACAGAGGGAATTCTGTTTATCTTTTTTTGTCACTCCATAATTCAGAAAATACTTTGAACAGCCAGAAAACAATATATTTTCACAATTTTGGGGGGAATAAAATGTTGTATATAATCAAGGAAGATATATATGAACAAATCCCTCTGTAAAAATCTTCAGAATATAGACAGGAATAAAAATGTCAAGTTTGGTGTGTGTAAGTGCTACTGAAGTGGAGATTTATGGCTCAGTGTTGAAGAAAAAACTCATTTTGAGAAAACGGCCTTTAAAAATATGTATTGTAATTGAAATCTATTGACACAAACAGATAAAGTGCTATAAAAGAAACACTTAACAGTGTCTTTTGGATGTTTTCCTTCCACTAGTTTGAAAAAGCACTTTATGAAAAACCAAAAAGCCCAAAATCTCAAAATTGACAGGTGCTTGAAAAAACAGTGTTTTTGCCTGCAGTGTCTCACCTTAAGAAATATTTTTTGTTCAGTGGACTTAAGTGAAATAAGTTCACAGTTATAATGTATTTACATAACTAACACAATATCAATACTAGGTTTTAAATTTAAATGGTTTAAGGCAATTTACACATAAAATAAACTAGTTTTTAAATTTATTTTACATTTTATCTACAGTTAGTTTTTAAATCAACATTATTGTCAGAGCAACCTGAAATCCTAAACTTTACAGCAGATATAATATACCCCCCCTTACCAATTTCACCTTTTAATGATGTAAAAATCATATGGCGACAAGGATATCTATGACCCATTAATGTAGGTTACATTTCATGAAATCCACTAAAAATATAAAACTTGACATATAGTGTCAAACAAATGGTTTAATTAAGTGCTATCCTGAAATAGCTGTAATAGTTAATGTCTGCAGTCATTCAGTACAAAGTCTTTATAAAAGACAAACACAACACAAAACACACATTACATCCAAATGAGAATCACAGAGAAGATCGAGCTTTTTCATGGTGAGTGTAATTGTCATGCTTCACACATCTGTGTAGAAATACAGACTTTATTCAGATAACAACATAAGAGGGTGGTTCTCATTTCTATAAAATTGATTATCGACCATTTAATGCAGAACAACAGTTTAAATGCGAGAAAATGTAAGAATTTGGACAAAAAGTTATTTTGGAGTTTGAGACTCAATTGTTTCAATTGAACATTTTACTTTTTACACCTGGTTTTAGAGAAAACCATGTTTATGAAAACAAAAATAAAAAGCCTTACATACTGTATGTAAATAGTTTACAGATTACAGGTCTGTGCCAGAAAGAGGAATCAAAAAACATGTTAAGATAATGAAACACTGGTCTGCATTACATATTTAAAACAAAAAATAACCTGCAAAATGTTTTACTTCAATTTCAAAATGCAAGGCAAGTCTTACATATTGTGAATTGTATTCTTGGTTTATCTGCATTTGTTTTACAAAAACAATCATTTTTAACTGTTCATAATGTTTCGTCTGAATTTGTGATGACTTTTGATGAATAACTGTCAAATTAAATAGTCCACCTATTGGTGTGCAACTGTTTTTGGATTATACACATTACATTGTTGTTACATTTATGTATTTTTAAATTTGTTGGTACACATTTAAATTGTTGTGCTTAATATTTTAACAATACATTTTATTGTAATTACTGAGCTATGAACTTCCTTTGATGTGCAGGTCTATGTGAATTTATGTTTACATCCTCTGGGTACATGTTTTAAGCTTCAATAATGATCAGATTTGTTTATCAAAAGTGACATATTTTTAATTATTTTATTAAGAGAAGGGATGGTTTTAGATTCTCAGTTCTCATATTTACTGTAGTAGATGGTAGTCAGAAATTTGGCAGCTGGAGTTGTTGCAAATAAAACCCACAAGACACTGAACCTTGACCCCAACCTCAAAAGATCATAAACAACATTGATGGCACAATACTGTTTGTACTTTAAACTTACAAAAAAACACCTTAAGGAGAAACACTGGAGAAAGTATGAGGATTTACCACAGCAAAGTTTTCCCAAAAACACAGCTTAAAGAAAGAGAAATTTATACAGTTTTAAAATAAGACATGCATATATAATTCTGAGCGGCTCATCAATCACAGCTACCATTTCTTATAGACATGCATGTCGTGGTCATCACCGATGGGTTGGGTATCGTTTGGGTTTTTTACGATACTCATTTATAAGATACTAAATTTGCTACCTATTAGATTGTGTTTTATTATTGTCTACACCTCCAATACGAAACCTACCCCACACAATAATACAAATATAGTAATTATTGTTGTTCAACGTGACAAAAATTAGGCTACGCAATAGTGATGTGTACATGGCCAGTAACCACAACTGTGTCCTATCTAGCTTTAATAGAGGGCCCAACGACCACGAAGTTGTCGACTGAATTTCTACAGAATTAGTACTTGTTTGAATAAATGCAATGGTGCCCATGATCACAGATGGCAGACGAATTTATCATATGAGGGAAAATAGAGCCACATTTAGTATATTACAGTAAATTATTACAGACTCGGTTCTAATGTCTAATGAAATTAAGTTTTTTTGTGATCACCAAGCAAGCCGTAAAAACAAGCCGAATAGCCTGAATTGCTTATTGTTTATGCATATTTGTACGTTTATTTCATTTAGTTTTTGTAAACTTCAATTACATTTTATTTATTTGTGTTTCATGTATAGGCATATCTATTTACTCAAGCTCACGTCCACTGCAGTAAAAAAAAAAAAACGTTTTAATATTTTTACATATGAATGTTGAATGTGCTACACTTAATACACACTTTAACTATTGAATTTATCATCTTATGTGCTTTCTCTTCACCTGTCACATTACTATGACAATTTTTACACAAGTGTGGCCCATTTTCATAACTTTGCCAAGGGCCCCAAAACCCTGCGGGCCGGCACTGGTGACAATGTATTGTTTATCTGTGTTATTCAATCATGGTATTTTCATAATTATTAAGTGTGTTTATAATTGTTATAATCGTGTGCTAATAAACATTTTATTTTCTTCCTTATTTCATGAGAAGAAGCCACATCAGACCACAAAAGGATGCATTTGACTGGTCTTGTGGAATAAAAACATTATAATGTTCTCTGTTGTTGGACAACAGGTTTAGAAACGCTTCCCAATACAAATCATTAGAAAGGAAGTTTAGCTTTAAGCATTTTAATTGAATCATGTTTAATGTAGCTAGCTAACAGACTACCTGTAGCCATCAGAGCAAGTGTAATTACTGCATTCACACACTCCTCAGATGCTCTCGTTTCCTGAGTTGTGATTTTTCTAATTATTCTGACATTACATGAATGCAGTATAATTGAGCGAGCACGCATGGTGATGATCCTTTATACTGTATGTCTATTTTTTGAGCACCAGAGAGCAAATATTTCAATCGACATGAAATTGAAATGAAATGAGGTGTGAATTGAAATGAGGCATCGACATCTGCATTCTCATTGGGTTTGGTACACCAGGTTTTAGCACCTGACCCTGCCAAAGATCATCTCAAATAAAACCGTTTTAGTATCTTAGTAAATAGTTACCCTACTCGTTAATGGGTAATAATAAGTAATATTATAAATGTTACTAGTAACACATTATTGCACAACACCGATGATCAGTCCAAACATTACAACATGTTACCTTTTACTCTTCACTTTTTTTCTCCACTTTACAGAAATAATGGGGTATCTACACACCTCTCTCATTTTGCTCCTCCTCTTCTGTTCATCGAGTGCTGGAAAAACTTTCTTTACTCATCTCGGAACAAAGTGTATAGACGACTGCAAGTACAACTTGTACGTGTATAAGTGCAAGAGTATTGATAAAGATGGAAATCTTTAGTCATTCTAAATTAATCTTTAGTCTAAAGTCTTAATCTTTGCCAGTAAATGCATTGTTCACCTCAGAAAGAAAGGAACTTCCAGGGTAGATATTGTCAATATGACAGTATGTGTGGGAAGCATGGAGAAGACTGCTACTGGTGCAAAAGTAATAGGTTTACTTGGGGATTCTCTGGGCTGGTGATAGATGACAAGAACCATACTGTAAAAAAAATGATGTTAATATACATTAAACAACTGACAGCTAGATTTGCATGAATAAAGCTGTAATTCTACAGTGCAACTACTGTAATCTGAAAGAACAGTTTATTCACATAAAAATATTAACAGTACACACTATTTCATGCTTAATTCTGCAAAGCTGCTGTGACAGAATCTGTATTGTTAAAAACTCTATATAAACTCTATGTCTGGCTGTACTGAAGCTCTAGAATGAAACTGTAGCATGATCTAATGCAACTCAGCTCTCATAAGGACAGAGAGAAGAGAACAGAGAAACTGCTGTAGCACAAACCTGACATCCCACAATGCACCACACACAACACAGTACTCGAACTGCTCACTTCAAATCAAACTCTGTATGAGAACCTTAAACCATCCCATGATGCTCAGTGATACTGAAGTTCAGGAGGAGATGAAGCACTCCAGCTGTGGCTGATCTTCATCTGGGGTGCATTTCCCAAAAACAGTATGATTGCACTTACCAATAGAGTTCAATAGAATGTGCGACCATACCTAGCTAACAATGCTTTTCAGAAATACACCACTGAACGTCACTGGAGTCTCCTGGACAAATGCAGAAGTCTAACACCACCATAAATGATTTCAGTTACTGTCTGTGCCTCAATGCATTTTCAATGCATTTTCGCAGAGGTGAACAATGTAGCTAATCACAGACATGTTTGTTGATTTCTAAAAAGCAATGGCCAATCAGAGGAGTTTAGGTTGGAATCCATGCTCTTGCCGCTCCAGTTACCGTTTTTTTTTTTTTTTTTTGTCCAGTGCTGAGTTTTATCGCGCTCGTAACTTCTTTCTAACATTATGCCAGCTATGATGTATATGGGAACTCCTCCCTTCTCCAATTTCGCTGAAATCCAGCTGGGGACAGCTGGCCAGTTGACGCGAAGCATGCAATACTGACAGGTCAGAAGGAAGTATAAAATGCATGGGCGTGAAAATTACGTCAGAAACATGACTGAACGCTAGCACAGCTGATCAAACAGAACATTACATCAGCTATGATGTTCATGGGAACTGTATTAAATATTACTGTATTAAATATGTCCCACCGTGAGAGCTGTGAAGATAAGCCCTGAATGGGGTCAATTACACCCACACATAAGCAAGACAGTTCTAGTCAATAGCCGCGTCGCTAAGAGTACTCGCATCTGATAGGTGGAACTAGACCAATGAAACATCTGCTCTGACCCTAACTAAATTTGCTTATCTCCATGCAAAGAACATGAAGGCTGCACTGAATAGGGCAGACTCAACACAATGAACACTCAAGCACGAGAGTAAACACAGAGTCGATAACAGTTCACAACAAATGAATGAAACTTAACTCATCAAAAGTACATGTGATGCTACAGATGGTACATCCAGCTTGTAAAACCTGGCGAATGAGTTCTGGGAAGACCAGCCAGCAGCAAGACATAAATCCTGGATAGACATACTAACAGGGCAAACAGCGCTCTGAGCACCAGCATCACGTGAGGCTGACGGCTCAACAGATAAGGTGGGCAGGGAACAACCTGTGCTCCAAATGGTGTATTGAGTGACTTCGGAACATAACCTGGTCTCGGCCGGAGAGTGACATTACAGTCGCTAGGTCCAAAACAGATGCAATCACTGTTCCCCGAAAACACATGTAAGTCTCCAATGCGCTTCGCCGAGGCGAGAGCAAGAAGCGAGAGCAAGAAGCAAGAGCAAGAAGCAAGGCTGTCTTCAGGGAAAGCTCCTTAACTGCAATCAAAGCTAGGGGCTTGGTAGAGATAGAGCCCTCAAAACTAGAGCTAGAAGGACACAATCTCCTCACTCTCCTGAGAAAACTAGAGCATTACCAGAGCATGCTTACCGATCAATTGCCCGTCAACCGGGGAACGAAAAGCAGCAAAGCAGCCACACACACCTTCAAGCGCAAAACATTGCGACACGGAACAGGTAGAAGGTGTGCGCACCTCTGTAAGTGTGCTTGGCACTCGTGAGTGCAGAGCGTCTTGCTCATTTAGGGTTCCCGCAGCAGCCACACATGAAGGTTCCACAGCTTGGGCTGGGGTGCCATATCGTGCCATTCGCCTGAGACAGCAGGTCCTTCCTGAGGGGGATTTGCCATGGAGGAGCCACCACTAACTCTCTCAGGTCCACAAAACAGGGCTGATTCAGCCAGTACGGAGCCACGAGTATGACTGACGCTCTCTCCTCCCTGATTTTGCACAACACCATAAGCAGAATCTACACCGGAGGGAACACGTAAAGCCTGGCTTCTGGCCAATGCGCTGTCAGAGCATCTCCCGGCAGCGGGGAGTGAGATAGTGAGAAGAACGTCTGACAGTGTGTGTTCTCACTTGTGGCAAACAAATCCACTTCCGCCCTCCCGAATTGAACCCAAATCATTTGAACTGATTCTGGGTGAAGCCTCCACTATCCTTGAGGAATCGTGTTCCTTGAAAGCATGTCCGCTCCACAGTTCAGGATACTGGGGATGTGCGCCGCTCTTATGGAGAGAAAGTTCAGTCTGCCCACAACAGGAGACTTGCTGCCTGTTTGAATAGAGCTCTGAAATGCACGCCGCCCTGGCAACTTATGAGACCACAAAACCATGTTCAAATGAGACTGTCAGTTCGAATCAGTACATGTTGACGCTCCAGTTTCGACCGAAAGGCTTGTAGGGCTAAGGACACTGCTTCCAATTCCAAATGGTTTATGTGCCACCTTCTCTGTGACTCCGACCACAGGCCTGAGGCATCATCGAATCTGTCTGTGATCACATGAAGAAACAGATGAAACTGAGACAAATTAAATCCGGAGGAACTGTATCAATGTCTTCAAGACATTTTAAAGGTCCCGTTCTTCGTGATTCCAATGTTTTAAACTTTAGTTAGTGTGTAATGTTGTTGTTAGAGTATAAATAATATCTGTAAAATTCTAAAGCTCAAAGTTCAGTGCCAAGCGAGATATTTTATATAACAGAATTCGCCTACAACGAACGACCCGTTTGGACTACATCCCTCTAGTTCCTGCAGTTATGACGTCAATAAAACAGTTTTTTGACTAACCTCCGCCCACATGAATACACAAAGAGGGGGCGTGGTCTTGTTGCGCTCCGACAGAGAAGGAGAAAGAGCTGTGTTTGTGTTTGTCGCCATGTTGTTGAAACGCTGTTATTTTCATCTTGGAGTCCAATCATCTTTGTTTGGGCTTCCCAGGGACGCTGTACTTGGAGATTAATGGTTACAATTTATGTGTAACTCGGTTCATCTCGTCAGTAAAAACGCTCCTGTGATTATAAGTACATCTCCAGCACATGCTCCTGCCCACTTGCTTCTCAAAACTAGCCCAATCGCGTCTCCAGGAGGGCAGCGTGCGCTTAGCTGCTGTCGAATCACAACACGGGAACCGCTGGCACAATCAGAACTCGTTACGTATTTCTGAAGGAGGGACTTCGTAGAACAAGGAAGTCATCAGCCCATTTTTATGACAGTGAAAACAGCGGTATACAGATAGGTGAATTGTGTGAAAAATACTGTGTTTTTTTTACACGCGAAACATGAACACAAGTTATATTGCACACTGTAAACACAATCAAAGCTTCAAAAAAGCATGAAGAATGGGACCTTTAAGAAACCTGCCTCCAAAGCTACAGTATACTGTGAGAAATTTTAGGCACTTGTGTAAATATGCTGTAAAGTAGGGATGCTTTAAAAAAATATTGTCATAAATGGATTTTATCAATTACCTTGTATTAACTAAATCAAATCAATATTACGCAGGACCAACCTTTGCATTAAAAACAGCTTTTGTCCAGGTACATTTGCACATTGTTTTTCAGGTAGCTTTGCAGGAAGGTTTCCTCAAGTGTCTTGGAGATACGACCACAGTTCTTCTGGATTTAGTTTGTCTCACTTTCATTTGTTTCTTCATGTAATAACAAACAGATTCGATGATGGTGAGATCAGATCTCCATGTGGAACACTGGCTGTTTTCAGACTGATTGTGCATTCAAAAATCTCACTAGATTATTATTAAAATGAATGGCAAAATGAATGTTTGGAAATGTAAACTGATATTTTCTACTGACACACTACAGCAAAAAACATAAATAACTGGCCAAACACCATTCTTTGGGGTGAAAATACTAATGTTCCTAAGACAGTAGTATATGTATAAAGTACGTATAATTAAATTAAGTATATTTAAATAAGTATAATTAAAGTATGCGTTCATATGTGTTAAGGGCTAGATTTTCACTGGAGGAAACTGTGGTGTAATGATCGATGAATGGAGAGAAAACTTTACAGTAGATGGGAAAATGATTGCTCCCTCGTGACCCTTTGTAAACTGTATTTATGACAAAGAACTGCACAGATACAGATATTCTAACAATCTATTGATAAACACACCTTGTGTCCTCTGTTTCTGTTCGAGTCCGCTCGTGCTGCTCCGCCATGGTCTGCAGATTGAAGAGTGAAAGACGAGGAGGTGACTGGTCTGCTGCCGTTTTCATATGAAATTTAAACGGATTGACTCTGAGGCGGTTTATGGAGCTAAATGCTATAGCCTCACTAAAAAAACCTAGTGATGCCCATGCTTCTTGTGTACATTTCAGAGAACCAGGACAAATATGTAATTCGATCACTCAGGCATCCCATATTGGCACCAGGTTTCGGTACCCAACCCTACTTGAGATAATTTAAGATGTGCATTCTGCTTGATCTGGGGGAGAAAGCGCTGTGTCCACACACTTTGAAAAGCCGGGGGGGGGGGGGGTTGGCAGGGCCAAGCCAAATGGAAGCACTGAATACTGATGTGCCGTGCCTTTTTAAGCAAATCTCAGGAAGCGCCTGTGGTTTGTCGCTATTTGAATATGGAAGTACGTGTCTTTTAGATCCACTGAGGTGAACCAATCCCCAGGCTGTATCTGTGCCAAGATCTGTTTCAACGTTGACATTCTGAACAGGTCCAGAATTGGACGTAGTCCACCATCCTTCTTTGGCACCATGAAGTAGCGGCTGTAAAAACACGGTTTATCGCTCGTTTCTCAAGCAGACTGAGGAATCCTTGTCTCAGAATGGGAAGATTTTGGGGCAAAGTCAGTGACAGGACCACCCGGAATGGGGGGTGGGGGTGGGGGGGTCTGTGTTTGAACTGAAGAGAATATCCGTGCTGAATTATTCCCAATATAACTCCACGTGTCCAGGAAGAGACACAGCGGACGTGTTAGCTCTACGGCCACCGTAGCAACCGATGCCATGTTTTGACTGGAGCCCCGTCCCCGTAAGGCTAGAAGCCATGTTGGGAGGGTGGCTCGCGGCGGGTATTGTGTGGTCATTATAGGCCATTATTCTCATGGGTTGTGGCTCTGCGCTGCTCTGAGACAGAGCGAGTGACACGGTGTTTGGTGCAAGAGGAAGAAAAAGCTCTTTTTGCGAATGCGTAGATGTTTTTATTGTGTCTTTTTATTTATTTATTTTTTTTACCCTGATGTTTCCTTCCAGGCCCTGACCACTGCTTGTTTCGGCTGAAATGAGCGTCCGGGTCTGGGCGGGGGCGGGGCACCACAGGGGGCTGTCTAGCTGGTCCCTGAGCCTGGCGAGGTGCAGAAGAAGAGCGGGACCTTGCAGACGTTGACTGGAGTGAGCAACGGGGACATCACGTGGCTCATCACCTTGGCGCACTTCTGCTTCGCGGAGAAACACTCCGTCACCAACTCTACGTTGTCACCAAAGAGGCCGGAGGTAGTTACTGTAGGGTTTAAAAGCGTCTTGTGGTCAGCGTTCTTCAGGTCAGCTAGGGTAAGCCACAGGTGCCTGTTAAGGAGGACCATGAACACACACACACACATTCATATGGTGCTACTGGGCCCAAATGAGGAAACGTCAGCGCCGGCACTGCAACATCTTCACGATGATTCAGTAGAGACTGTCAATGGGAGGGTCAGAGTGTCCTCAGATTTCATCAAAAATATCTTAAATTGTGTTCCAATGAACAACACAAGGTTGAGTAATTAGTGACAAAATTTTGGGGTGAACTATCCCTTTAATTGTTTAACAGTATTACAATAAATCATATCAGAAGAAACCATTATGCCAAATTATTTGTTCTACAGCATATGAGAAATAATAGGGCACTAAAAACAGCCTGAAAAATCTTAACCCTCTGGGGACGGATTGGGCGGTACCGCCCAAAATGGCATACTTTAACAAATGTGTAGTTATCTCAAAAACTATTAATGCTAGAGAGATGCGTTTTTTTTGCCGTCTTCCTCAGATTCCACTGAAAACAGCGGTATCCAGTTTGTATATTAAACACGCTTCCCTTATTGCGCAATACCACTGCGTAAACAGGCCAATGAAAACTATTATGTTAGGCAGATTCAACACGCAACAACCAATGTAAAAACCGCTGGGAGGAATATTTTTCTAACCCAATCAGAGGAAGGTTACCATGATTTATTCTAGCCATTCAGAGGACTCTGTAGCTCTGCTGTAGCCTTGTAAAAGCTGGGCTGGACTATAGTAAAACGACCTCCAGCCAGGTGTAATCAATAACCGATCGGAGAATCAGCATGAGGTGGAGAAAGCAGAAAGCGATCGGAGTGTTACATAGAGCGATCGGAGTATTAGCGAGCACAAAGAGATAAATTCGAGAGAGATATAGCATTATTACAGAATTGTTTTATCAAAATTGCAAGCAGTAAAAGATCTAGGGCAGAACAAGCTCTGGAACAATTACTGGAAAGTGACGAGGGGAAATCTGGAGCAGACAGCTTTTACACAGATGACGAAGTATTTTACCAGGATGGGGCAGATCCATTTGAGGACTGGTATATAACTTCAAATAACCTCTTTATCATTATAATTTATTATATCATACATCTTGAGTATGTATATGTTTTGGATTTTTAGTCAGATAGCGATTGAGGCATGAAATATTTGTTTTAGTGTACCATACTACTCTTTCCCTGTAAACTCAGTTCAAGAGTGGTGTGCAATTTGTTTCAATAGACTGACTTACTCAACTAAGTAAACTGCTCAGGTCAAGAGAGGTGAAATGTGTTTTTAGTGTACAGTGGAGTTTCATAGGGTTACATGAGTTTATAGGAGTTATTTTTTCTACATTGAATTTTGACACAAAAAAAGCTTCCAGTTTGATTGTGTATTTGCTCTGATGCAGGATGCAGACAGGACAACTCGCCGCACACCCCTACCCATTGTCCCTTGGACCCAGCAAACCCTGCACACAAGCCTGCAGATGTCAGAAAGTACTGTGAGCACTGCAAGGCAAGCAAAGTGTACAACAAGACCTCCTGGCCTTGCTTTGCTCACTGGCATGCCTAGGACTGTTTGTAAAAAAAGTTAATTATTTAATTGTTCTTTACACATTTGATTAAACAATAACACATTTCTGTCAAGCAAAGAGTTTGAAAAAAAATTTTTTTTTCAAAAACTGTTCTATATTGTGTTTTTCAGTAATAAATGACAAAAAAAAATCTAATTTTCGTTTTTGAAATTCTCTAGTTTATTGTACAATTTTTCACTCATACTTCCTTTTATAAACATATTGCATGCATGCTTATGGTAGCTTAGGGTCTTCTGAATCCATCGATACCAAATACATGGTGGTCCATCATCATTACATATGGTTTATAAGCCGAAATGTAAAAATAGAGAAAACGGACCAAAAAGGGCTTAGTACCCTAAGGGTTAAATATATGTTCATACTAATGATCTAGAAGTAGCAGAAGCATTGAGCTTTCAGAAAATGACAAATCCTGTTGGACGAGATGTTAGAGATGTCTTTAACTGTGGTCAGAAAAAAAAAAACTAGGAACACAATGTTCCAGTAAGCTAATGCAGAAACTAAACAATTTCTTTTAAACAAACTGAGTAAGCAAAAGAGAAATGACAGACTTGTGTATTATTAACATCCAGGAAAGTACAATGCTTTGACATACAGAAGTTTGAAAACCCTTTGAAAATATCTAGCTCATTCAGTAGTGGAAAATACACCTCATGACATCATCAGTCTGCGAAGGAACAAAGCCTGTAGAATATCTGGATTAAGAATATGTAAAACATCTGGATTGTTTAATCGTCTAGAGAGTTTCACCGCTGTCTGTCTATCAAATCCAAACACAGCACAGAGCGGCTGAGTGAATGAGGTCTGGACTCTGTGGATGAGACTCATTGTGTCAGAGACGCTGTAGAAGGACAAAATCCCTGCGCTTTGATCCACATACACTCCTATTGTACTGGAGATATTGACTACAGGAAGGACAGTCTCAATGTTATTGTGCCAGAATGAGCAGTAGTCTGGAGAGCAGAACAGACTCCAGGACTGATCGTTACGTCCAGCAGCACTCTCAGGACCCTCTTCCTTCCTGCTGATGCTCTTATATGTCACTCCTATATCTACTCCTGATCCCCCATCTCCGGTCCACTCCACCTCCCAGTAACAGCGTCCAGTCACACTCTCTCTACACAGTGCCTCGGTCCAACAGTCAAATCTGTCTGGATGATCAGGATACGGCAGACGTGTGTCAGAGTAAGTGATCACTGTGTTTTCTTCAAATAGACGGAGATTATAATTCACTGAGTTCAGATCCAGGGTCAACAGACGGGAATCTGATGGAGATAAACACATAATTGCTCATGGCTTTACATCAATTATATAACATATAAATGGGTCTATTCATTAGTATCAAAATATTGTCTGCTGATTTTAATCCTGCTCCTGAGATAAAAACTCTTTCATGGCACAAAAAAAGCATCTCACATAAAAGCTAGCATATGGTATTCGTTTAGCACGTCCTGATTTTGCTAGATGTGCTCCTAAGTCAACATATTTTGTTGACCCTGGAACAACATTTTACTCCAAAAATATATTCTTGACCATATCCCTACACCGAAACCTAACCTTAACCATGAGTAATCCCTAAAATGATAGATGAATGACACTGATGTACAAGCACCAAACACTGATTGTAAGCGTAAACTTCACAAAATCTATAAACTGGTTCTTCAAATCTGATTGGTTAATCACAATGTTGTTCCAGGGACAACAAAGATGTTGTCCCAGGAACATGTCTCACATGCTAAAATCAGGTTCTGCATTCGTTTAGGGGTAAAATTAAATTACACATTTTTGACAAGCAATATACTGTTTGCAAATCAATTTGTATAAATTTGTATGAATTAGCCACCTTCCCATGAGATCAGGTTAGAACGCAACTTAAATCACTCTTGAATTACTTTTAGGATTACTTTATTTGTCCCCAGGGAAATTTGTCTTGGACATAAGGGCTGCCAGATACAAGAATACATAGGATTATAATAACAGAATGACAGCAGCAACACCCTAGAAAAAAAAACAAAAAACAAACCTTACGTGCCTACAATACCTGCAACACCTTCATTTCACCCCCAGTTGTTGTCCTGAGTTTAGAAAATTCACCGCTAAAGGAATGAAAGAGTTTCTATACCTATTCAGGTATTTTTTCCGGTATTTGGTTGGAACCCTATAGTGTCTACCTGAGGTAAGCAGTTCGTGTTCGGAGTACAAGACGTGAGAGGTATCTGCAATAAATTTCCTACACTGTTTAACTATGGTCTTCTCAAAAAGAGTTTGAAGGGAGGGTTCCTCCTTACTTCCATCACTTTCATTCCTGTATGAACCAATCTATCTATTTGTGATTTCAGCTTAACTGATAAGTTACCAAACCAAGCCACAATTCCATAAGACACTCTCTATCACAGCCTGATAAAATAACATCAATACCCTTTGTTTAACACCAAACACCCTGAGTCTTCACAGAAAATAAAGTCGCTAGTACATACAGAACAAGACAGTTTATAGTCAATATACGCACCCAAGAATTTGTACGAATGAACCTGGGTAATAATACTGTTATGGACCAGTAGTGGAGAATGGTCCCCCAGATGCCCCTGGATCAAAAATCATTTCTTTCGTCCTCACACCATTGTACAAACTTTTCAACCCCCACGGTATAACTGGAAATGTCCATATCCATATCCATAAATCCCAAGATTGCAGGGAATGAATTAGGAAATTGTGCGCACAATTTATAAATCGAGTGAATGAAATAGTAAATCGAGGGAACGCAATAGTAATCGTGTGCACGCTTTAGTACATTGAGGGAACGAATTAGTAAATCGTGCACACGATTTAGCCAAGGCCTACTATTTTTTCTTGCATGTTATGTGCGGGGCTCCGTAGAAAGGCACAAGTCTATGCCTATAATGTTTCCAAAAAACAAAAACCCCAGTTTACATCTCACTCCAATGATCTTATATGGTTCTGGAATGAACCCCTGGCAAGATCTTCATTATTTGGCACAGAAAGTCTCCCAGTGATTACAAGTGTTTGTGTGTATTTTCATTGTAACTCACATTGTAGGAACTCCTTCCTAGTCGTAAATTGATGACTCGGGACAATAACCTGGATGGTTTTCACTATGAACATCAAAGAACATGTGTGCATCAGTGCAAACTCTTTAATTCCCAAGTCAAGAATTAAGATACTTCCATTTTATATTTATTGAACAGTGCTCAACTCTTTTCTGTGAGTAAAACAGTAGCCTATTACCTGTTTTAGATAACCTTTCTATTTCATCTGTGCAGAACTGCTGCAGTTTATCTCTGAGCTGAGAGACAGACTTCACTACTTCATCAAAATTGGGATGAGAACTGACAGTGAAGCTGTCTGTAGATCCAGAGAGAGAGACAGATGGGCAGCTCTATAGACACAAACACAAAAACATTACCTCTGTGCAATTAAAGAAGCCTGTAGTCTTCAGTCCTATGTTTAAAGGGTTAGTTCACTCAAAAATGAAAATTAGTCTGTGTTTCATTCACGCTCCAGCCTTCCTAGGTGTATATGACTTTCTCCTTTCAGACATATCCAATCAGAGTTATATAAAAAATTGTAGGAGGTGGATGTTTCTGTTTAACAGTCCAAGACAAGTTAAATAAAGCCATGCAACCATAATAAAACGTGTCTCACACAGCTCTGGGGCATGCATAAATGCCTCCTGTAGCAAATCCATGTGTTTTTGTGAGAAAAATGTCCATATTCTGCTGACTGTCGTATTCAGAAGCGTTCCAGCGGATGTAGGACGTATGTATCAGGTGTGCACCTCTAAGATATGCTAGTCTTGGCTTATATTGATATCCTCCAACATTTTTAATTACAAGTACTCTTTTGTGCTTCGAATTCAGGACAGCAATTTTGTTTTGTTCTTTCTTTGCATTTGTCAGTATTCGTAACCGACGTCATCTGCCATAACTCCTTCCACGTATGATAGATACTGTAGCAGAAGTGATAGAAAAGTGTTTATTACATTTGAAATATGGACATTTTTCTGACAAAAACGCATGGGTTTGCTACAGGAGGCCTTCATTCACTCCCTGGAGCCACATGAGGCACATTTTATTATGGATGCGTAACGTGTTTTGGACTGTTGAACAGAAACACCCGCCCACTACAATGATAGAGCTTAGAAGAGCCAGTACAATTTTTATATAACTCCAATTGGATTTGTCTGAAAGAAGAAAAAAGTCATATATACCTAGGATGGCTTGAGGGTGAGAAAAACTCAGACTAATTTTCATTTTGGGGTGAACTTACTCTTTAAGAAGATCTCTGTTACCTGGAGGAAATGAATATGATCATCTGTGTTTGAAAGCTGTTTCAGTTCAGTCTCTTTCCACCTCAGATCATCAAGCTCCAGCTCCAGTCGAGCCAGTCTTTGTTCAGCTTGTTTCACTGCAGCTCTTTCCTGATCTCTGATCAGCTGCGTCACCTCAGAGCGACGTTTCTCAATGGAGCGGACGAGCTCAGTGAAGATCTTCTCACTGTCCTCCACTGCTGTCTGTGCAGAGCGCTGTTACAGGACACACAACACAATAAAAACATATTTATCTGATTATCAATTTCAGTTGTCAGTTAAAAAAAACTATAAATAATTTTTAATAAGCCTTTCACGGAAAGGTTCTTCTGGGAATTGAAAGTTCTTATACAGCATTGCTTTTGCACCACATACTGTAGTTCTAGGAACTTAGTTCTAGGAAGCCAGCAGGGTCGTTCCTACCCTGGTTAGGTATGTTTTGAAGCTGGGATGCTGATTTGAGCTGGTTTATGCTGGTCCTTTGCTGGTTTAAGCTGGTCCTTAGCTGGTCATTTGTTGGTCCTAAACTGGTCCGACCAGCTTTCAGACCAGCACATGACCAGCTAAGTGGGAAGTTGTGGCCTAATGGTTAGAGAGTCGGACTCCCAATCGAAAGGTTGTGAGTTCGAGTCCCGGGCCGGCAGGAATTGTGGGTGGGGGGAGTGCATGTACAGTTCTCTCTCCACCTTCAATACCACGACTTAGGTGCCCTTGAGCAAGGCATCGAACCCCCAACTGCTCCCCGGGCGCCGCAGCATAAATGGCTGCCCACTGCTCCGGGTGTGTGCTCACAGTGTGTGTGTGTGTGTGTGTTCACTGCTCTGTGTGTGTGCATTTCGGATGGGTTAAATGCAGAGCACAAATTCTGAGTATGGGTCACCATACTTGGCTGAATGTCACTTCACTCACTCACTCACTTAACGACCAGCAAAGGACCAGTTTAAACTAACAAAGGACCAGCTCCAACAGTATTTACAAATGCCAAAAACCAGTGAATGGAGGACGCTGTGTTTGAAGCTGTTCTTGTTGTGTGTTAAAAAAGATGGAATGTAAATGAACAATTTACACGATTGAAAAAATACATTCCTAGTTCCTGAGGTGGGAACATACCAAAAACATTAATATCCGTCAATACTTCTAGAAACTAAAAAAGGTTCCTCTGGTGCGAAAGCGCCTATTGTTTCTTCCTGGCTCCTTTACTTTCAGAAGTGTGAAGAAGACTTCTCAAACTTATCCAAACTCACCTTATGAGACTCCAGAGCCTCTCTCATCCGCTTTAGATCCATCTTTCTCTGCTGGATTGTTTTCTGGATGTTCCTCTTTGTTTCCTCTAAATGTCTCTGCAGAAAACAGATATTTTTATAATTATATATATATATATATATATATATATATAGTACAATATGTACAATATTAAAAGCAATGGTATTTCATAATTTACTTTGATATTACAATATCATAATATGATAATTGATATTGTACATAAAAACTTTTAATTCAATTATATATATACATATATAATTGAATTGAATTAAAAGTTTTTGTAAACATGTCTCTTGGTTATCCGGTTCGCGATCGAATCATTCGATGTACCCGGATCTTTTTGAACCAGATCACCAAATCGCTAGATCTGAATCGAGTGAGTCTCCAATACGCATTAATCCACAAATGACTTAAGCTGTTAACTTTTTTAATGTGGCTGACACTCCCTCTGAGTTCAAACAAACCAATATCCCGGAGTAATTCATTTACTCAAACAGTACACTGACTGAACTTCTGTGAAGAGAGAACTGAAGATGAACACCGAGCCGAGCCAGATAACGAACAAAAGACTGACTCGTTCACGAGTCAAGAACCGGTTGCATCGGTTTTCGTATCACCAGTACTTCTTTACTACACTCGATTCAATAAACCGGTTGAAGAAAACGGTTCACCGGTTCTTTTGCGCTCGACGTAATGGCGTCATTGGCGATGATTGCCCTTGATTCAAGGCTTCGGTTTACCCACGCTCATAACACTAGCACAGAATCAGTTCAGAATCAATCACCAAAAGAATCAGTTCGGTTCAGACGCTCTGTGTGTCGGTTTGCTTCACGCTGAATCACACATGCGCAGTATCATCAGCTCCTCGGTTCTCGAATCGGACACGTCTGACAGAAACGGTTCTTGTCTCGTGAACGAGTCAGTCTGTTGTTCGTCATCTGGCTCGGCTCGGTGTTCATCTTCAGTTCTCTCTTCACAGCAGTTCAGTCAGTGTACTGTTTGAGTAAATGAATTACTCCGGGATATTGGTTTGTTTGAACTCAGAGGGAGTGTCAGCCACATTAAAAAAGTTAACAGCTTAAGTCATTGTGGATTAATGCGTATTAGAGATGCGAACCGTTTCAAACGATTCAGTTCGATTTGGTGAACTGGTTCAAACAGATCCGGTTACATCGAATGATTCGTTCGCGAACCGGATATCACAAACTGCTTTGTTTTGAACTCTCTCACAACAGACACGCAAGAGAAGACAATGCTGAATAAAGTCGTAGTTTTTGCTATTTTTGGACCAAAATGTATTTTCGATGCTTCAAAAAATTCTAACTGACCCTCTGATGTCACATGGACTACTTTGATGATGTTTTTCTTACCTTTCTGGACATGGACAGTAGACAGTACACACAGCTTCAATGGAGGGACTGAGAGCTCTCGGACTAAATCTAAAATATCTTAAACTGTGTTCTGAAGATAAACTGAGGTCTCACGGGTTTGAAACAACATGAGGGTGAGTTATTAATGACATAATTTTCATTTTTGGGTGAACTAACCCTTTAAGTCTGACTTTATTTGATCAAAAATAAATTATTTGATCATCCAGGTGGATGCTGCACACTGGTGGTGGATGAGGAGATACCCCCTGACAATGTAAGCGCTTTGAGTGCCTAGAAAAGCGCTATATAAATGTAATGAATTATTATTATTATTATAAAAACACAATGTCTATCTTTCTAAAACACAATCAGTTTCCCTGATTGAGAGAAAAATCATATACCAAATGAAGAGAGAAACAACATTAACTTCACTTAAAATTCATTTAAGAGATACAGTTTTGAGCAGTACCTGTTTTTCCGCTCTTGCCACTCCAGTTGATACAGTGTCATGATTTTTGTGTTCGTCCACTAAACACAGCATACAGATACATCGCTGGTCAGTACGGCAGTAAATCTCCAGTATTTTACCATGTCGAGAGCACATCATCTCCTGCAGTCGTCCAGTGGCGTCCATCAGATTGTGTCCTTTACCTCTGAAGAGACTCTCATGCTGATCAAGATGATTCTGACAGTAAGAGCTTCGACACTCCAGACAGGATTTCACTGCTTTCTGTTTAATCCCAGTGCAGGAGTCACACTGAACATCTCCAGATCCAGTGCGATGAACTGCAGGAGTAGCAGGAACAGGAGCAGACTGGAGTCTCATTGTCTTGAGCTTCTCCACCATCTCAGCAAACACCACGTTTTTACCCAAAACAGGTCTTGGTGTGAAGGTCTTTCTGCACTGAGGACATCTGTAGATTCCCTTCCAATCTTCCTCATCCCAGCAACTTGTGATGCATCTCATACAGTAACTGTGTCCACAGGGAACCGTCACTGGATCCTTCAGCAGATCCAGACACACTGAACAGCAGAACTGATCCTCAGCCCATGAGATACTGGCTTCTGCCATTTTACTGTGTGAACACACAGAGAGACGATATGCACTGGAGCTCTACAGTTGAGATCCTTCTTTTAAGGGAAAGGGTTTACATATCTTCCTGATAACATACCTGAGAAACAGGTTTTTCTGCAGGGAGTGACTTACTGTAACTTTTTGTTTAATAACTACACTGTTTAGATGACAAAGTGGTTTAAAATCCAGTAAACTGTTTATTAACTCTGCATTCTACTTTATTTGGTTCTAATAGTACTAGCATCACAAACTACACCACACAATAATATAAATTATGTTACGGCACAATATCATAACTGAATCATGATTGAGACATGAGAGAGACTCACATGTCAGCTAAACTTATTCATGATGTACAGAGAAACAAGCACAATGTGGAAAAATTATCTTAAAATATTCTAAATAATCTTTCTTTAAAAAAAATAAAAAGTAGAACAAGCACTGAAATTTTAGGAAAGTTTATGTTTAGGAATGTGGTTGGATGAGATTTGAAATGAAGGAAGAGAAACTATGAACACAATGTTCCGGTAAAACAGAAGTATGCACTATAAACTCAAACAAGTTTGTTCTATAAACATGGTAATGTGTTTATACTCAATCCACTCATTGCACTGTCTATTCTCATTGATCTCACTTCAAGGACAGCTTGCTAGTCTCTGTCTGGACTTCTTGCAAGTTTGCCATCATTGCCAGCCTTCGTCCTGTCTTCCCCATGTGCTACTCCTAGGAAAGAAATGTGACATTATTTAAATTTTGTTACAAGCCAAGTTACCCACTCAGATTATGAGATACTTACCTGCTTTCTTGCATCACTTCACTCCAACTGAAAACCTGTTTAATAAAATACCCTGTTGCACTTACCTGAGTCACTCCACACAGCTCCAGATCATTTTTTCAGTGCCCCCGAATCTAGAAATATTTTACCTATAGGGCAGGGGTGCCCAAACCTGCTCCTGAAGAACCACTGTCCTGCACAGTTTAACCTTAATTAAACAGACTTGAACTAATAATGGCCTTCAGATTCATTGCACAGCAAAAAAAAAAAAAAAGTTAAATTAACTCCATAATTTAACACTCAATTTAGAGTTAGGGATGTCTCCACAATTATTAACCAAGGAAAACATCTTTGCTTGGCAAGTGTGTGTTTTCACAATGCTTACACAAGCTTACACAAGTTCTTACTAGTGAGACTGTTAAATGAAATTGGAGACAGAATCTGTCTCATCAGCCAGTTGATTTAAGAGGCCAAACAGAAGAAAGGAAATTTAACAGTAGTCTGGTTGGATCTAATGAATACTTATGGATCTATTCCACATGACCTCATCCAGCTTGGACTCGGCCATTACTACATCCCAGCTGTTACTCAAGAACGGATCATCAGCTATCTAGGGGGATTACACTGAGGTTTACATCAGCCCAGTGGACAACCAACTGGCAGGATCTTCAGAAGGGAATCCCAATGGTATGTACCATCTCCCCTACCCTCTTTAACATCAGGAAGGGCAAAGTCATAAGTAAGTTTAGCCTGCAAGTTCAAGGTGAGGTCATTCCAACCATTGAGGACAGCCCTATAAAGTGATTGGGGAAGTGGTTCAATACATCAATGAAAGATGGTGCCAATGTTGCAGACACTGTGAAGCAAATGGCAGAGTGGTTGAAGAAGATCAATAGGTCCAGACTCCCTGGAAAATTTTAATCCTGGCTGTATCAGCATGCCCTTCTGCCTAGGCTCCTAATCTGGCCCCTAACAGTCTATGAGTTCCTTCTAACAGTTGTGGATGGCAATGAGAGAAAAATTAACGAGCACCTATGGAGGTGGTTGGCGATTCCCTCAAGCTTCTCTTCAGTGGGCCACGACATTTGATCAGGACCACTGCAGCTCCCTCTGTCATCTGTTGGGGAGGAGTTCAAGGTGGCAAAATGCAGTTGCGCTAAGTCTAAAGATGTCCGGGTAAAGCAAGCAGGCATCACAAGATCAGGCCATAAATAACACAAAAGTGTGTGTGTTTTTATTATTCATAACACAACAATGAATGTCCTTATATACATTTTATATTATAGTAAAAAAGGCAAAAGTTTTCTTCATTTTATATGGACAGCATTATGTTTATTTGTGTCTGGCAACTTGAAAAATTAACTTTATTGGGGTGTAATCCAAAAAAGAAATCCATTCCAAAAGTAATTCATACCGTCTATATTGCACAGAAGACTTGTTTGCAATTTAGATCAGTTCACAATATAAAATTATATTATAAAATTATAATCTCAGACTTAAAGCTTAAATTTTAAAGGTAATTCCCCAAAAACTAGTTTGGATTGTGTGACATTTTCTGAAACCTCAAAGTAGTCAGCCCTTTGAAGCTACACTGAAACTTCAATTTGGACATTGAAGTCCATTATATGGGATATTTTCCTCAAAAACCTTAATTTCTGAAGAAAAAAAGACATGAACATCTTAGTTGAAATACGTGTGAGTAAATTATTAGGAAATTTTTATTTTGGTAGTGAACTAATCCTTTAACCATTTTAAGTGTGAAATGCACTTATTTAAACTGCGTGAAGCACAAACCTCACAAACACAGACATCAGAAGTGATGAGTTAACTGAGAGTGTGTTCTGCGTAACACTAGGTCACTTCTAAACTCTTTTTTAACACAAGCTACTTTAATACCTTTTTTTAGTCATCCTGGATTCAGGATCTTTTTTCAAGCGTTCTCATTCAGTCTGACACATTGCTTCCTATTAACAAAGGAAGTATTAAGGATTTATATAAATGCTATTAAATTTACAGTAACAATTTTTTCACATTGTAAAATAAGCAGCAAACACTGTGACCATGCTTTATTGTTGCACCCCACCGTCCCTGCACTGAAGGTGATTTTGCGACACACTCTCTGAGATCAGCATGTCTTCATTCATTTGTTCTAATGTGCATGACTTGGGGAAGTCGTGGCCTAATGGTTAGATAGTTTGACTCCTAATTCTAAGGTTGTGGGTTCGAGTCTGGGTGATCTGCTACCGCAAGCTTTTTTTATTTCAGCTCTTTGTCACTCTTTTCCAAGTACAACACTGTGGTCTTTGCTTCCGTGCATTACAGCACACCGTTTTCATCTAGTTTTCCACAAAAGAAAGCAAGTCATGCATGTCTGGAACAACATGCATATATTAAATATTAAAGAAATGCATGATTTTTCACTTTTTGGGTTTCATGTGTTTTTCATGCCCGGATATCACATTATATTTCCAGGTTTTCCATGATTGTAGCAGCTCTGAAAATATCTGAGAATATTGTGCATGAAATTAAGTGACTTTATATTAACTTCAGCTATTGACTATAATGGTAAGATCCTCAGAGGGGAAAACCTATAACAACGGAAGAATGGAAAGACAGTGTCAGTGAAGGTGGTTGTGAATGTGTGTAGATGTGTGTTAGTCACAGGATCAGAGAAGGACACTGTTCCTCTCTCATAGTCCAGATCCACTCTCACACGCTCAAGATCCTGTTCAACAGGAAAACCTGATGGTTCAAATAATCCATACCACACACACCAGACATCAGCACTAAAGAAATCACGTCCCTTCCTCTGGTTTGATGCTGTAGTTACTCCAAGATTCCAGCATTTGCTTTTTTTAATCTCCACGTCCCAGCAGTGTGTTCCTGAGTTAAATCCCTCTGAACCCAGAACACAAGAATAATGGTCAAATCTCTCTGGATTATCAGGAAGAGGTTGTTTCTTCCAGCTGTGTCTTGCACAGGTCAGATCATCAGACACGATAAGATCTGGATTTGCAGTGTTAGGATCCAGAATCACAGGAGCTGATGAGACACAATCAACAGATGCTTTTATGAGACTTGTCCAACTGGTCAAACACATCAGAAATCTGTAAATCTTCACACATTTTCAGTGTATGTGTAAGAGCACAGATCTTCTAGAGACTCACTGTATTGGACGATGTCCTGCATCTTCTTCCAGACTCTGAAGGACAGGTTTCCCAAGTGTCGTGGCACATGAATCAATGCTAAAAAAAACAGAAGGTGTCTGTGGATCCGGCTGTGATTGGATCTGGACTCTGGAAGAACATTCAGGATCAGAACTGACCTTTGACTTCAGAAGCAGAGAGACCAGAGACACCAGCAGATCACTCACCTTTCCATTGAGATTGGAAACTCCTGCCGAACAAACACACCATTGATCATCAACAACTCAATCAATCAATCAATCAATCAATCAATCAATCAATCAATCAATCAATGATCTGAAGTCAAACCTTTAGAAAACAGACATCACTGGCTCTCATCCTCTCCTCCGTGTCTTTGATTGTCTGTGAAAGAGCTGAGATGTGTCTGTTGATCTCCTCCAGCTTCTCCTTCATCATCTGCTTCTTCTGCTCCTCTTCCTTCTTCAGTGCAATGATTGTAGCTGATTCTTCATGTCTGAGAAACTGATGAAGCTTCTCAAACTGCTGTTTAATCTGACGCTCTGTGTGCTCAGCTTGAGACTGAAATCAATCATATTCACTTCAATCATCTCAGTTAACACACTACAAATGTCTTTACAAATTATGAAGTCATTTATGATTTAGATTTTCTTGGTTCTTGATTCCCATCCTGTCATTATAGTCATAAGCCTAAGTGTGTCCCACATCTATGATTATAATCTTGCTGGGTATATTTGAGTCTTGATTCTGTTCCCTCACCTTGATGTGTTGAACTGTTTTCACACACTCTTTTTTCATCTTCTCTCCGTGTGTCAGTTTCTCTTGTAAAGTCTTCAGTGCTGTATTGAGCTCCTCCTACAATTTGACAAAGTGAAAATCTCTAAAAAAAAATCGGTTACTGGGAAATGTGAAAGTGATTTTCAGGCAATTCAACATATCAATTTCTATGATTGTGTTGAAATTTAGTACATTTTAAAGCTATAAAGTATTGATTTGTATTTTGAATTATATGAACGCTTTATTATTATATTTATGTAGACAAAGAGTTCTATCCTTGCTTTTCTAAAAACCAGGTTTTAATGATTTTGATATATGAATTTTAATCAGAAGAGGAAAATTAAACTATTTCCTTACAGTGCTAGTCTACTTGTGTTCATTTATTAAGGGCGAGCTTGTAATAAAGGAAAGGAAAACAAGAGAATAATTGCAATTGAGAGGTAATGCATTACACAAGACTGATTATTTATTTACTTTATATTGTTTATTGTATATTTTGGTGTTTTTATGTGTGAAATAAATGTTGAAGTTCGTTAAAGAACCTTTGTCCAGACACGTCATGTTATAAAGCTATAAAAAAATCAGTGCCTGCCTAATAGTGATAAGGAAAGCCATTATTGGAACTTGTAATTTGCATATTTTTTATTCAGTGGTGCATTTTTTTTTCTTCACATAATTGCTATTTCCAAGTTCATTGCAAATGTTTTACTTGGAAACAAAACAGGGGAAAAAAATCCAAACAAATTTAAACAACGCTAGACAAAAAAACGTGCAAACACAAAAGACATTAAAATCATTAACTGTCCTACCTTGTAAGAAGAAACGACTTCATTAATGGGCCTGAATGTGTGATTGATGTATTTCTGTGAATCTCTGCACACTAAACACACCGGCTGTTTGTCCTCCAGACAGACGAGTTTGAGTTTCTCTCCGTGTAAACTACAGATCTCCTCAGATCCTGATGAAAGCCTCTCATTTCTCTCCTCCATGAACGACTCGCACAAGTTTTTTAGCACTAGATTACATAGAGGTTCATCTCTTGAGGATCTTCTCCTGCAGAGAGGACACTCCTGAGTTTCCTTGGTCCTCCAGAACTGTAGAATACAGTCTTTACAGACACTGTGACTACATGATAAAACAACAGGATCCTTGAAGACTTCACAGCACACGGGACAAGAAAGTTCTTCTGCAGATACATTTAATGAAGCCATTTTCACTGTTGTCAAGAGATCCACTTGTTTAAACCTCTTTTCAAAAAAAAAAAAAAAAAAAACCACAAAAATCACTGAAATCTGCTGTCTATTCAGAAACAAACTTGTAGAAACAAACAAATGTTCTGTTCTCCACTAATCACTGATTCCTTTTTTTTCTCCCAGAGATACAGAAAGGAGGCAGCAGAACAGATGGAGAAATAATGAAACAGTCTCTTCCTGGTAAGTGTTGTAAAGGGGGGAGTTTATGCACTTTTATTATCTTGCCTGTTTGTATCTTATGCTCTTTGACCCTCTGCTGCATGATTTGACTCTGATCTCTGGATTGTGATTTAGAATATGAATGGATGGACAGAGTCAGTTCTGTGTGAATTGTCCCTATGTAAAGTCAATGACAGAACTGTAGAGTTGTCCTCTTCACACCATCAGTAACATGTGGTGACAAAGTGACACGATCCTGTTCATTTCGGTGGAGAACTGTTCTGTTACAGTGACTGTTGGCAACAGGATGTAGGTGTTGTTCATCTGGTTAATGATTTAATGCACTTAAAATGTTGCTGTAGTTAAGATAAAAAGCTCTCCAACCTCAGAATGTTACTTCTTACAATGAGAAAACTAGTCAAATCATAATGTCTTATACGAAACTGATTCCAGAAGGTTGGGCACTGTACAAATTGTGAATAAAAACAGAATGCAATGATGTGGAAGTTTCAAAGAGGCATCCCCTTTTCTTTTTATAACAGTCTGCAAACGTCTGGGGACTGAGGAGACAAGTTGCTCAAGTTTAGGAATAGGAATGTTGTCCCATTGTTGTCCAATACAGGCTTCTAGTTGCTCAACTTAGGTCTTCTTTGTCACATCTTCCTCTTTATGATGCACCCAATGTTTTCTATGGGAGAAAGATCTGGACTGCAGGCTGGTCTTTTCAGTTCCTGGATCCTTCTTCTACGCAGCCATGATGTTGTAATTGATGCAGTATGTGGTCTGACACCTTTCAGCAGAGATGGTGCCTTTCCAGATGTGTAAGCTGCCCATGCCACACACACTCATGCAACACCATACCATCAGAGATGCAGGCTTCTGAACTGAGCGATGATAACAACTTGGGTTGTCCTTGTCCTCTTTAGTCCGGATGACATGGCATCCCAATTTTCCAAAAAAACCTTCAAATTTTGATTCCTCTGACTACAGAACAGTTTTCCACTTTGCCACAGTCCATTTTAAATGTGCCTTGGCCCAGAGAAAACGCCTGCTCTTCTGGATCATGTTTAGATATGGCTTCTTTTTGACCTATAGAGTTTTAGCCATCCACGGCGAATAGCACGGGGGATTGTGTTCACTGACAATGTTTTCTGGAAGTATTCCTGAGCCCATGTTGTGATTCCCATTACAGTATCATTCCTGTATGTGATGCAGAGCCGTCTAAGGGCCCGAAGATCACGGGCATCTAGTATGGTTTTCTGGCCTTGACCTTTACGCACAGAGATTGTTTAAGATTCTCTGAATCTTTGGATGATATTATGCACTGTAGATGATAACTTCAAACTCTTTGCATTTTTTCTCTGAGAAACTCCTTTCTGATATTGCTCCACTATTTTCCGCCGGTGATCCTCTGCCCATCTTGACTTCTGAGACACTGCCACTCTGAGAGGCTCTTTTTATACCCAATCATGTTCCCAATTGACCTTATAAGTTGCAAATTAGTCCTCCAGCTGTTCCTTATATGTACATTTAACTTTTTCGGCCTTTTATTGCTACCTGTCCAAACTTTTTTGGAATATGTAGCTCTCATGAAATCCAAATGAGTCAATATTTGGCATGACATTTCAAAATGTCTCACTTTCAACATTTGATATGTTATCTATATTCTATTGTGAATAAAATATAAGTTTATGAGATTTGTAAATTAGTCCATTCCTTTTTACTCACAATTTGTACAGTGTCCCAACTTCTTTGGAATCGGGTTTGTATCTTAATCTTATTGCTAACAACAAGACTATATATATAATTTGTGACTGAATTGTCTAAAGAATGCTGTGTCGCTGGTGGTGTAAACAGGCTTTAGAGATTTAAATTCATAGATATAACTATATACTATATATAAAATTAGGTTAATTTATATTTGGACATTCTATTATTTTAGCTGCTCACCAAAACATATTCAAGTTACAGTTATATAGTGACTATGGGTTTAAAGCTTTAATTTGAGGCTACTCTCATCAAAACTGGAGGAAAGGTGAAGGACAGGTTAATTGGACAATTGACTCAAAAGCTGTCTCATGGACACATGTGAGCTATTCCTTCATTATTTCTTCATCAATTAAACAGGTAAAAGGTCTGGAATTGATTCTAAGTGTGCCAATTGCATTTGGAAGCTGTTGCTGTGAACCACATCATGCGGTCAAAAGAGCTCTCCATACAAGTGAAACAGATAATTGTTAGGCTTCAAAATAAAAACAAATCCTTAAAAGAGACAGCAGGAACGTTAGGCCAAATCAACAGTTTTTTTTTTTTGGTACATTCTGAGAAAAAAAGTATGCACTAGTAAGTTCAGAAAACACAAAAAAGCCTGGACGTCCACGGAGGACAACAGTGGGGATGATCAGAGAATCCTTTGGTAAAGAAAAACCCTTTCACAACATCCAGCCAAGAGAAGAACACTCTCCAGAAGGTAGATGTGTCACTGTCAAAATCTACAATCAAGAGAAGACTTCACAACGACAAATACAGAGGCTTCACCACAAGGTGCAAACAAGGCCAGGTTAGACTTTGCCAAAGAAAAAACCTCTAAAAACACCAGCCCACTTCTGTAAAAAAAAAAATTGGACGGTTGAAATTAAGATCAACCTGTACCAGAATGACAGGAAGAATAAAGTATGGGGAAGGCTTGGAACAGCCCATGCATGATCCAAAGCACACAACATCATCTATGAAACATGGTTGGAGCAGTGTGATGGCATGAGTGTGCATGGCTCCCAGTGGCATGCTGGGTTACTGCTGTTTATTGATGATGTGACAGAAGTGTTGATTAGACGGCGCTTCATAGCACAAATGGACAATGACCCAAAACGTACAGCAAAAGCAACCCAGGAGTTTTTGAAGGTGATAAGTGGAATATTCTTCAATGGCCAATCTTATCTCCTGATTTATAAAATGAACACTTAAAAATAGCCTTCAGGGAACATTCTGGGAGCTTTCTCTCTAGGTTATAAAAATAAATCCTAAAATAACCTGCAGGGACCATTCTGGGAAGGTTCTTTTAAGGTTATTAAAAAAGAACCTACAGGGAACGTTCCCAGAACGTTGTTATTTGGTTCACAAAAAATATTACCAAGTGGGAACCACATGGGAACATTAGGGGAATGTTTTAATTGTAAAACCACTAATGCTTAAAAGTTAATTGTGTTTAATGGTATTGTGGTGGAAACCATTAGAATTTGTAACCATTAGAATCGGTGATGGTTTCTATAGTTTTGTTTTTTTTAGCATGGTGGGCCGATCTGGATTCAGATTAGGAGCAGCACTACAGTCAATCAGTAATGGAAGGTCGTTCAGTCATCATTTCTTCGGATTGTCTGTCTTCTGCATGGTGAATCCAACAGACTGTATTTCCCAGAAGACCTCCAGATGCTCTAAAACCAGTGTGGCTTCATTCATTTTGTATGTTTGCATCAGAAACACTGGACCTGCACTGAGCGTCCACGGGTGCTCGCTCAATGGCAATCTGTTCCATCAGTGTTCATTTTTGAGTCAGCTGTACATTTTCACCTCTAGATGTCAGTAACATCTCACTGAAGCTACTATTTTCATGAAGCATTAATTTAAAGTGTGCATCCAGTTTCATAATTTTTAGTTTAATTTGGGAATATATGATTCAGGGATAAAATAACTTACTGGGATTTCACTGAATCAAGCGCAAGGTTGGGGGTTCCGGGAACACACGATAGATTAAAAATTGATAGCCTGAATGCACAGAAAGTTGCGTCTGCTAAAATCATAAATTACATTTTTTACTTTTAACTTAAGAGATGTCTTTGACTTTTCTGGCAGTTGGCTTTTTTTCAGGTTAAATTCTAACAGAATGCATTCAAAAATAACTTGATTTAAATGCTCCAATAAGATGCATTTAGATCTCAGAGCAAATAAAACGAATATAGACCAAAGATTGATAAACTGACCCAAGACGCTTTCTTTGTAAATGTTTTATTACGCTTTATTTGTTGGTGTTTGAAGTTGAGAGATTCTCCAGGATGTGTCGTGATCAGATCTTTGTCAAAGTTATTTCTTCACATGCGGAGGTCACAGTGAAACATCCGATTGGGTGTTTGGAGACACGAGCAGGACCTACAACCCAGTTTCTGCATAGTCCTGCAAGTCAAAGAGATAAATGCATGAGATAGTCTGCAGTGAGCACATACCTATATTAATCGCCTGAAATCTAGAAGCATCTGGACAGAACAACTCTAGAATGAATCTGTAGCAGGATCTGAAGCGTCTCGGCTCTCACGAGATCAGAGAGAAAAGAACAGAGACCCTGCTGTACTGTAGCACACATCCTACACCCTACAATGCACGACAAGCAACGCAGGGCTCTAGTTGTGTGCATGTTCAAAATAAATTAGGGGTTCAAAGGACTGCTAATCTGATGCTAATCAAACTAGCATTCAGATATCATGTCCATTAACACTCAACGGGAGTCAAAGAGAGATGTTCAAAGCACAAAATATCTTTACAAAGTAACAAGCTTTCATTATAGTTTCATTGTATTATTAGTAGTAGAAATTTTCTTACACATTAAATTGCATGCGTTTAAGCGACTCTATGCTATGTCCACGTGGTAAACACGTGGTAACTGTGCTCCTGTCGCAGAAGACCAATCATTTCTATAAACTCTGCATCGTTTTAAGATCTTACAATATATTTCTGCACCGTTTCAAGATCTTACAATATATTTCCACTATAAACAATATTATAAAAACAAACTGAATACCTTAAATCAACTAAATCCAGTAACTCCAACTCTGCACGAACCGTCCTCCGCGTGTCTGTGTGACGAATGTCGGTCTGAACGGAAACACGTGCGTATAAACGTCTGGCTCATTAATATTCATTACGCAACGTACACCCAGTAGGAACAGTCCCCCCTTGTTTGAAAAATTTAAAACTGAATGTTCCCTTAATGTTTGCATAAGGGAAAACTTTTAAAAACATTTTATAAATTGGACATTTTTAACGTTTGCATGAAATTCAGAAAAATATAATGGGGACGTTAGCAAATCTTCAAATATTTCAGAACTTTTTACTTTATTTTTATTTTTCAAATCTAGGATAGACTTCCATAGACTCTTAAAATATTATAATATTACATTTTTTAGTTTTTTTTTTCTCATTCCTGACTATATGGTTACATTCGTCCGTGTAACTGTATACAATAAAGACACCAAACAGTCAAAATTAATAAATAAAGAAAGTGAGGAATCTGTGCTGAAAATCTATCAATAAAACCAGCATTTTTCCTCATTTGATCACAAGATCTTTATGAATGTTTTCCAAATAAAATGTAATGATTTTAAATTGCCAATCAATTGTAATAAAGATGCGTGGTAATTCATTATGCAATTTTCATATGCATACAGCATCATCCATGTTGTATGCTTGCAAACACCACGTCTGTCCTGAAAGGGGACTTTTATTTTGACAGCTCTCGCGGTCAGAGCGTCTGATGATGTTTGTGTTGTTTTCTGCTCGTGCTCAGACTGCAGCGATGCGCTTCATCCGAGTCTGTTTTTACTCCCTAAACCCATCAATCACAACAATATCGTGATTTATCCACCAATATCTGTCTTTGCTCATCGATGGTCTTAAAATGGCGAGCTCTTCCTCCAGACCTTCAGCTCAAGGAGGCACAGGTTTGATATCATGTTATTAATCTGCTCTATAATGTTTATATCTCACTGACATGACTGAAGCTTTGAAGACAGATGTTTGTCTTTATAAACATTAATGTGTGTGAAGTTACATTATCAGGTCTTTCGTCAGGATGGAGCAGCAATGGAGCAGTGTCAAACCATTCAAATAAACCTATTCACTGTCACATGGCTATAATAAAAATGCTTTATAATAAGATATTGAATAATGTTAGACTATATATATATATATATATATATATATATATGTGTGTGTGTGTGTGTGTGTGTGTGTGTGTGTGTGTGTGTGTGTGTGAGTGAGTGAGTGAGTGAGTGTGTATATCGTTAATCTACATTTAGCTCTTATCCTATAAATGTTTATTTTAATCTACATATCGATGGTAAAAATAGTTTCTTCAAAATACTAAAATAAAACTACATAACAGAAGCTATGTTAATGGTGCAAAAATAAAGGTCACCATTGTAATTTTTAAAGTTTTAACTTTTTCAAACCTCCATTTTTATGCTACGATCCCAGATATTAAGCACCGATCCATCCCCCTCATTCATCCGTATGTGTCTTCTCAGAGACGGACCGTCTGCTGACCCCTGTGACGGGATACGGCTCCGGCGATCTGAACGGTGGGCGTCCCGTACTGGACATGAGCGCCCCGGGGTCACAGCCGCGGGTCGAGGAAGAGGAGGAGGCCCTGAGGAGGAAGCTGAAGTACTTCTTCATGAGCCCGTGTGATAAATACCAGGCCAAAGGCCGCAAACCCTTCAAACTGGCCCTTCAGCTGCTCAAGATCATCATAGTCACTGTACAGGTTAGTGTGTAACAGTGTAACATATACATATATGTGTAATATATTAAGCCTGTGCGTGTGTTCATGTCTCTGTGTGCGTCAGCTGGTGCTGTTCGGTCTCAGTAATCAGATGGTGGTGGCGTTTAAGGAGGAGAACACAGACTCCTTCAGGCATCTGTTCCTCAGAGACTATGTGGATGATCCGGCCGAGCCGCTGTGTGTCCACACACAGAGAGACGTCTATGATCACATTCAGTACGCCATCGAGCAGGTACTGAGCCACACACTTACATTCATTTATATAGTTATACTAAAACTCTTCAAGGGTGCATTAAATCGGTCAGAAGTGACGGTAAAGACATTTATAATCCTGCTAAAGATTTCTGTTCATCAGAGAATCCTGAAAAATAAAATGTATCAGTGTTTCCACATAAATATGAAGCAGCACAACTGTACTCAACATTGATAATAATCAGAAATGTTTCTTGAGCAGCAAATCAGCATATTAGAATGATATCTGAAGGATCATGTGACTCTGAAGACTGATGCAGAAAATTCAGCTTTGATCACAAAAATAAACTACATTTTACAGTATATTCACACAGAAAACAGCTATATACAATGTGAATAATATTTCAGAGTTTTACTGTATTTTTTGATTAAGTAAAAGCAGCCTCAGTGAGCAGAAAAAAGGCTTTTCTCAAAAACATTAAACTCCATTTAAACTCTAAACTGTTGAATGCGAGTGTAGCCTAGTTTCATTAATGAAATGAATTGAACTCACTAAAGACGTTAACATTGATTGCTACAGTCAGTGTTGTTTCAGGAACTGTTGGCTAAACAGGATGTTAGCAACATTAGCACATCAGATGAATGATGAAACACTGACCTTCATGTCGAAACGCTGAGCAGCGATAAAGCAGCTGATTATTTATGAGGCTTTATCTGTTTATTTTAAGATTATTTTCTCAAATCAGTGCTAGCGTAATGCTTACTGCATTCTGTACAGTAAATGCAAAATACTCCATACAGTATTAAACAAATACTACACCAAGCAGTAAGCCGTATGCAGTATAGTATCTCAGACAGTTAGCTCTGTTTTTTATTGCACATTTTAGCAAATGTAGATCATCTGAGCTCATGCATACATTCTGGAGAGACGGTATGCCAGCAGTAGTTCACCTCTCTCTCTCTCTCTCTCTCTCTCTCTCTCTCTGTGTGTCTCTCTCCCTCTCTCTCTCTCTCTCTCTGTGTCTCTCTCTCCCTCTCTCTCTGTCTCTCGTTCAGTATCTGGTTCTGCCGCAGACGTCGGTCGGCAGGTACGCATACGTTCGAGGTTCGGCTGAGAACGACAGCGCCCTCTATCTGTGCCAGCGCTACTACAGGAAGGGCACCATCGACCCGGTTAACGACACGTTTGACATCGACCCTCATGTCGTCACCGGTGGGCAGAAAATACATGTTTTGTATATCACACAAATCAATAGCTCTTGATTTTAAAACTTAGCGAGTCGTCACTCTGTCTGCTGCTTACACTTTTTTTTACTTTGGCTGTATCACTGCAAAAAATGATTAGAATTTTTTTTGTGTGATTTGTTCCAGGGCAAACATACAAACATTATTCTTATATCAAGATACATTTATTTTAAGTATTTTCTGATAGAATGTTTTCAAATTAAGTGAGTTTATGCGTAAAATAAGAAAAAGCATCTGTTAGTGGAGTATGGAAAATTTACCTTAAGCAAAGTGGGAAATGTCTCTCTTTTTTCCCTTTAATTTTTATTATTTTAAATAATAATAATTGTATTTATTATTATTATTATTTGTAAAATATTGCGGTTTGTTTTCTGAAAAAAAAAAATTTGTGTTTAAATCAAGAATTTTTTTTTTTTTGAATAATTGTATGCTATCTAATGATTTTATTTCAAAATAATAATTTGGTTTATTATTATTATTTATAATATTTTTCTTACCAATATACAGGTGCTGGTCATATAATTAGAATATCATCAAAAAGTTGATTTATTTCACTAATTCCATTCAAAAATTGAAACATGTTTATTATATTCATTCATTACACACAGATTGATATGATTCAAATGTTTATTTCTTTTAATTGTGATGATTATAACTGACAACTAAGGAAAATCCCAAATTCAGTATCTCAGAAAATTATAATATTGTGAAAAGGTTCAATTTTGAAGACACCTGGTGCCACACTCTAATCAGCTAATGAACTCAAAACACCTGCAAAGGTCTTTAAATGGTCTCTCAGTTTAGTTCTGTAGGCTACACAATCATGGGGAAGACTGCTGACTTGACAGTTGTCCAAAAGACGACCATTGACACCTTGCGCAAGGAGGGCAAGACACAAAAGGTCATTGCAAAAGAGGCTGGCTTTTCACAGAGCTCTGTGTCCAAGTTAGGGCTGTCAAAATTATTCAAAAATGACGTTCGAATATTCCCTCTAAAAAAAAACACGAATATTCGAACTATTCGAACATCGGGTGGCGCATGTTGTCAATGACGCGCATTACGTCAATAACAGGCAAAAATAATACAAAGAGACAACTACTTGTATAGGTAGTCTATTTAAGTTTAAACATATTTGACAACGTATTACCTGAACAAAAACAAGGAAATCAACTAATGGCCAAGACTGCAGACCTCACGCTCTCTCACCCTCTCTGCGCATAACGGTTTAAATGAACAAACAAATTTTTCAGTGCTGATCAAGAGTTTTGTGCAAGCAATTTAAGGTCGCGAAATCTGTCCCAAATATAGCAGGCTTCATTCAGTGATTGAAACAAATATTATTAATATTAATAGAAGTTTTACAGCATATAGAACTGACATTGAATGCTCCGAGCGAGCTGTGCTGTGGTAAACATGGAACTTTTCCTTGACATGAAACGATAAATAATCAAACCTCGGATCCATTGCTTGACAGAACTCCCCGAAGCGTGCCCCATCCGCGATACTGATAGGTCTCATGTCCTTACAAATGAACGAAATTAATTTATCCGTTATGGCCTCTTGTCGTGTTGCAGACAATTGGCTTGTGGCGGGCGATGCAAAGTAACGTTAAGTGTCAAGACGTGACTGTTTAGCTGGAGTTCCACACATTATGCCATGCTCATTTGGGTGTACATTTTTGAGATGTGACCTCATGGTTGAATGGTATGCTAACTGTATCTTGAATAGCTTGCATACAACTTTATCTCGCGGGTCAACAATTTTACCTCGCTTTCTCTGCTGCGGTCGAGTTGGGCTCTGCACTTGCTGTCATCTTCCATGAAGATGCGTCAACTTTCAGCAGTGATGCTGTGCCAGACAGTGCGACTCCTGTGACCTGTCCCTGAACCCTCAGACGTGCTAGCGCGCCCACTTGCAAAGCAGACAGCCACGCCTCTACTACCACGGGTGTTTTTTCCACATTTTTTTTTTATTCAAATATTAATTTTCACCTTCGAAATTCGTTTTTTAAAAACTATTCGAATATATATTCGAATTTAGAATATTCGTTGACAGCCCTAGTCCAAGCACATTAATAGAGAGGCGAAGGAAAGGAAAAGATGTGGTAGAAAAAAGTGTACAAGCAATAGGGATAACCACACCCTGGAGAGGATTGTGAAACAAAACCCATTCAAAAATGTGGGGGAGATACACAAAGAGTGGACTGCAGCTGGAGTCAGTGATTCAAGAACCACTACACATTCCTTGTGTCCACATTCCTTGTGTCAAGCCATTCTTGAAAAACAGACGGGGAGTGGTGTTGGCGCAGTGGATAAGACACATGCGTTTGGTGTGAGAGACCCGGTTCGAATCCACTGTGAGACACCAATGTGTCCCTGAGCAAGACACTTAACCCCTGGTTGCTCCAGAGGCGTGCAACATCTGACATATATAGCAGTTGTAAGTCACTTTGGTTAAAAGCGTCAGCTAAATGAATAAATGTAAATGTAAACACACAGCATCAGAAGCGTCTCACTTCAAAAAGGACTGGACTGCTGCTGAGTGGTCCAAAGTTATGTTCTCTGATGAAAGTAAATTTAGCATTTCCTTTGGAAATCAGGGTCCCAGAGTCTGGAGGAAGAGAGGAGAGGCACACAATACACGTTGCTTGAGGTCCAGTGTAAAGTTTCCACAGTCAGGGATGGTTTGGGGTGCCATGTCATCTGCTGGCATTGGTCCACTGTGTTTTCTGAGGTCCAAGGTCAACACAGCCGTATACCAGGAAGTTTTAGAGCACTTCATGCTTCCTGCTGCTGACCAAACTTTATGGAGATGCAAATTTCACATTACAACAGGACTTGACACCTGCACACAGTGCCAAAGCTTCCAATACATGGTTTAAGGACAATGGTATCCCTGTTCTTAATTGGCCAGCAAACTCGCCTGACCTTAACCCTGTAGAAAATCTATTGTGTATTGTGAAGAGGAAGATGTGATATGCCAGACCCAAGAATGCAGAAGAGCTGAAGGCCACTATCAGAGCAACCTGGGCTCTCATAACACCTGAGCAGTGCCACAGACTGATCAACTCCATGCCACGCCGCATTGCTGCAGTAATTCAGGCAAAAGGAGCCACAACTAAGTATTGAGTGCTGTACATGCTCATACTTTTCATTTTCATACTTTTTAGTTGGCCAAGATTTTAAAAAATCCTTTCTTTGTATTGGTCTTAAGTTATATTCTAATTTTCTAAGATACTGAATTTGGGATTTTCCTTAGTTGTCAGTTATAATCATCAAAATGAAAAGAAATAAACATTTGAAATGTATCAGTCTGTGTGTAATGAATGAATATATACACAAGTTTCACTATTTGAATGGAATTAGTGAAATAAATCTACTTTTTTGATGATATTTTAATTATATGACCAGCACCTGTATTTTTAATTGTTTTAAGCATAAACACAGTTTGATTAGATATCAAGTCTATGTTTTCTGAAAAATGTAAGTCATTTTGCTTCTCAAGTAAATGTCTTTTTAAAAAAATCTCTTTAGATATTTGTAATGGAAAACAAGACGGAAGTGCCAATTAAGAAAAAAAAAAAATATATATATATATATATATATATATATATATATATATATATATATATTTTTACAGTGCTTCACTCATGTTTACAGTGCTATTTTTTTTCAATGCATTCACTAAACCATGGCAAAAATGTTTAAGTCATTTCACTATGAAATATGCCACAATATGGGAGTAAATTAGGTTGCAACTTCCATTACATGCCAGCTTTTTCGTTTCTTTAGACTTGGTTAAATTAAACTGACTTCATTGTAAATATATTCTGGGATTGTCTTCTCCACAAAGGATACACATGGTGCTGCCTGATAATCATCTATAATTACTATAATCAAACCCATCTATCTGAGAGCGCAGAAGAAATACGCTGGACTAGTGCTCAACATTAGCAGTGATTCCTGCAGAAGCTCCCTAAGAAGTCGTCTCACTAGGGTTCATGGCAGATGATTTCTGTTCTACAAACTCAAACTGAAGTTCTAAACAGTCTGAATGTTGCCTGGCAACACAAAGCCGCTGTCCGTTCGAATCCTCAGTGATTATAATTGAGGTGTTTTCAATCGGAGTGCTTTTATTCTCTGTTTCTGTTTGTTTTGTGTTGGTTTAGACTGTATCGGAGTAAATCCACCACTGGACCCCTTCAATCCACCGCTAGACCACTACAAGAACATCACCCTCAATTTCCAAAAGTGAGATTCACACACACATCCTAATATATAACAAATCTATGAGGACATACTAAACTCTTCTTTTGTTTATGTATGGTATACAATAATCACAGACAGACACACCTAGAACATTATTTACTTATTTATCAGTTGCTTTTCACTTCAAATGTGACCCATGACCACAGAACCAGTCATAGGGTTTTTTTTTTTGAAAATGAGATTTATTTCCTCTGTATTACATCTTATTTTACTGAAGAAGTAAGTTTTCCATTGATGTATGGTTTGTTAGGATAAGACAATATTTGGCCGAGATGAAAATTGGAAATATTGAAAAAATCGTCTTTTAAGTTGTCCAAATGAAGTCCTTAGCAATGCATATTACTAATCAAAAAATAAGTTTAAATGTATTTATGGTAGGAATTTTACAAAATATCTTCATGCAACATGATGTTTCCTTAATATCCTAATGATTTTTGGCATAAAATAAGAAATTGATCATTTTGACCCATACAATGTATTGTTGGCTATTGCTACACATATTACCATGCTATGTGCTTGTGTTTCTCCAAAAAGGCTGGTTTAGCTCAGTCTCGGGGCCAGTTTTTTTTCCTTCCTGAAGTAAATGTAGCTCAGTAGCACACACACACACCGATCACTGATCTGTGTAAATGTGCTGTTTTTTGCATAATAGTTGCTCAAGTTCCTCTCTTTCTCGTCTTCCTGTCTCTCCTCAGGTTGATTAATGTGACTATCCAGTTTCAGCTGAAGGCGATAAACATCCAGACGATTATCAATAATGAGATTCCCGACTGCTACACCTTCTCCATCACCGTACGCAGCACACTCAACTCAATTTACTAAATCAAATAACCTTTCAGGAAGTCGTGTTATATTACCATTCAAAAGTTTGGAGTCTTTACGATTTCTAATGTCTTTTGAAAGAAGTCTTACTGAGGCTACATTTCATCAAGTGAAAAACTGAGATATCATTTTATTATCTGACTATACTGTAACCTGGATAAAATAGGATTGATTGTCCTACATATGGCACCTGTGTTTCAGATCCTGTTTGATAATAAGGCTCACAGTGGTAAAGTCAAGCTGAGTTTGCTCAACGAGGCGTCCATTAAAGAGTGCAGAGACACCAATGTGTCGGGACACGGTGAGACCACGCTCATTTGAGTCTGTGTGAGCTCCTGCTGAAGCTGAAGGTGTCTCTGTGTGTGTGTGTGTGTGTGTGTGTGTGTGTGTGTGTGTCTCCAGCGGACAGTTACGCGCGCGTGGCCTTCGATGTGCTGGTGGCGGTGGTCTGCGGTCTGTCTCTGGTGTTGTGTGGACGCTCCATCCTCAGAGGAATCGTCCTGCAGAACGTGAGTAGGGCCCTGGACTCCTGGAAACACAATCCAGTCATACAAATGCTGTAATGTGGAACGTTTGGGAATATGTTACATTTGGGATGAATAAATCAAACGCATGTCGGTAGACTTAAAACAGATATGGACTAGTCTGTGAATATTAACCCAGAAAAACCTCATTTAAACATGAATCCAGCTCGTCCTGCATGTCTCTGGTTTGTTTAGGTGATGCTCATAGTGTCTCACTATATAAGGACATGAACATCATCTCCAGAGCTGCTCTGAAAGCCTCATGTCATATATACTGAAACATTGCTGCAACTAAACTAAATAAACGGTCACAGTAAATAAAAGTTCAATTTAACTTGAAATTGTGACAGAAGTTTATTACTATTGTACAGTAGAAAGTACCTCTCAATGTAAATAATAATGTTTCGAACTTTATTTTTTAATGAGTACTCACATCATTTACCTTCCATGTTTTAATTTTTGAAGTGAACCAGTAAATTTAACTGTTAAAACTGAGTCCAGAAAAATAAGGAATGTAATCCAGTAAAAATCCAAATGGAATTGGGAAAAAGAATCAAACATAGTCAATTGATTTGACAGGGCTCTTCCTGAGATGTAATTTGTCGATCTGACTGAGGGTGGGTGTGTGTTGGCAGGAGTTTGTGTGTTATTTCCGTCAGTCTCTGGGCCGCTCGGTGAGTTGGGGCGACCGTCTGGAGTTCATCAACGGCTGGTATCTGCTGCTCATCATCAGCGACGTTCTCACCATCATCGCCTCCTTCATCAAGATCGCCATCGAGACCAAGGTGACACACACACACACACAGGTCACCCTCGAGTGCCGGAGGTCCCGCTGTGTCTGAGAAACTTTGTGTTGGTGCTTCAGAACCTGTCGTCGTATGACGTCTGCAGTATTTTGATGGGAACCTCCACCCTGCTGGTGTGGGTCGGCGTTTTACGATACTTCAGCTTCTTTCAGAAATACAACGTGAGTTTATGCATTCATTATTAAATTTTTTCTGATTTTATCTTGAAATACAAAATGAAATTTTTGACAGGCTCTGTGAGATTCACATTTCCTCCTTCTTTGAGGAATTATGGATCTCTGGAAATGTTGCAAATATTACCAAGATATTAAGATGTGGATGTGTTGTCAGATTCTGATCGTGACTCTTCGAGCTGCGTTTCCAAGCGTGATCCGGTTCTGCTGCTGCGCTGCTGCTATTTACTTGGGCTACTGCTTCTGTGGCTGGATCGTCCTGGGACCCTACCACGTTAAAGTATGTTCTATTTCAATATTATATTACCCTGATAAAGTGTGATATATTTCTTTCTGAACATGTCCATGTCTTGTGATCTCTGTCTCTCTCAGTTCCGCTCTCTCTCTACGGTGTCCGAGTGTCTGTTTTCTCTCATTAACGGAGACGACATGTTTGCCACGTTCTCGGAGCTGGAGCAGAGCGGGATGCTGGTGTGGGTGTTCAGTCAGATCTATCTCTACACCTTCATCTCGCTCTTCATCTACATGGTGCTGTCGCTCTTCATCGCACTCATCACCGGAGCCTACGACACCATCACCGTGAGTCCACTTCACTAAACCAAAAAAAACATTTACATTGATTAAATTACAATAAATGTTCAATATCAGTAAATATTTCACATTTCATGTAGTTTTTTAGTTTTTAAAAATGTACTTGAAAAAAAAATGTATATTAATTTAAATATTAACTTAACATTTTGACTCAACATCCAAGTTATAACCTCGATTTTGCAAGGAAAAAGTCATAATTGTGAGATGTAAGTCACACTTTAATTTAACTGTGAGATGTGAACTCAGAATTCACTGAAAAATGTCAGAATTGTGAGATTTAAAATTGGAATTCCGAGATGTAAACTCATAATTCTAAGAAAAAAAGTCCAAATTCCGAGATGTAAACTCAAATTTCTTAGAAAAAGTCAAAATGCTAAGCAAACAAAAAGAAATGTAAACAAAATTCCAAGAAAAGTCAGATTTGCGAAATATAAACTGTGAGATGTAAACTTGGACTTATTTATATTTTGCAGTTTTGACTTTTTTCCTCTGAATTTCGAGATACAGTCAGAATTTCTTTTTTCCTCAGGATTTCGAGATACAAGCTTTCTGAGAAGAAAAGTCTGAATTGTGAGACAGTGTTGATTGTGTATGTGTGTTTTGTGTTCAGCATCAAGCCCATGAGGTTCCTCACGTGTGTGAACTGCACCGGTTCATCGCCGAATGCACCGACACGCCGACCTCCGGAAACTTCCACAGCCCAGAGCCGTCCACATGCTCGCTCCTCTGCTGCTTCAACTAGAGAGACTGTGCTTGTGAAGGGGATTCTGGGTAACATTCATTACTCGTCTCGCACACACAGGAAAGGAGGAAAACGCTCTTCTTTGTTTGTTTCCAGGTTGTGGCTGCACTCATAGAGCATCTCAGCATGCAGCTTTTAATTAATGAGCTGAATGTGTTTTTGTGAGAGTCGCCTGATTGTTTTTATTCGTTCACAGCTGTGTATTTTATGATTTTAGGCTGTTTGTAATTTTTAGAGAATCTTTTTTTAATACAGTTTAATATGTTAAGATATTAATGCTTTGTCAGCAGAGGAGCGTTATATGGATGATAATGTCATTATTTCTTCTCTAGTCAGTGCTTTGTTTCAGATGTTTCTCCACACGAGCGAGTGTGTGTGTGTTTTACAGGAAGCATAGCTTGCAGGTTTATTTTGTCATTAATATTAATGTGGTTAGTCTATCGTACCTGTCCCTGGTGCATTTGCTCCTCTCAAACACACACACACACACACACTGATGTTTGAGAAGCCTTGGGCATCTTGAGAGCTCTTCTCTGCTCATCAGGGAGGTACTCGACTGACACAGACATGCTTTGATTGTTGTCTGTGTTTTTGGTCGATGGCTAGCTAATATCTGTCTGAGATGTGTGATTTAAAGTACTTGAAATGCTGGTTTATTTGAATATTTTAATTTATTGTGTCTAACTGTAAGATGAGATGCATTTGGCTTGTGTTTTTCATAAGTGGCATTCTTTTTTTTTTAACAAAGGGATTGTTTTTTTTTTTTGTTTTTTTTACAATGCACAATTTTGCACATTTTTAAGTTGGTAATTTATTTGGAGAGACTATTCTGAATGTGTGTTTGTGGTTTGTGTATGAGGTGATATGAATGCTCTTCATTCTGATCATAAACACAGACTCATTTTAACACAAATCTCAAATAAAACACATCTGTGAATGTCAACATCAAACCTTCTGTCTTTGATTTGTGGACTGAATGACCGAAGCTTTTTCTGCCCATGTGTCAACAAGAGTCCTTTATGTCTCAATTTTTTAATTTTCTGAAATATAATAATATTAATAATATACAGTATTAAGCTAAACAAATATAGCCATATGATAATGGTGATCTTCTTAAAAATGCAGACTATTTTTAAGAATTTCTCCTTTTGTGCTGCTTGGAAGAATGAAGCTCAGACAGGTTTGGAACGACATGATGGTAAACATAATTACATTTATGTTTTTGATTTCACAATTTTAAATGGACTTTAATTTATTATGTGCAGCCCTTCCAAATGTAGAGCTTGATAAAGAAAACAAATATAGAATTCCCAGGGCATTTAAAGACTTAAATCAGGCTTCAAGTCTTTTCTTTTTTTTAAAGACAAAAAGCAGTTGTTGACGTGTGTAAATTAAAATAGGAAAATGCTTGTTTATCTTATTTTAAAACTTATTTGGAACGTACATTGTACAGGTCTGAGTTTTTTAGGTTTTTTTTTTCAGAATTAAGAATTTTCGTCTCAGAATTCTAAAATTAGTTTTCCTCAGAATTTGGAATTTATGTCATGCAAGTGCGATTTAAACGGGCAATTCTGAGAAAAAAAGTCAGATTTGTGATATTACCTTTTTTCAGTATTTTAACTCTTTTGCAGAGATGAGCTTCCGTGGAGGAGACCTGCTGATCTAAAGTGAGTGCGCTGACACAGATGGTCCAGTAGGTGGAGCAGTGAACATCATGAGACTACAGATGGAGGAGGGGCTGTGAATCAAGAGCCAGACCACTGAAGAAAACAGACACAATAAAAATGACATTGATAAATGAAAGCTGGCAAACCATTGGAATGCCTCTGCGCTTCAGTCACAACACGAGCGCCAAGAGCACAAATCTACATTCAACTAGAGACACAGACTGAGTTATTATCACAAGGAAAGCCAATCCTTCACAACACAAACACAAGAACATCATTATTTGACATTTGATACGATTTGAGAAGATAACCGAACCTTCTGATGGTGGGGGACATGTGTATTAAGATGCTGTGGATGGGTGGTGTGATCAGATGTGTCTTTGGGTCCTCTTAACTCTCTCATGCATTATTCAGTGCAGGATGGAGCCACAGGAAGCACAATCGACCATCAGACGGACCGATAGACTGAAGACTGGAGCCCAAGGGAGAGAAGAGAGCGCAGTTCCTCCATGTCCTGCATTAAAGGTGGCCTGTTACCTGTCAGTCTGTCACCTGAGGCCTGAATATTTCATGTATACGGCATTTGTTTCAGGCACTTACTGAGCTCATGTAGAGTCATGTTGAAGAGGCTTTTAAAAGCAGGTGAAGGACCTTGACAAGAACAGACCAAAAGTGAAGCCAAGTCTCTGTCCTAGTGAGTGAAATTAATTCAAATACATTAATAACTGTTTGAATATATATATTTTTGTACTTCCAGAAGAGGAATCTGCTGACCTGTAAGCACAAGAACGACATGTATTACAAGAGAAAATGCCAGCTGTAAATGCCTTTCAATTCCTCACATCATTTTATTCAAATCAATTAATGAGGTGAGGAATTAACAGTATTATCATTGTTGTACGACTTCCTTGATTATAAATAATGTTTTATAATGCATGTCTTATTAATCTATATTAATTTTACTGTTAGTGATGTAATTCTGCTATTTATTTAAAAATCTTTTACCGCTGATGTCTCCTTTAAAAATAAATAAATAATAGCCAATTTAGGTCCACAAGTTAATCATTAAAACTGCTAAAATCCTGTTGCTCACTTGGACAGAAAGCAAAGGTATCCCTGAGAGCATAGTAAAGGCTCATTTAAAGTTCACTGTGTTTTTACAGTAGGCTACATAAACGTTCCCACAAATGAAGTTCATTTTATCTAAAGGCTAATGTACTGAGACAATGTAATTAACGCTGTTATTTAGTCATTATATTTCCGTTCTCATAATCGTCCTGCTGTTTGAGGGTGTTTCGGGCGTGATGCATGCGCAAGCGTGTGCTTCGTTAACGTTTATAAGCTGCATGTTAATCAGGTGCAGTTCCTGTCTCCAGGGGAACCGCGCGCATGTGCGAACGCGACGGTGTGCGCGCGCAGAACGCTGAGCGCGGGATTTGCATGCGCTGACATCTCCACCCGTACAGAAGTGTGTGTGTGTGTATATGTGTGTGTGTGTGTGTGTGTGTGTGTTCACTCCCAGTCCATCTGCGTGTTTGCCTTGAGCGTGTTTCTGATTCTGAGTGCGTAGTATTTCTTCTGTCGTATCAGAGACGCTCTTCTTTAATGGTAGGCTGTACAATGTGTGAGGACTTTCCCTGTGTTTACATTGACTTGCCTGATATTCTCATATTATCATATGAAGGGAATTATACACTAACCAGACACTTTTCCTGTGTCCTTGGTTCAAGAAGTAGCCTAGGTTATATCATAGTCTTTTTCTAGCGAATACAATTGGAGTCATACAAAAATATGGCACTTTCAAGCTTTATGAATGGCTGTTGAGATTTTGAAGTCCAATTAAGTGCGTCTGTCCATCATAAAAAGTGTTCCACATGGCGCCCACTGCCTTCCGAAGCAATCAATGCATTTGTGTCAGAAAAATATCCATATTTGAATCTTTAGAATCAGAATCAGAATCAGAATGAGCTTTATTGCCAGGTATGTTCACACATACGAGGAATTTGTTTTCGTGACAGAGCTCCGCAGTGCAACATAACAGCGACAGAACAAAAAACACAATAAGGAATAAAAAATACAAAAAAATACAAATAGGTGGGTAAGGATTGACAATATACAAATTGACAATGTATGGCAGGTATATTAAAAAGAGCATTTATGTATGTACATGTATATTATGTGGAAAAATTGTAACTGTACGCTAAGTATTTGTGTTTGGATAAATAAGTGTATGTGTATATAAATATAAATATAAGTAGTATAGTGTGTTCCATGTATGTACATGTATATTATGTGCAAAAGATTTACGTGTACGCTAAGTATGTGTGTTGGATAAAAAGTGTAGTGTATATAAATATAAATAGTGTAGTGTGTCCCACAGTTATTATCAGCTGTTCATAAGATGGATTGCCTGAGGGAAGAAACTGTTCCTGTGTCTGGTCGTTCTGGTGCTCAGTGCTCTGTATCGTCGACCAGATGGCAACAGTTCAAAGAGGGAGTGTGCTGGATGTGAGGGGTCCAGAGTGATTTTAACAGCCCTTTTGCTCACTCTGGATAAGTACAGTTCTTGAATAGATGGGAGGGTTGTACCGATAATTCGCTCAGCAGTCCGGACTACCCTCTGTAGTCTTCTGAGGTCCGATTTAGAAGCTGAGCTGAACCAGACAGTTACTGAAGTGCAGAGGATGGATTCGATGATGGTGAAGTAGAACTGTTTCAGCAGATCCTGTGGCAGGTTAAACTTCCTCAGCTGGCGAAGGAAGTACAACCTCTGCTGGGCCTTTTTCACAATGGAGTCAATGTGAATGTCCCACTTCAGGTCCTGAGAGATAGTGGTGCCCAGGAACCTGAATGACTCTACTGCAGTCACAGTGCTGTTCATGATGGTGAGTGGGGGGAGTGCAGGGGGGTTTCTCCTGAAGTCCACGATCATCTCCACTGTTTTGAGCGTGTTAAGCTCCAGGTTGTTGAGACTGCACCAGACAGCCAGCTCTTTAACCTCCTGTCTGTAAGCAGACTCGTCACAATCCTGAATGAGGCCGATGAGTGTGGTGTCATCTGCAAACTTCAGGAGCTTGACAGAGGGGTCCTTAGATGTGCAGTCATTAGTGTACAGGGAGAAGAGCAGTGGGGAGAGAACACAGCCCTGGGGAGCTCCGGTGCTGATTGTACGGGTGCTGGATGTGTATTTTCCCAGCCTCACTAGCTGCTGCCTGTCTGTCAGGAAGCTGTTGATCCACTGACAGACGGAGGTGGGCACGGAGAGCTGAGTTAGTTTGGGCAGGAGGAGGTTTGGGATGATCGTGTTGAAGGCAGAGCTGAAGTCCACAAACAGGATCCTCACATAGGTCCCCGGTCTGTCTAGGTGTTGCAGAACATAATGCAGTCCGATGTTTACTGCATCGTCCACAGACCTGTTTGCTCTGTAGGCAAACTGAAGAGGATCCAGCAAGGGTCCAGTGATGTCCTTCAGGTGGGCCAGCACCAGTTTTTCAAATGACTTCATGACTACAGACGTTAGAGCCACAGGCCTGTAGTCATTTAGTCCTGTAATTTTGGATTTCTTTGGGATGGGGATGATGGTGGAGCGTTTGAAGCATGAAGGGACTTCGCACAGCTCCAGCGATCTGTTGAAGATCTTTGTGAAGATGGGGGCCAGCTGGTCAGCACAGGATTTCAGACAGGCTGGTGTAACACAATCTGGGCCTGGTGCTTTTTTCCTTTTCTGCTTCCTGAAGACCTGGCGCACCGCATCCTCGCTGATCTGTATTGCAGGTGTGGGGGAGAGGGGGGATGCAGGAGGTGTGAATGGTAATCTGTAATTATAAACCGTAATCTCAAGCTTCCACTAACTGTCCTACGCTCTTCATGAGAGTAGTGTTTCTGCAGATCATGTAGAATGTAGATGCAGTGTAAGCTCTGGTCAGAATATGCTAGTCTCGTGAGAACCAAGTTTTGTTTACAGCAAAGGAAAACCAGTCTCCCCTTGGTTTATACTGAAATTTAAACACTTCCCAAGAGCTTACACTATGCCTATCTGCTGGAACGCCACTCTCTTATGAATGTGCTTATGACAGTTAGCAGATGCTAGAGATTTTTCTAGTAGAACTCCGATTGTATTCATCTGAAAAAAGAAAGTCATATACACCTAGGATGGCTTGAGGCCGGTAAATGGCTAATTAATTATACAATATTCGTGACCACCATTTGACACTAATAGCGTTTTAAGAATAATGTTTTAATGAAAAAATGCTGAAACTTAACTCACGCTCATAGTTTAAATTAGAAAACATTGCATCTGGTCACATACCGATGATCACACATCATCTGGCAGCAGGAGGACAAATAATCAATTGCATTCAAATCTCAAATCAAATCTGATATTACAATATTTTTTTAACATTTGAATATGATTGTTGCATTTTGCCCCCTAGTTGTAGTTGCACAGGACGTTCTCATTGGGCTAATCAACATAATAAATATATAATAATTTTCTCTTGTCAATTATTAATAACTAATGTTTACAAAATAACATTACAGTGGAGAAATACTGGTAAATCTCACCTCACGATCAAAGGCTTCTTCAGAAGTAGAACCATTATGCTAATCAAATTTTATAGTAGTTATCATTATCATGAACAGGCATTTAGTCATTTATTTAAAGTAGTGCATTTTTAATTTGCTGTGAATGAAAGTGAAAGTGCTGTCACATACAGCCAAGCCCAAGACTCGAACTCACAACCTGTGGGTTAGGAGTCTGAATCTCTAACCATTAGGCCACAACTTCCGTCATCTGATGAAGATTTGGCTATTAAACACTATGACTTTAGAAGGAAATACACGTGCTAATATGTATCTATACACTAAAGTTAGTTAATCTGTGTAGAAAACAAATAGGATTGAACTTATTTACTCCTTAGCTTCTGCTCTGAAGTTGCTGCATTGGGCTGTTTTTGTTTTAGGGAGTGTTTGTTCCTGTCATGTTTCTAGCTCAGGCTTGTGTTTTGTGTGAGTGCCAGTGTTCTCTAGCTGTGTTGCCCAGCTTCAAGGCTGATCGCTGGCACTGGGGAGAAAACAATCAGATAAATAGCATAGGAAGTGAGTGGCGGGTCAAATGCCCTGTCCCTTCCTGCCGGTTCGGCACCGGCTCTTACCACGAGGGTCAGGATATTTCCTCCCTTTGTGTCCGCTACTGAACGGGGCCAAAACGTCCGTCAGCCAACACACTTACATTTGAGCGCTCGGAGGTCTGGACTCTCTAAAATGTCACCCTTTATTTTGCCTGGATACTCTGCTGTTGCTAAGCATGAGGTCATCGCACAACACCAAAAGCTCTATGATGTCATAGGCTCTATCAATATACAATAAATCCAGCCTGGTTTTTGGCACCTAAATAACATAAAGGTGCTTCAAAAGGTTCTTCAAGCGATGGCAGAGAAGAAGCATTCACTCAAAGGTTATTTAAAGAACCAATCTTTTTCTTACCTTTTAATAATCTCAAGAACCTTCTTTCACCACAAAGAACCTTTTGTGAAACAGAAAGGTTCTTCAGATGTTTTATTTTGTAATATTTCTATGTGGGTGTGTACAGGAGCCTGTCGAGATTGACATGTGTTTGTATTTAAATGATGAGGTTGAAATTAAACAAAACTAGGAAAGCATGAGCTAATACAGAACCAGAGGTGACCATTGACATCTCTATTCAATTTTGCAATGCTATTGTTGCCAATACAATTCATACTGACAGATCTGTAAAACTGTGCTCATGGGACCCGGTAAAAACTGCAGAGATTAAACACAAAAGGAGTTTGTTTGTGTGTGTGTGTGTGTGTGTGTGTGTGTGTGTGTGTGCTTTGCCTATCAGAAATGCATCAGCTTCTGCTATAAGAACATTTACATGCAGCTTTGTTTGTCAGAAAAGGAGAACACTCACGAGACAGAGAGGCAGACAGACATGCCGAAAGCCCACCCTGTGTCCCACCGTCTCAACAGCGCCAGAGAGAAAGGAAAACAAAGACTTGTATGAGAGCAGCAGCAGTCTAGAGGCTTCTCCAGAGTGTCTGGGAAATCAGGCTAACAAGCAAACGCTACCAAACCGCATTCAGATAATAGAACAAATATGTATTTTGCACATATGAGCATGCATTCAAACTGTCCACTATGGAGCAGATTTTAATGTGCTCACACAGGTGTCTTTAAAGGGTTACTCCACCCTAAAAGGACAATTTTGTCATTTCACGTACAATGATGATGACAAAAATAATGACTTTATTCAACAATTCCTCTCCTTTGTGTCTCTCTGCATCACTGTAGCACCATTTAGAGAATATGAGCTGAACTCAGGCAGCTCTTCTGTGTCAGCTGCGACACAAGGATACGTTTTTTTTTTTACGTATAGTTACACTTTGATTTGAAAGAAAACAGCACACCTGTGTGGCATGGCTGTAACAAAAGAGCATGCACTGCCTGCGGTCACTTCATATTCTCCAAAATGGCGCTACAATGATGTGTGGAGAAACAGAGTAGACAAATTATTGAATAAAGTCATTCTTTTTGTTTTATTTGCATACAAAAAGTATTCATTACAGTGGCTTCATAATGTTACGGTTTAACCACTGATGGCGGACTATTTTGATGATGCTTTCAATACTTTTCTGGACCTTGACAGTATTATTTACTTGGCAGTCTTTGGGACAGTCAACAAGTCTCCCGGTTTTCATCCAATCTTAAATTGTGTTCCGAAGACAAACAAAGCTTTTACAGGTTTCTAAATCTTGTAAATCTCAACTGGTGAGCTGCAAATCGAAAATGTTGTTCACAAAGAACCGAAAAAAATAATCTGAAGTGTAAATAATAAAACAATATTATCATGCATAGCCATGAAAGCAAAGTAAATAGGTGTGTCAACCTTTAAAGATGAGAAAATGCTGCCAAAATCCACCAGATGTCAGTTTTTTTCTATTCAGCTTATGTCTTTTAAATAATTTTGAACATAGTATTGGTCAAGGTGTAATCCATGTCCTGCAGTATAACCTAACTTCTCTGCTATTTTAGTATCAAATACTATTACAGTTTTTATATTGTATAATTTATGTATTTGTAGTGATATTTTAAATGTATTTAACATGTATTTGTTTTATATGTTTTAGTACATTTGGTGTGTTTTTTATTTTTAAATATGTAATATGTTTTATTGATTTTTATTTTTAATTGTAATTATTTTAATACTTTAAAAAAAAAAAAAAAAGTTTGCCCTGCTAATGAAATCCCCCTTTTAAAAATATTTTAATTGTTTCCGTTGTTAAAAATGTTAAATGGTTAAGTTTTAGTGAGTCCTCCCCCTGTTCCTCTTGCTCACTTGTGTGCATTAGTAAAAGTGAAGAGTGAAAGTGGAAAAGAAATGGCGGGAACGCGGGCGTGGGGGGTGGGCTCATGGGGGCGGGGGCCGCACTGGGGTCCGAGGCGACAGAAAAGAAGAGCGACAGCGCATAAAGAAAGGACGCGAGGTGGCCTCTTGCGATGACATCATCCCTCATTTGCATAAATCTCCGCCTGAATTGATAGCTCATTGGTCACAGGCGAGAGACCGAAGCTGCTCTCGCTTTTCATCCTTTTCAATGCTCCCTCCCGCGACCGCATAGTGTGCGCGTGCGTGCGTGCGTGCGCGGACCGTCGAGCGCCGTTCCATTCTCTGCTGCCAGGAGACGCGCATCTCTTTTATCGCCGGTAGACAGTCAGTCAGCTCCAAACGGCCTTTGTCAGAGCTACTGATTTTTATCTCAACATTTGTTGCCGGTTGTTCTCGACTCACAGTGCTGCCCTCCGATTCCACTTGGAAAAAGAAAGAAAGAAAAAAAAAATCGGGGAAGACGCGAGTACCGACTGGGCGTTGCTGGAGGAAAAGCGCTAGACTCGGTAAGATTCGCTCTGTGCCGATCCTAAAGAAACCCGGCGATTCATTAAAAGCGTTTTTCATTCTCGAAACTAATTAAACTAAAAAAAAAATGAATGTCAGTTTCAGTTTAAGAAAAGCTTTTCACTCAGCAGCATGATTTACGACTGCATGCATTGATATGTCAATGAATATGTATGAGTTCCTGTTCACATCGGTCATTATAATACCGGCGGAATAAATGAGATCATCAGATGAAAATGCCCCTGAAGCGATCAGGTTTCACACCGGTTTGATTCATAGGTTTTCATCTACCACGCCGGTTTAGATATGTTTTTGGTTGATGTTTTTACTGCTTGTTAACCGGCACGGATTGTCTCCCTTTATTCCGTGTCGCCTTGTTCATCCTTTGAGTCCGTTTCAATGGTGGATGCCTGGGCGGTGACGGCAAGCCCACTCCTAACTGTGAGCGATAGAAAACCACGAACAGTTCAGCAAACACATATCGCGCTGGCAGATGAATTATATTGCAGTTTTTCTGCATGTGCTGGTGTGTTTCGCAGCAGTGAAACTTTCCGCTCGTCTGTTCGCGCGAGTCTTTTGTTCTGCGCCCCTCTTCACGCGCCCGCTCCACATTCAGTATTCACCCGCCCGGTCCATATAGTATTGACCCGGTCTATTGTTCTGTCTATAATGTATAAAACCCGCCGTGGTCCTGATACAAGGTATTACAGTGACTGAATTTGCTAGTAGCCTATATTGTACTGGATCATTGGCCAAACATCAAATAAAAAAAATGGTCCCCTACCCATACTCAAGTATATATATATATATTTTTACTATTGAAATGAGTATCTGTTTTCCATAGGAAGTGTTATTAAGGCTGATGCCGGTGTATCAGACCTCATAATGATACTGCAGGAATTAATTAAAGGACCCAACCTACCAAAATACACGCCCGTCGGTGCTGTCCAAACCCTGTCCATTTCTAAGAGACAGAGACCAGACAACAACCAGCAGCTCGATATCGTTCAACGCTCTACTGTGAAGTATTGATATTTCTCCATATAAAAAGCGACAAGGGTGATTAATCGGACTGGATTTCTAGTAATGTACTTTTAGTTTTAGAGAGGATCCCGGGTGAACTCTATCCAAAGGGCCTGTGGGGTCATTTTGATTCATTTTACGTTGGTATTTTCATCTTCTCGTGGTTTAGGGACAATGAAAATCAACAGGGTGGTTTCTTGGCTCCGCTCCCTGCGCAACCGGAGTCAAAATGATACGTTTCGCAGCAGGTGCGGCTTGGGTTAGCTTCTCCCGCTGCTAAATCTTGGCTTTGTAAGTCAGTTCATCCTTTTGTCTTGCTTAATAGTTCCCTTCTCTCTTCTTGGCAAACAAAAGGTTTAAGACGGATGCCTCAACCCCCTGCGGCCAGCATCTCACCGCTCCAGTGAGGCTTCATCAGATCTTTTTCTTCTGCTTTTGTCTGGTATATTTTGTATAAATATGGAACACATTTTAAACACACACACACACACATATATAATGTCTAAATGACAGATCATTTTAGTAATACAGACTATTTTAAGCTGTTGACTCACTGCAAAGGTCACAGTGAATAATTCTCTCTAATTATTCCAGATCCATTTTTATTTGACTGGCATTGTTCTGTCTTATTACGATTCCGATACAATGCTGTAGCTGTCTAACTCCATCCTACAGGGAGTAGGCTCTTGGAGGGAGGCATTGCCAGCCATTAGAAATGTGTCATGGCATGATGGGTAGTGACTCTATGAGGAATGGGGATGGGACTCATTAGAGAAGAAATTACAGCAGATGACATCAGAAAGGTCATATTCTTGTTTATGATTATCTGAAGAGACATAAGAGAATGTGACTATGCATTATTTGGCTTGCCAACATTAGCTTGCTCACTGTACGATCTTAAAAGTAACATCATTTCTTTTTTTTTTAGATATATTGGCATTGTGAGTTCCATGAATAACGTTTATCATCCATGGAACCTTTTCATTGGACAAAAATTCTGTATAGTGAAAAAAGGTTCTTTGGATTAGAAAAAAAAAATTCTTGACACTAAGAAAAAAAAAGTTTCTTAAAGAATTGTTCACTGAATGTGTCTTTAAGGAGCCAAAATGGTTTTTCTTTTGCATTGCTTAAAGCCCTCATTTGGAACCTTAATTTTTAAAAGTGCAGTCAACATTGTCGTCTTAAGATGCAGTTGCAGTGGTTTTCCTGTGTCATCTGTCCTGTTCTGATAAGTCTCTCATATTGAAGCACTCACTCCTCCAGTAAAGATAGCACCCTGGGGGCTGAGCAGTTGTTGCAGTGGACAGTTGGCTCTGTTAGGATGGGATATCGTGTTGCAGCTGTGGTAATTGGAAGGGTTTGTTGCATTCTGAGTTCTTTTTTTTGGGGAGTGTTTTGCGGTTACACTTAAGCTTTCTGTAAACATGTCTTCTGTGCAGTTGTAGCACTCTTGCTGTGTTAATCTCTGTCTGGAGCAATATTATATCAGATCAGATATGCAGTCCTGTCTTTGTGCATTTTGGTTCAGTATCCCTTGTTTCAGTCTTGGCAGATGTCACTCAGTGAATGGTGTCTTTGAGATTTCAATGAGTACTGCAGTTCACTGATGGATGTACTGACCTGCTGTTTTTTAAAAAGGTTACAGTTCACATTCTGTAAGAATCCCTTCAGTCTCTGAATGCCATATTAAAATAATCTGTCCTGAAAACTAGGTGTCTTACTGCCGCAGGCCTCCATGCAGTGAAAAATGGCAACCTACTTTACAAAGGCATGAGACAAATTTTTTTCTCAGCATCAACCTCATAAAAGGTGTTCATAAAAATCTGCAGCTTGTCAGCATCTTAAAGGAACACTCCACTATTTTTGAAAATAGGCTAATTTTCCAACTCGCATAGAGTAAAACTGCTGAGTTTTACCGTTTTCTAATCCATTCAGCCGATCTCCGGGTCTGGCGGTAACACTTTAGCTGTAGCTTAGCATAGATCATTGAATCTGATTAGACTGTTAGCATCTCGCTCAAAAATGACCAAAGAATTTAGATATTTTTCCTATTTAAAACTTGACTCTTCTGTAGTTACATTGTGTACTAAGACTGACAGAAAATTGGGCCTGCTGCACCCATGGTACGACAGCAAAGCTCCTTGATTATTACGCTGGAATAAGAGTATAGTTCCTAGCCATATCAACCTACAAAATGTCAACTTTTCAGTCGGTTTTAGTACACTATGTAACTACAGAAGAGTCTAGTTTTAAAAATACTTGACTTTGGTCATTTTCGAGTAAAATGTTATGATTATGAAAATTATGAAAATGTCAGATTCAATGATCTAAGATAAGCTAAGCTAAAATTGCTACCACCAGACCCAGAGATCGGCTGAATGGATTCAAAAATGGTTAAACTCAGCAGTTTGACTCTAGAGGAGTTGGAAAATGAGCCTATTTTCAAAAATAGTGGAGTGTCTTAAGCTTTGCTCAGATTTGCTCATTCATTCATTTGCTATGAATTCTCATATTTCAAGATCAGTTGATCAAAACAGAAGTCTATATTGCGGTTAATAATTTCTCTTAAAAGAAGAACATCTGCGTAATATAAATTTAATCTAGGACATTATTATTTAGTATATTCTTCATCAAAAGCAGCTGAACAGCAGAACAGAATAGAAACTCTGTTTTGTGCAACCAGGGGTCGAATACTTTTGCTCAGAGTCACAGCAGTGGAAGGACAATCACTTACGCAGGAGTTTGAACGTACAACCTTTGGTTGGCTAGATCCCCAACCATAACCATTTAATACCAATATTTGGTTGTATATAAGATGGCTTAATGTAGATTCACTCTTCGCCAATGGACACATTATGAAGTTTTCCGTTGAGTCAGAACAGAGGCTCAGAGTCCATCTGGAAGGTGCTGGTCAGCTGTGAGCAGAAGTATAATCCTCTTATAGGTACAGTCATTTCCTGTGGAGTTTGTGTGTGTGTGTCACTTCCTCCTGTTTGCTGAAGGGTATGTTTATTGTCTGCTGCAGATGATGTTTGTGGCCATGCTGTCACAGACAAACACACACTATCAGATGTCATTGATCAAACCCTACCATCTGGTTTTTATCAGTGGTTATGTAATTTGTCTCTTTAGCTTTTTTGTGCTCCCAGTAGATAATAGAATCAAGCAGCTACTCGAATTACAAATTAGTTAAAAGTCCCCTTTACCCCCAAAACCTCCCAATTTTAGTGTGTCCACATGTTCTGCTAATGCACTACTCTACTCTCCCATCTGTGCTGTGAGCCCTGCACTTTCTCTTGATGATCAATATTCGTCTTTTCCTCATCTCGTTTCACCATTTCTCCACTTATTCTCTTGGCCAGGTGGCATGGCATGCTGGCTGGGGCCCGTATCTGGCCTGTGTCCTGTGTGCATCCCATTCTGTGGGTGTCCATCGGAGGATCGCACAGGATTAGCATCATGCTTTGTCCAGAGTTAACAAGCTCTGTCATGTGTTAATCTCCCTGTCCCCAGAGGACCGTGTTGGTCTGCAGCTGGTTGTGATGTGTTCTGCTGCTGTTCATTGACTGAACAGAGGTACTGGTACCAGTTTGTGCAATCCTGCTCTGACACTGCTTTAATACATTTAAGCATTTTATGGTGTTGTTTTCAGGGCCGTTTATACCGGATGTGCTGTTGTGTTCAGAAACCACTAGACTGTTTGTGCCTGACCCTGTTCCTGGAGATCTACATTCCTGCAGTTTAGATTTAGCCCTGATCAAACAGACCTGAACCAGCTTATTAATATCTTCAGAAGAACTTCATCATTACAGGCTGTTGTGTTGGAGTGTGGCTAGAACTGAACTCTGGAAATCGGTAGGCCTACATCTCCAGTAACAGGATTGGGCACCCCTGCACTAGATGAACTGCAGCAAGATTACATTTTACACACCAAAACGACTTACAATTGCTACATATGTCAGAGGTCGCACGCCTCTGCAGCAACTTTTTTTTTTTAAATAAAGAGATTACATTTTTTTAAGATTAAACAGAATGTGTGACATTAAAGGGATACTCCACCTCAAAATGAAAATTTTGACATTAACCACCCCCAAGTCGTTCTCCCCACATCACCGTAGCGCCATTTTGGAGAATATGACTTAACGCAGGCTGCTTACACTCTTCTGTGTAACTATACTGACTATGTTTTCATACCTTTCTGGACCATGATAGTGTAATTTACTTGGCAGTCTATGGGACAAGCCTCGTGATTGTCATCCAAAATATCTTAAATTGGTGTTCTGAAGACAAACTAAGCTTTTACATGTTTGGAATGACATAGGGGTAAGTGATTAATGACAAAAAAATTTCATTTTGGGGTGGAGTGTTCCTTTAATTGAGATTTTGTGGTAATAAATTACAGAATTTCATGGAAAATTAGCATTTTTGAAACAAAACACAATGCATGATACTGGATATACAATAGCTATGGATTACAAAAAAAAACCCTGCAGAATGCACAATGGAAAAATAAATAAATAATAAAAACAATACAATTCTTATTGATTTTGCATTGTGATTTTGCAAGTTTCTTGGGAAAGATAACACTTTTTTGAGCTAAGTCAAAGTTTTATTAAGGGAAGGCAAATGTTTTGCAAGTGAGTGCAAAAGTTTTGTGAACACAAACAAAGTTTCTTGGGGAAGTCAAATGTTTTGTGTAAAAACCCAAAATTTCTTGGGGGAGGTCAAAATATTTGCAAGCAAATGTGAAATTTTATTGGGGGAGGGCAAACTTTTTGCAAAAGAGCACAAAGTTTCTTGAGGGAAAGCAAAACTATTTCAAAAGAGCTCAAGGTTTTTTTTGTGGAATGCAAAATTTTGTAAGCGAATGCAAATTTTCTTAGGGGAAGGCAAACGTTTTGCATGAAAGCTCGATTTATTTTTCAGTCACCATAAGACAGAACACAAGTCTGTATCCTGTGCAAATGGCCTCTAAGCATTCTTGTGTAGGTCACTAATCTGTTGCATCCCAGACAGTTGTCGAGTGTCTCACGCCCTGGTGTAGCACATGTTCTTGAAAACTTATGTAAATCTTCCCTACAGTACAAGGATTACCTCCTCATCACCTAGATTCTGTCCAGGTATCCGCCACACAAGCTGTTGGCGCACTACCTCTACTGATTGTTCTGTAGAATGGGTCGATCTGTTTGACCTTTGGCCAAGGGTGTTTTTGGGAATGCACTGGCCACGATTGCAATCTCGACAGTGGGGGCACTAAAATGGCTTTTGTCAGCTTGGACAGCAGCGGTTCTGTCATGTGCCTCCATGTGTGTCTATCCTCTTTTCACTCCTCCGCGAGGGCTGCCACCCCAACAATCCCTTCTTTGGTGACTTGTTTCATTGCAATGCGCCTCAGGCTGGTTGACTTCATCTTGCTGTGTGTGTTCTGTATAAAGGGCTGCTCAGAGAGTCATGTGATCGGCAGATAGAGAGGGACCAGTATCTCCACACAGATGCGTCTAAGACGTCGTCCGCTCTTGAGTGCTATTATGTAATTTTGTTTGTGTTATGGACACCAGCGGCCAATGGGCTATTCATGGACTCATGAAAGCGGTTCTGTGATGCAGGCCCCAGTCACACCTTCAGTCAGTCTTTTGCTTGCGCTGCTGTTAAGAAGGCTAGCATTATATGATGAATAAAGGGTTTGAAGTTTTTTGTGATTCATTTTAGTACTGTAGACTGTATTGTTACTCATACTGATATTTCTACAAATACAACTTGGTACAGTTTTTACAGCAAGTCTCTACAGGCAAAAGCATTTAATAATTCCTAATTTAGCCTAGGCTACATTAAATAATACATTAAACAAATGGAGAAAGAATGTTAGTAAAGATTCAAATGAGCCTTTTCTATAAAAAGACTCGCTGGCATTTGAAGAAGGAAACAAAAGACTCTTAAATAACTGACAGTGAGCAAAGCTATCAATTTAAATTGCATTTATCATGGAAATTCATTTGATATTCACCGCTAATGTGCCCTGCAAATCATTTTATAAATGTATTCGGTTCATCACTGATGTGGTTTATAATGGATTTTTTTTTTAGTTTATGGACCTGACGTGTGGTTTATTCTTGTTTAATTCTGAGGGTTGAGAACCAGGTGCCATAAACTTGTTGACCTTTCCCCTGCAGAGCAGCACAGCAGTGTGTTTCTTCCTCAACCAAAAAACTGTGAGTCCCGGTGGCCCTCTCTTTGTGGTGGTGGTCGTGGCTGAATAGATCCAGTGTTCACTTGTTTCAGAGTGGGAGACAGGGGTGGAGGGAAACTTCTGCAGCCCCTGGAGGTTACAAGCAAAGGGGGGTGTGAAAGGGTGCATAAAGATTTTTCATTGCAGTGCGCCTCAGGCTTTTGTTTGCTCAATGTATTTAGGCCTGAGTTTAAAGTGTAAGTTTTAGAATTGCATATCAAATTTAATTTAGATTACAGATTAATGTGTAATCCATCATGAATGTAATGCATATCAGACATGCATTAATAAGCAAGAAATATTTTTGAGTGTGCATCATCTCTGCAGAGGCAAACTGTGATAAATTACAGCTAATTAGTCTGTCCTCTGACCAAATGCCAAATCAGAGGCCAACAACAACATGCATGCAAAGGGCCCAGGAGAATTCATGCGATTTATGCAGCATCTCTGTGGTGTGCAAATTTGCGCTTCCTCCCAGCACAATCTCTCCATTGATTCCAATTTAGTGGGGAGAACGATTTCCTATAGTGAGCCATTGAGATTGTGCAGTTTGCTGGTTTGTTTGTTTTCTTGTCCTCCAGTTATTAGACATGTTGGTTTGGCCCTAACTGGCTAAAGCTAAGATGGCATTAGCCTTTTAACACATGCTGTGCCGCAGCGGTTAGCTGATTGTGAGAAGCAAGCTTTGCACATGGGGGACTTTTTAAGGCACAATGCAGCACTTTATTAATTTATTAACTTAATTTATTCATGCATGCATGCACAAGGCTGTGTTGTGCTTGTTCCTCGGAGAAAGAGGCCTTAGTGCATTTTGACGCTATAATGACCCCATTAGCATAGAGGTGATCAGCGGTTTTGCCTTGGGACAATTTAAAGACTCTGATGAACTGTTGCTGGAGACCTGCCAAAAAATTGCTTCTAGAAGGTACAGTATGTGATGCATCTGCAGTGTTTGTTTCAATTATATGTGGGTCTTTGGAGGATGAGCGCTTCGCAGAGTCATCCCTTCAGGAACATTAGGCTCCTGCACCAGGATTGGTTACAATAATTGGATGAGGCATTTAGCATTAGGCATGTGCAGGTTCGTCCCTGAGAGTGACGGAGTGCCAGTAAGAGGGTTTGTGGGTAAGAAGGTTTATATGTTTATGTTTGTAAGGTCACAATGCCTCTACACCTATCATTTCTGGTTTTCTCTAGCTTGTGCTCTCTAATTATATATATTTATTTGAACATGTAAACACTTTTGATTTGGGTATTAGGTTTCCTAAACCACTAGCTCTCAAATCAAGATTTAAGGGCTCACTATTGTCAAACATTACATTCAAAGGCAAAAAGAGACATTTTTTACTAATTCTGCTATAATTATGACAAAACTGGTGGTTTTCAAACACAAACTGGGAATACTGACATATTATATTAAATTATCGCAATTAGCCACGGTTCATTTTGTTAGGTTGCAGAACTGAATTTTTTTCAATGAAAACAAGAGTTAAATGAGGGATGCTAAAAAGAAATATGATTTAAGTTAACATAAAATAAGGTTATTTTATATAATAAAAATTAAAGCTAGGGCTCTAGAAATAACTCTTGTTCAAATATTGTCAGATACATGTAAATGCATTTCCCCCTTTCCACTTCCCTCAAACTTTGAATATTTAATTTGCATATGCTTTTTTCCATATATGCCTGTCTTCATCAGCCACTCTGTAGAATAGAGGTCATCAGAAGTCAGCAGATCCTCCCCCCAGAATTAGATGGACACCACAGGCCTCTGACCCCCCCCAGGGTCACTGTTGTTTATATGCAGGAGGAAGCAGTCTATATCCCCCAGCAAGATCAAGGTCGTAAGGCCGTGTGACGGTGTGTGTTTTCCTCTCTGAACAAGGCTGTTTTACCCCTCTAATCTCCTCAGCTCTCGACCACCTGACATTCTCACAGGCCGATTCTCATCTATCATTCTAAACCGGATCAAGAGAAAAAAGCCAGGAGCGGTAGAAGAGATGCAACAATGCCTTTATTTACAACCAATATTAAAATAGAGAGAGATGTGATCTAGAGGAGTTGTTGTTCAGAAGAGAAAACAGCCCTTGAGGTCTATGAAGTGGAAGTGATGTTGCATGTGGTTGTGCTTGTCTAAAAGACTAAAATCTTTGATATTCTTCATTGCTTACTTGTGTGTTATTTAATCTGGCTGTATAGTTCTGTTTGTGACGCATAATTTAAAACTAAGCAGGTATAGTGTACAATAACTTTTCACATCTGACTTGTCCGTTTTAGATATTGGCACTCTTTCTCCCTTAGTTTGGTTTGTTTAGGCACATATAAACACAGCAATTGCACTTGAATCCACACCAAAATAACAGTCCGAAATCACCCGAATGAGGTATCTGAGCCTGATTAAAAATAAACTCTTGTTTAATTGAGGTGATAAAGAAATGCAACCCAACAGACCAAGCATTTTCTAATTCTGAGCACATTAGTTATCATGGTTGAAAACTGAACTGAACCAAGAAGAAACCGTAACAATTTGTGTCTGTTTCAGTGTGGAGCAAATGATCTGCAGGTCCGAAAACACTCCAAGTGTCCAGAGTTCCCCCATTTGACACAAATACAATTGTTTTTTTGCCATGGGAACAGTTGTTTGCAAGTCAATGTGGTCATTGTTAATCTTCTCAAGTGCACAATTCCTATCAGTAACCAATGGCCATAGATAGGTAGATCTCTGTCCAAGGGAATATATCTTCTCATATCTTTTTTTCCATATCTGGCAGCATATATGGAATGGGTTCTTTTCTCCCGGGTTTGCTCTCTTTTTTCCATCACTCTCTCTGTCCCCTCCCCCCAGTTTGTCTAATTTTGGATGCTCAGCTGCCTAGACCATCTGTGTGAGGACTAACTGAGGAGATTTTGTAATGGGCAGAATGAGTCCGAGGGGCGGAAGAATGAATGTCGACCTCAGAAAGAATCAGGGAGATTTTGCAGCTCTGGAATATAATGTGGATGAGGTGTCCAGTGACACTGACGTTCACTTTATGTGTGTGCGTTTTCAATGTTTGTCGACTGACTCTTATTTTTCCCATGCTCCCTTGAGCCAAGTCATTTCCTCTCGTTGGCCTCTTCCACTGTATGAACTTTGCTGTGGAGCTGCTGCTCTTAAATCATGCAAACAACATCTGCTTTAGTAAGGCATTGTGGGTAATGCATCTGGCATTGCTACTTTGCAATTAGAAAACCAAGAGATTTTTACACATGAAATAGCACCCAAATAATCTTGCGATAGATGTCTTTCCAAGTGAAAAACTGTATTCATGACAACTCTAATATTACACCAACCATCACTCCTAATAGCTGGCAACTACTTCTTGTGTAGTTTTATTTCAGTTTGGTTATATTTTAAACAAATCCACAAGCTCTGAGCTCTGAATCAGCTGTCGTTTTCCCTCAGCACAGCACACTATTTACTTTATTCCTAATGTCTTTTTTAGCCAGCTTCTCTAAGACCTGATTCTTTATCTGATTCTGTTCTCTTAGGACTGTCTGCCAGTGAGAAGGGGTACAGACTTCTCTCTTGTTCAGACTTGTTGTTTGTTTATTCTCTGAAGTCTCAGCACAGACTACAACTCTTGTTGCTCTTGTTTTCAGGTCAGCCATAATCATCTGATAGCAGTAGACTCCAACTAGTAGACTGAGTCCTGGGTTCCTGATTCCTCTTCTGCTGAGACGGACCTCCAGGACTAGGACAAGATGAAACCGGATGGTGTTGACATGGCAGCAATGGAGCCAATGGAAGCATTAAATGCAGGTCCTGCGGTCGAGGTGGTGCCGGTGGGCGAAGCTCAGGACCAGGCTTTGCCTGCAACGCAAACAGAAGGTGAACCGCAGCAAAAAGAGGCAACCAACAAGCCCGAAAAGGACAAGCCTGTGGATCCCAAAGCTAAGACGAAGGTTTCTGCCAAAACAAAGACAACCACCACTGGAACCAAGGCATCTACAACCAGCTCTCGTCCCACCACTGGCCAAAGCCGCCTGACAAATGGGGCACAGAAGTCGCAAGCTAATGGCATCACAAAAAAGACCACCACAGCAGGCCTGGAGAAGAAAGCCTCAACCACTGCTGCCACTAAAAAAACGGTTAGCTCTACTTCTGCACCCCCAACCAAGGTGACTGAGAAAAAGCCGGTTGGGATGGCGAGACCTGCCAGTGCTCCAGCCAATGGCGTGAAAACAACAGGGACCGCACAGCCCATAAAGAAAGCCACCGCTGCACCAGTCAATGGTCTGAAGTCTAAACCAAAAGCTACAGGTAAGTCAAAAGCATCATCTGAGCTCGTTAATTACAACAGTGATACCCACCCCCAACACTGCACATTTTGCATTTCTTCAGAAGAGTGGTTGGGAACTACTGCATTACAGCATTAATTCAATGTAGGACAGGGGTCTTCAACTCCTTTAGACTTCCATGAGAGAAAATCTGATGTAGCATATTATCAAAAATTCAAATGAACTGTCTGTATTTATCTTCTTGTTTTAAATTTCTTAAACACTTTTCACACCATCCTTCACTACAGCTTCAGCTCCAAGGCCTGCCACTGCGTCCACCACTAAGACCAGCACCACTGGCTCTCCCAAACCTGATAAGCCACCTGTCGCCAAGACTGCCAGGTAAGCATCACATTGGTTGGGAATGTCAAAAATTGAGCTCTCAGACAGGGTAAGGTAATTAGAATTCGGCAATGTGGGCCATTTGAGTAGCTCATTAATTTGCAGTGTACTTCAGGCATTGCTTATTCCCCCTTACGTTGCAGTCCACATCTCTCGGAGACAATCACGACTCCTTATTTCAAGTACTTAAAGCATTAGGCTTCAATTTTATGTTCGAAAGGGAAAGAGTTTAATTTGCTGGGAAATAAACTGGCACAGTCCTAAAATTCCTGATTACAAAAAACTCTTCGCAGTGGGAGAGAGTTTAGATTCTCCCCACATATCCAGGACAGATGCTGAGAGATGTTAGGATGGTTATCGTGCAGGGAGACAATATGAGTCATGCTAGGAATAAGAACATAGAGCTCACAGGAGCCGATTTGAGATGTCTGTAGTCAACCATGAACAGTGAAGTTTTTTGTTACTTGTTTATAGAGGCGATGAGGGACATCCTGAGGCCTGTAAATGAGATCAGACTCATGACGTTATGTGAGGGTGGGGGAGAAATATTTGTATGAGTTTGTGAACATTTTTAATGTGTCCCACAACCATATATTTTTACGGATCTCTTTCAGTTTTGACAGACATTGATTACCACATTGATTTGCAATTTAGCTTCTTTTAAAAATGCAGTATGTTTCTTCTAAAATGGACAAAAGTTAGTCTGTCAATGTTCTTTCTATCAGAGTTTTAGGTCCTTGTTCCAAGAAGCTCTGTAATTAAGTGCTGCTTAGTAACAATAATAAAAAAGTCTTCAAGAATAACCTGGCTATGACAACAAAAGACAAATAGACCAACAACAAAAAAGAAAAGAAAAAAGAATTGGATCCAAGTTGTTATTTAGTCCATGTTAGAAAAGTCCAAACAGAGGTCTGCCACGACATGTAGCATCTCTCCTCCCACGTCATACAGCTGAACAGGAAGTTTATTTCATGATTAATACAGTGATTAGAACAGGAAAACTGCTGTCCTTCACACAGACAACGTCACACACTGCTTGAAAAAGAAACATATTTGACACTATAAGCACTGCAATATATTCAAGTACTGGGTTTAGAAAAGATAATCTGGGGAATCCACCCTGAGGCTTTTTTTCTGCTTCTGCCTCATTATGATTTAAAACTCAAACACTAAACAGTAGTGAAAAGGCTACTTGCCATCCAAGTTTGTTTTTGACCCAGTAGGCATCTCTGATCTGACAAATATTTAATGCTTCTCCAGTCAAAATGTGCACAGCTGAGCAGCATAGCAAAACTGTTATCTTAATATTAATATCAATGGATTAATTGACATTGAATTAATTCAACATTTGCTTCACAGTCCAGTAATTTGTGACTCAGTTTTGGGTGCGGCACATTTTGTTCTTCACATTTGTGTGCATCTAAAGAGTGTTTGTGTAATGTGCATATACGCATTCAACCATGTGTGCGTCCTGCCTTCAGCAGTAGACATTACACTGCAGGGAATTCTGCATCTACCTAACCTACTGGATTTTAAATAAATAAAACATGGCTTTGGCATTAATGGTGCATGTTTGCATAAAATAAAAGCAGTGCAAGAGTCCTGTGTTGGGTGCTAGCATGACAGAACTGGCCAAAAATATGAATTATTTTGATTGATTGAATTATTAGTGCAACCTTAATGATTGAGTTTATTCCTGTTGATAATAACATCATACTGATGTAAGAACTATGGGCTGGTCGGTAAAGGGCGCGTCCAGCATCCAACGTCATTACTCATAAATGAATTGCTTTCTGTATCTTAATGTCCCGCTTTCTCTCCTTCATTAAGTCATGGTAGAGTTCAGTCCTCCAGAGAGATGTTTTATTGCAGCCACTGCATCTAATCTCCAAATGGAGCGTGCATGTTTCCCAACAGCCAACTTGATTGATGGTTTATAACACTTTAGTGATTCTGATTTTGCTGCAGTGCTTCATGTGTTTCTCGCATGTCTGAATTCTGCATTTCTATAGGCTGTGCATGTTCGCTAGTCTCCCACTCCTCAAGTTTGATGTGACTGTAGTTTGGACATGCTCATTTGTCTTCACTATCCACTCTGACTGTGGCCTGTTGCTGATTTATATTTTATTTTTATTTATTTATTTCAGAATAGTTTATTTTCTTGGATTTTGAAAGTCTTTAAGAATATATAGTTCCCCCTAATGAACATGTCTCTATACTGTGATCATTCACTTTAATTCATATATTTCCAAATCCATATAAATTGATTTCACATTTATTCCACCAGTAAGATGACACTGTTTATTTAAATTTGTTTGTAATAAAGGAATCATCTCTAGGTATCCTTTCCGCAGGGCACAGTATAAAAAAAGGGTGCAGGTCCATGCATTGTTTAATTAGGCAAGAGTTGTAAACAGTTGAAAAAAAGCATATTTGATCTGAAACAGATTTGCCACCGCAAGCCAAGAAATCACTACACATTTATGCTTTTGGGGTAAAGTACATAAATCAAAATCTAGTTCAGATGAATGGCTATTGGCCCATATTAAGCTAACACAGCAAATTTACACACAGGTAAGTGCCAACAGGTAGACGCACTTTCATCAAACGCTGCTGAATTATAGCAGTGCATTAGGATTCATCCTGAAGGGACATGAACCTCGTTATTGAGGTTAAAGATTCCCTTCAGGCCAGAGTGCCTTATTAAAATCTCGTCAGCCATAGTCTGCCCATCGCTGGCTCAGGAGGAGGTTGTCTTCCTCATTGCTGCTATGGCTTCAGGGGAAGTTTTGCCACTCACAAATGTAACGGCAAGTTAAACAGTGTTTATTAGCCAATCAGGCCACAGGCTTCGACCTTGCTCACAAAACAACAAAGAGTTATCTATAAAATGGTTGAATGGCACGCTGTTTGCTTGAAGCAGTTAAAGCAAATGCACATGTCTAAATATGCTTGGATTGTTTCTAAGCGTCAGTGTATTTTGAGGTTTTAATGTGCATTATATTTGCTCTCAACCCCTCGCACAGATCTAAGACAAAAATGATTAGCTTGTGATGTGATGGCTTGTTGTTGATGATTTGTTTGTTTGTTTTTCTCAATTAGTGCAATAGTTAAGTCAAAAATTAATGACTTTGACCATATCACTTTATTTATTCTGCAAAAGTTAGTTGATAAAGGCTGCTACATTTTTGCAAGGACAATAATGTACCACCAGTGGTCTATTAATTTACCATAAAAGACCAAAATAATACAGTCCACAAGTCATATTGTTTCTTTATTGTGTCCTTTTTGAAGCTTGATGGCACCTGGTCATTGTATGCCATCATTAAAAGAGGTTTTTGTATCTCTCTCTCTCTCTCACTCACTTTAACTCGCTCTCTGTCTCTTGTGTTCAACGAGAACAATGTTTCTGCTAATCTCTGCGTGCCCACTTCCTATACGGAGTCATCCTGTCACTGTAGATTATTCATATTGGCTTTATGTTTGAGATTAATATGAAGACTTTTATAGAACCTCTCATTCGCTCTCTCTGTATTGTACTCATTCTCATCTTATCATCTTATAGCATGCTCTCCTTTTAAGGTTATATATATATATATATGTGTGTTTGTGTATATACATATATATTTATATACACACACACACACACACACACACATATATATATATATATATATAAGAAGCAATAATTAAGAAGTTCCAATCAACTAAAGATGTTGCAAATCTGCTTGGAAGAGGACAGGTGTCTATATTGTCAATGTGCAGTGAGGAGGGGAGTTTGACCCTTAAATGATCACAGCTGGAGAATTGCAGAGATTAGTTGAAACTTTGAGTCAGAAAGCCAAATATATATATCTTTCTGCTAAAAAAATAATGTTCTTTACGTCATATGACCCCTTTAGAAAAAGAAGAACTGCAAAGACTTCGCTTTTTCATGAACTGTACACAGGTCTAATTATCAGGTTAGCTCAAAGACTAATGTCCTAATCCAGGTTGTGTGCTTGTGTGCCAGGTTGTGTAGGTGTTTTTGTAAGATGAAACTAGGTTGAGTAGCTACAACACACTACTGCATTAATTCATGTGTGGTTTTCTCTGTCAGGTTTAGTCTGTCAGACTTGGCCTCTTTGTTCATAGAACCCTCTCTCTCTCTCTCTCTCTCTCTCTCTCTCTCTCATGTGGTTGCTTGCTCTCTCAATTGATACTCTATATGTAGGACATCATAGTTTTTTAGAATCTCATCCCGCCCATCCTGCATGGACATTGCCTAGACGAAATGTGGAACTTGAGCATGTGTTTTAGCAAGAGCCATGCTAAGTGGGATTTGTATGGTTATTTTTACTCAACACAATGATATATTTACACAGTGCTCACTGTGTCTTCTGCACTGATACACGCACTACCTCGTGCTCTCCAGCTTTTTATTTAGAACAGGAGAGACATATGCAGTGGAGCGTAGACAGGAAATCAGAAACTCCTGCCGGGCCCACAGGATCTAGGTTAGCTTATTCAGACTTGACATGGACATGTACTGAGTCACTACTGTGTGCTAAGCTAAGCTCATACTAGACCAGGACAGACAAAAAATAAACCCCATCAGGGCAGATCATGTGTATTACCACTGAGTCAGGCACCCCAGGAGAGAACAGAGACAATAAGGGTAGATAACTGTGCAGAGAGGATTTCTTGAAAAGAATGTTTTTGCTAGTATTAACATAACCCCATGTTGTATTCCTTTAGCTACCTGTCTGAGCCTCAGGCCTTCTGTGCTGACAAATCAAAGCTTTGACTCATGAGTCACTGGTTTAAATGGGATATACGATACATCACCAATGACTGAAAACAGAAGTGGAGTTTTAACTAATATTATAACCTTTCTGGGTGTTCTTTTCTTCCGGCATTCTCCTGCTTTTTAAATGCAGGAGGTCCTTGTCCTAGCTGGACTTAAAAGCTCAACTGAAGTCTACTAACACAGAGTTGTGCAAGCTAGGAGCAGCCAGACCTAAAAATGCACTAATGAACTACCTCTGTAATGATTAATCTATTTCTTGTCACATCTGCTATGTGTAGGTCTGCTGGCTCTGCTCCTGCTGCCCGTTCTTCCCCTGCTGCCCCTAAGCCTGGGACACCGACAACTGCCAGCAAGACATCTACAGCAGCATCCAGGCCCACTACTGCAACACCCAAGACACCATCTACTACCGCTAAACCTTCTCCTGCTAAAACCACAGCACCCTCTGCTGGCCGCACTCCCACTCCTAAGACCACAACGCCTGTCAAGAAAGGTGGACACCTCATAAAAGTCAATAAATGCATATATGTAGTTCACTTGTAACCATCATAACAGTAATATTGTTTTGTAATATGAGAATACTTATTTTACACATGGTAAATATTTAAATCTTCCATTATAGTGCTGTATTTTCATAAAATAAATTAAATTTGCAGTATTTATTTGTTTAATAATGTTTAGATTCATTCCTATTTGTAGCTGTGATACTGAGTTGAAATTATATGTTCTCTTTTCTTTAGATGTCAGTAAGCAGCCATCTAATCTAGCGGCCAAGAAGCCCACTTCTTCTCCACTTGCCAGGCCAGCACCAACCAAGACCACCAAGTCTGACACCCCTAAGTCAGCCTCCACTGTCAAGGCAGAATCAGTCCCAAAAAAAAACACCACCCCTAGCAAGGTGGCAGACGTTAAGACTAGTAAACCCAAGGAGAGCAAAGCAACACCTTCCAAGGAGGTTAGCGCAAGCCCCAAGACCACAGGCAGCAAGCTCAGCACTAAGACAAGCAGCCCAAAGAAGTCAGTTGGCAGTAGCACACCAATGCCATTGAAGGGTGGACCAAAAGCTTCCCAGCCTGTAGATGCAACAGCCACAGAGGGTGAGAAAAAGGATGTGGTACCAGCTGTGGTTGCAGCCAGTACTGTAGCTGCTGCTGTTGTTTGTGTGGTGACCTCTGAGGCAGCACCTGAAGACTCAGCTACAGCTTTTGTTCCTGCTGCGACTGAAGAGGCACATGAGGAATCATTAACCCAGGTCAATCCTGCTGCCTCTGAGGTGAAATTTGAAGCCTCATTTACAACTCTAATTCCTGCTTCCTCTGAGGACCCTAAAGAGGATTCTAACAAAATGGCCAAACATGTCGCTGCCCCTACCACTATTGAAGAACCTGAAGACAAAGTTACACCTGTCATTTCTGATGTCACTGAGGAAACACCTGAAGACTCTGTTACACCTGTCAGACCTGAAGAAATACCTGAAGACACAACTATGTCTGCCATTCTACAAGAGGAAACTGTTTCCCATGTAATTTCTTCTGAAGAAACATCTGAAGAAGTAACTACACCTGTCATCCCTCCTACTTCTTATGAGGCACGAGAAGAAATGGTTTCACCTGCCATTCCTTCTGAAGAAACACCTGAAGACGTAACTATACCTGTCATCCCTCCTACCTCTTATGAGGCACGAGAAGAAATGGTTTTACCTGCCATTCCTTCTGAAGAAACACCTGAAGACGTAACTATACCTGTCATCCCTCCTACCTCTTATGAGGCACGAGAAGAAACTGTTTCACCTGTCATTCCTTCTGAAGAAACACCTGAAGATGTAACTAAACCTGTCATACCTCCTACCTCTTATGAGGCACGAGAAGAAACTGTTTCACCTGTCATTCCTTCTGAAGAAAAACCTGAAGATGTAACTACACCTGTCATTCCTCCTACCTCTTATGAGGCACGAGAAGAAACTGTTTCACCCGTCATTCCTTATGAAGAAGTAACTACACCTGCCATTCCTCTTACCTCTTATGAGGCACGAGAAGAAACTGTTTCACCTGTCATTCCTTCTGAAGAAACACCTGAAGACTTAACTACATCTGTCATTCCTCCTACCTCTTATGAGGCAAGAGAAGAAACTGTTTCACCTGTAATTTCTGCTGCTTTTGAAGAAACACCTGAAGATGTAACTACAGCTGTCATTCCCCCTACCTCTTACGAGGCAGCTGAAGAATCAATTTCACCTGTCATTTCTTCTGCCTCTGATGAAATACCTGAAGAAACAACTGCATCTGTCATTCCCCCAACTTCTTATGAGGCACATGAAGAATCCATTTCACCTGTCATTTCTCCTGCCACTGAAGTAATACCTGAAGAAACAACTGCATCATATATTCCCCCAACCTCTTACGAGGCACCTGTAGAAAACGCTTCACCAGTAATTTCTCCAGCCTTTGAAGAGGAACCTGAAGACACTGTTACACCTGTTGTTTCTCCTACTTCTGATGAGGTGAAACTTGTCTATCCCCAGAACGTCCCCCAGAAGATGGACACCTATAGAGATGATAATGCCACGTGGCAGCTGGAGGCTGATGTAGACTATGTCAGTCTGGAGGAGCCAGTGCCTGCTGTTTCTCCCCTGGGAACCACAGTATTGTCGCCACCATCCTCTCCCACCAGACCACCATCCATGCCAGTCGAGCTCCCAAGATCAGCTCCCTTCCTGAGCATGCAGGGTCCAATTGAACCATGGGCACAGACCTCTTCACTGTGCCCCAGTTCTGTGACCATAGAGAATGAGGAGCAGGATGAAGCAAGACTGCAAGATGAAGAAAGTGAGCAGGATAATGAAAACAATCAGGATGACATACAGATGCCCTCTGCAGCTGAGAATGTGATCAAAGACTTTGATCTGATGGGCTCCACTAGTGGGGATCACATAAAAAATGCAGCTCCTGTCTCTCCCTTACAATTACAAGAAGAGGCGGTGGAGAAAGCTGAAGAAGAGATTAACGAAGATGATGATGAGGAGGAGGAAGAGGAAGAGGAAGAGGAGGAGGTAAAAGACATTGGCATAAAGCAATCAGGTCCCCAAACAGAGAAAGAAATTGACCTTGAAAAGGGAGTGGCAGATTTTGCCAGCTCTGATTGGGGTATGCTGCACTCAGATGAAGAGTACAGCAGTAACAAACATGACAACAAACAAACAAAAGTGACATCTCCTTTTAATGCTGAAGACAGCTGCATTGTGAAAGAGACAGGTGACTTTATCATGACTGAGGCAGACAGGGATCAGCCATTCACAGGGCCTCCTGGAATACAGTCATTTGGTAGTGAAGATGAGGAAGAGGATGAAGAAGATGAGCATCTGAAGGAAGACATGGATCTAGCATTAGAGCATGATGATGAACATCACATACAACAGAAAGACATAGATGTAGAAGACGAAGATGTAGATACGGTCCACAGGGGCATGGATCAGAGTGCACTTGGTGTTAGTAGAAATGATGGTAACAAAGTTGAAGATGACAATAATTACAGAGAGGAGAGTCATCTAGATCTCAACAGCATGGGTCACACTGCTCAAGCAACATCTATGCCTTTGACAGCAGCATGGAGTAATTCCAATCCATTCTCTGATTCCTGGGCTCAGCCTTCTTCCGTCCAGTCTGAATCAAACCTGTCAGCTTCAAGAGTTCAAGATCTAGACACACTCACCAAATTCCCAGGCGATCCAGATACAACCACCACATTCCTACCTGAACCAGATATAACCCCCAAATCCCCAACTGAAGATTTTCTGGACATGAGTCCATCCCTGATTCAGGCCTCAGAATCTCAGCTTGACCTCCAAGAGGAGACTGGGAGCTCAGTCCCAGTGGAGTCGGGTATCTTGGCTCCTCCTGCCATTGGAATGTCCCAGTCCAGCACCCTCAGTGGAACAGCCCTGGCTGCCCATAGCAGCAGTGAGACCAGCACACCTGAAGAGCTTCGAGATTATGACAGCAGCTCAGGTGTAGAATCCCGATCAGACAAGCAGCAGACACCAGTCCCTGTCATGCCAACAGACATAGAGCAGGACCTAGGTATTCACCTTGAGCGAGGTGATGGGGAGGAGGAAGAGGCAGAAACACTACCAGCCGATGAAGTACTGGGTGATGCTGCAACAGCACCAGCCTCTGTACCATCATCACCATCAACCTCTGGTGATGAGGCCAGTGATATAGAGGGTGAGATGCAAATCACTGATCCTGATGTTGCAGTTGATGACAACGCCACAGATCCTGACAACCTCGTGGCCCTGGAGGAAGATGAGGAGGCTCCTGAACGCATTGGAGAGGAAGATGGTGGTACGCCTCAGTCAGCAAACTCTGTGGCCTCGTATGGTTTTGACTGTTCCGCATCCATCTCCAATGCCCACTCTATGGCTGAGAGCTGTGGAAAAAGTCCAGGCATCTTTAGCCTGGAAAATGAAGAGCAGCTTCCGGAAGAGGCCAAGGATCCCTCTTTCATCAAGGAGCTCACCCTGCCAGCAGCTACCGCCTACAGTGATGACTTGTTGGGCTGCCCAGTGGATTTGCTGCCTATCAGCGAGCCCACAGAGAATGACGCTGGGTTTGATGAGCACTACATGATGTGCAGTAAGACAGACCCAGGCGCTATTGAGGAAATGGATCCTGAGTCCCCCATGCACCTCTCACCCCAACATGGGGACGATTCTGACGGCCAGCCACCATACTACTCTGCTATATGTGATAAGACTGATAACTTTCTAGCAGGTAACGTATAAAGTCCCTCTTTTGGAATGCACCTTGTCTACCCCAAACCCCATGCTCCTACCCTGTTTCCTTAATTTCTTCCAAATGTGGGGTTAAAATTAATAGAAATGTGTGATAGAAGGGGGGAAGTAAAGGGGAGCCATCAGGTGAGGGATTATAGCTTTGTCTGAGCTGCTCTGTGTTCTTCTATTACCAAGGTGATGGTTATGATTGTATGGCTAAAACTTCTGTATGTACAGTAGCTATTCTCATTTTCTATTAGAATGTACTTTTTAAATAACACTGCGTTTCATGGCACCCCTGACCCTGCAATGTTAGACTAAGTTAAGTTGATGTCCTTTAATGAAAGGACAAAAATGCAAAAAAAAAAAAAAAATTAAACACTCTTTGTGGACTCCAACTACCTTTGTATTTATCCTACTGTTTTACCAATCAAATGTCAATTTTTTTTATACTTTTTTTTTTCTTATTGTTTTTATTTGATTTGTTAAAATCCCTGTCTTACCTTAATGTTTGTACACACATCAGTTTTCCTGCACTGTAAAAGTAGCTGCACTGTCTTTTGAAACTCATTTCAGCTTTCGCTTTAAAAACGTGTTCCAGCACTAACTGTTTTAGCATTAAATACAGGTTATATATTCTTCAGAAGCTTTTCATGCTCACAGTGTTTGACATAGAGAGGTGAATGAGTGTTAGATGGCAGGTCATACTTCATTTTTGGTTGTCTTTTATTAGTTTTGAGCTACTGCTGCACATTTTTGTGAAGGATAACATTGATTCTCATTGGCACGTAATTTAAGTGTTTTAAAGTACTGGGCTCAGATTAAAATGGATTCTTTCATTTACAGTTGTTACATTTGTATTTCGGAACAGACTAACTATTCTGTTTATGGAAGTTGAAGTGTTTTCCTGCATTTGTAAATCTTTAAATGATGCTCACAGGTCAGTTTACTGTGAGTACCAGGACATTTCTACAAGAATTGGAAGTGCATGTGCAACTAATTAAGAAATTGTTATAATCTTGCTATGAATCCAGACATGATCCAGGGATGTATGTACATTAATGATTCACGATAACTAAAAGGTTTTACCCAAAATTCCATTAAACATCATTGCAAGGCTATCTGTTCCTGTTTGTTTTTGTTTTTCATTTTAAGTGGCATGATGGTCTGTTTCATCCGAGTCTTCCTATGGTTCTTTTTAATAGGAAATGGATATCTAATGAAATGGTGTTAATTTCAGATGTATTTTTGATTAAATCACAGCCAGTACTCATGGGCTATGATCCCCATCTACTAAAGCATGTCATCACCCCTAAACTCAACAACAGGACCCCATCCTGAAAGCCCAGACAACAAGGTTGCATGGTATCTTAAGGAAGTTGTTAATGGGTTTCAAGAAATGCCCGTTTTCATCAATATACTTTAAAGCATGAACACAAACGCAACACAAAAATTCAAAATCCTCCCTTAATGTTAATTTGGTTTTATGCAGGTGCGTCAGGGAATTTTCTTCTCTTCTCAGTATGGAATCTCATCTCCTTTTCACTTTCTACATTTTATTACCCGTCTGCCATCAAAAATATTAAAAATTTTACATTTACATCAAAAATATCTGGGGGGTGGAGGTTAGCCCTTATTTTAAATAAAATCGCAAGTTTAAATCATAAGTCCAGGTAGTTTATTTATGCATTTCAAGTACAGGTGCATCCCAATAAATTAGAATGTTGTGGAAAAGTTCATTTCAGTAATTCATCTCAAATTGTTAAACTCATGTATTAAATTCAATGCACACAGAGTAAATTAATTTAAACCTTTGGTTATTTTAATTGTGATGATTTTGGCTCACATTTAACAAAAATCCATCAATTCACTATCTCAACAAATTAGAATATGGTGACATGCCAATCAACTAATCAACTCAAAACCCCTGCAAAGGTTTCCTGCCTGCTGGGACACTTGTACAAAGGTTGGTTCATTAGGCTACACAATCATGGAGAAGACTGCTGATCTGACAATTGTCCAGAAGACAATCATTGACACCCTTCATAAGGAGAGTAATCCACAAACATTAATTTCCAAAGCAGCTGGCTGTTCACAGAGTGCTGTATCCAAGCATGTTAACAGAAAGTTGAGCGGAAGGAAAAAGTGTGGAAGAAAAAAAAAGCACAACCAACCGAGAGAACTGCAGCCTAATGAGGATTGTCAAGCAAAATCAATTCAAGAATTTGAGTGAACTTCACAAGGAATGGACTGAGGCTGGGGTCAAGGCATCAAGAGCCACCACACACAGATGCGTCAAGGAATTTGGCTGCAGTTATCGTATTCCTCTTGTAAAGCCACTCCTGAACCACAGACAACATCAGAGGCATCTTACCTGGGCTAAGAATAAGAAGAACTGGACTGTTGTCCAGTGGTCCAAAGTCCTCTTTTCAGATGAGAGCAAGTTTTGTATTTAATTTGGAAACCAAGGTCCTAGAGTCTGGAGTAAGGGTGGAGAAGCTCATAGCCCAAGTTGCTTGAAGTTCAGTGTTACGTTTCCACAGTCTGTGATGATTTGGGGTGCTATGTCATCTGCTGGTGTAGGTCCATTGTGTTTTTTGAAAACCAAAGTCACTGCACCCATTTACCAAGAAATTGTGGAGCACTTAATGCTTCTTTCTGCTGACCAACTTTTTGAAGATGCTGATTTCATTTTCCAGCAGGATTTGGCACCTGCCCACACTGCCAAAAGTTGGTTAAATGACCATGGTATTGGTGTGCTTGACTGGACAGCAAACTCATCAGACCTGAACCCCAGAGAGAATCTATGGGCTATTGCCAAGAGGAAGATGAGAAACAAGAGACCAAAAAATGCAGATGAGCTGAAGGCCACTGTCAAAGAAACCTGGGCTTCCATACCACCTCAGCAGGGCCACAAACTGATCACCTCCATACCACGCCGTATTGAGGCAGTAATAAAACAAAAGTATCGAGTACATGTACAGTAAATTAACACTTTCCAGAAGGCCAACAATTCACTAAAAAATGTTTTTATTGTTCTTACGAAGAATTTTTATTTGTTGATCGTGGATTGGTGGGTTTTTGTTAAATGTGAGCCAAAATCATCGCAATTAAAAGAACCAAAGACTTAAACTACTTCAGTCTGTGTGCAATGAATTTATTTAATACTCGAGTTTCACAATTTGAGTTGAATTACTGAAATAAATTAAAGTTTCAACAACATTCTAATTTATTGAGATGCACCTGTATTTGTACAGTAAAAAAATTATAAATTACATGCTTTTATTTTATTTTTAGCCCAGTTACTGCTCCAACGAATCAGGCCCTCTCCAACCCACTAACATTCTTGGATTGGTTCAAATATGACATCTCATTAATTGGATGACATACATGTAGGGCCTCAAATAACACACAAACTCTAAAAGATTTGCAGATCTTTTTTACACCGTTAAAATATTTTCAGTCAAAAGTGCTGAACTATTCTGGTGAATCTCACTGGTGACATCTTCAAAATTGTAGACTGGATGTTACTTGAAAGGAATATTCTAATTTAAATACAAGCTCTGTCCACGGCTTCTCTTGCTTGTTCAATATATGAACAACCAGTAGATTTTTTTTTGAATCAACAGCACACCACAGATGCAGTAGATGGAGCACAACATCTACTAAACCCAGAATATTCCTTACGCAACGATTTGCTGGTTTTGAAAAATACCTTGACGTGTTTTTACAGGAAAGATGTGTGGGAAAACCCGATTTCTGAATTCATTAAGAGTTTTGTCTAATTTGTTCTTTGGTTTATGTTTACTTTTACTGTCTGCATGTTCCTCTTTCTGTCTGTTATTTTCCTTTGTTCCTGTTCGGTCACACCCTTCTTTATAACGAATGCTTCTGTCAGTAAACACATATTGCAAGTGCTCTTGACTGTCCACAGGGAGAGCTGGGAACACTATACAGACTGGTGAGCACCAGCATTCACTGAGCCAACAAGAGAATGGTAACTATCCAAGGCTAACCCAAGAGATGAATGAAAATAACTACCTTGCCCCACTGCCGAACACCCACAGGCAGCTACAGCAGCCACTGCCTCATTTCAATGTTCAACATGTTGATGCTCCTCCGAGGGTCCCGCAGCCTCCATTGGCGCCTAATGTCCAGCTGCGACGGCTAGAGCAGCACCAGCTGCAGTTGCGGCACATTCGGCAACGCCAGGAGCAGGAGCGGCTGCAATGGCTGTGTGTGGAGGAAGAAAGGCAGCGGAAGGAGCAGCAAAGGGAACTGGAGAGGCAACGTCGAGAGCTGCTTCAGTTGCAGCTGCAACAGCAGCAGCAGGACCACCGACACCGCCGACAGCTTCTGCAACGGCAGCTTGAGATGGAGCAGCAACAGCGACTCAAACAGCAGTCACAGGTCAAAGGGCAACCGTGTCTCCTGTCACCCTCATCTGGAGGACTTTGCACCATCTATGAGGCCATGGAGACCAGCGAGGAGGAAGAGGAAGATGCAGAGAATGAATCCACCGGCAAACACGTTTCCTCCATCCAGACAGGCCCCTCCATCCCGACAGACCTTCCGCTTAGAATGGCCAACGGAAACCTGCGCCGACCGCCTCCGCAGGAGCTGGACTGGAACACAAAACTGGACATGGTCCAGCAGCTGATTAACCAGTCTCTGCTTCTGGCCGGGGAGGATGGCTGTCCTCCGCTCCTGTACCTACCTGGGCAGGGAGGGGGCATCCTCAGCCCCCTAGAGAGCAGCCTGTGGCCACACATCATGTCCCACTTCGACTGCTCCACCGCAACAGTGGCCTCTGTCAGTAGTTACTCCCCCAGCAGCCAGGCCAGTTCCCCACTGGATGACTGGACTGTGGTGGAACTGGAGACACATCATTGAGTGTCTGAGCACCATTAAACACAGCATGTACACTAATAATACAATATCAACCCTCTATCCCAAACTATTATTGAAACACTAAAATATCCAAAGTCCGCATCTGCATTTCACCAATGTATCCCATAGGCCTTTTAATACGCATCCATTCAGAATGCAGTCATTTTAAATCTTTAATATGCAAACACCTTCCTGAAAGTTTTTGGGTTTCATTGTAGCATAAACTCCTACCTATAATGTGTCTTCCTCAAACATATTTTAAACATTTAAATGTTTATTTAAATATATTTAAATTGAAATTCTGACAACTAAGTCAACACGAAAACTACAGTATATTTACTTTGTTCTTGGTCATGTTGTAAATGATTGTGAAAGAGAAAATGTTGATTTAATCTTTCATCAAATGTAAGAATCTGCTACGCATTTGAAATTACATTTGTTTAGCTGTGGGTTATTAGTTAATTAGTTTAACAACAGCCAAATAGCTAATTAGGCGTAGTTTTAGGTCAGTGTTTCCCAGCCCTCTTCTCCCCACAGTATACATTTTGGACGTCTACATTATCTGACCCATCCATTTCAAGTCTTGAAATTTTGCTAATGTGTTTGAAAATGTTTAGTGTTGGGGAACCTCAGGCCCTGTCCACACAAATGTGGGTATTTTTAAAGCCACAGATTTTTCTATGCGGTATGGCCATTCGTCCACACACAAACCGAACATTTCTGAAAACTGCCAGGGTGAAGATTTTCAAAAAACTCTGGTTACAGTGTTATAGTTTTTGATCAAATATTGTAAGTAATATTGCCTTTCATAATATAGTAATTTAACAGAGGTTACTGGTTTCAACAAGGGAGTAGTTCCTCATGAATGACTGGGTCTAAATCAAGTTTGGTATGAAATGGACACTTTTCTCAATCTAGTCAATTATGTTGTTTTTAACTATTAATTGAGGGCCCGACAGGTTACCCTCACAATCTATTTAAGTTCTTATTACCAAACAACTTTTTTCCATCTAACTCTTTTGGTCCTGAATAACCTATATGACTGCATTTGCCAAATTGTCATATTCAGACTTAACCTAATCTGTTTGTCTCTGTTTTAATGGCAATTATATATTATCAGGTTAATAGAGACGTTTACATAGATATAGATTGCATAGGTATAGATGATCCATTCTGTTGGGTTAAGGGTAAAGTTTTGTTGTTGTCTAAGGACTGTTGACCTCACGCATGTCTTCAGACAGAGCTGCTCTGTTTGCCATTCTCTTTCAGCTGTGGGGGAAACTCTTCTCTCCCGACATTCCTAAACCATTACCTAATTTCCTGGGTCCTTCTTGTTTCAATGGGTTTCCTGGGTTACTGGTGATGATGTCAATGCGACTAGAAAAAAGGAGGTGTCTAAAAGACACATGAGGGGGGAAAGGAGGTTGAGGGAGAGTGTGTTCTCTACTCTACCAAAGACACAAAGCTTTAGTAAATGAGCTGTTTGTTGTCATTTCAACAATCTGATTTTCTTGAAATGCATACAGAGTTAGATATACAGTGTCTGATGGAGGGGTTGGAGTGTGTGCCTGTTGACAACAATTATTATTAGTATTAAAATAATTAATATTTCTGTGATATTTTCTACAGCACTTTCTGTTGTTCATTTTCTATTTTCTTAGATTTTGTTCGTTTTTGTTCATGCATATTGTCTTCACTTTTAGAATTGTTACATTTTGGGGTATTGATTAGACCTGTTGCAGTAGCGCCATCTACAGATGATGCATCATAAAAAATGATATGGTGTTGGTTTCTTAAGACAAGACCAGTTTGTTCAACCATTATACTATATGCATTCACATGATATTATATTAAGGAATATATTATCTAGCCACCAGATAATTGTACTTTCTGAGGTAAACTTCTTAATTCCTTTCCTTAATATTCCTTTCCTTAATTTATTTTTATTATTATTTATAAATGTGTAAACAATTACTGGAGACAACTGTACTATGTTGTATTGATGTGTTAAATGTTGATTAATGTTGATTTTTCTTTATTAAATATATAATGATAGATGAATTAGATACAACCACATATTTAAAATTCCTAACATGTTTACTGTAGTATTTTAAATATTTAATTAAGGATTAAAAAAGGCGGTCATAGGAGGAGTGGAACCATGTACACATGCATATGCTATATTTATTGTCAAGTAGCAGATTTGATTACTTTAGAAGATGGAATAAAACTTCATTATTTCACGAAATATATATTTCAATATAAATTTTATTTATTTATTTAAAATATATATTTAAGGATTTTTTTGATGTTTGATATGTTTGGCATTACTGGTGAAGGTTGAACGTTTGGTTTAGTACTCCACATTATAATATCTTACCACCATGTTATCTTTTCGTACTGTGCTCTCTATTTGTCCTCCAGCTCCCTCTATCTGTGTCCTGATTGCAAGTGAGTACAGTAGTCATTCATCAAGCCTTTACTCAAAAGTAGCTACGGTGAAACCACTCGTTCTGTAATAACTAGCATTGTTAAAGGTTTAGTGTTTTCCACTATCAAGTCCGTCTTGTGTGTCATGACCTTATAGCTGTGAATGATACTACATCACTTTACAGGCTAAATACTTCCTATAACTAATAAAAAGTATATATTTCTAACAATCATAAGAGATTTGTGCTAATTATAGCCTGTAGTTTGTGTCGTAGCTAAGCTAGAATTAGCCTACCTTTCTCCAACGTCTTGACTTTGCTGGCTGGTGTGATGGTTACAATGGTATAGTTTAAAAGAACTTCACTATGGACATAAATTACCCATTTGGGGAAAGAAAACAAAATACTAATTTCAGTAAATCAGACAGTCTCGCTTTACCGTGACATTTCAAACGCGCGAAAATCACAAACATGGTTAACCAATCACTGTGCTTCATGCTAATTATTCACTCAACCATGTTTGATGTATTTTACATGATTATCCTATTTAATGTTTTCTATTAAGATTTATTCTTAGTTATTCTTATAGCTAAATTTTTTAAACAATGTGTTGGATATTTAGGTTTAGTTTGAGCTACTGATTTTTTTTTATCAGTCAATAGTATTTTTTTCAGCAGCGAAATAATAATAAATTACATAGAAACCTTCTCTTTATTTGGAAGATGTGATTAATGTGTCATCATGTTCTCTATATTTTGAAGATGTGATTAATGTGTCTGGAAAAAAATAAATAAATAAAGTCAACTTTTCTGGCGCGGGTATTTTAAAAGGTGTCAATATGATCCACAATGGGGCGCATTTTTTAACTAGAACCCATAAATAAACGTTATTCAGTGTGCACAGATTAACAGCGTTTGCTTGTAACATATCATATCTGCTCTAATTATGGATTCATTTGCAGAATAATACAGCTCACTTACATGTAGTTGCCTGTATACAGTATACACTCCAATCTAGTGTTTCCTCGACAATTCACTTTTTGGCTAAACTAAGGTTACGAAGATAAAACACTATATAGAATATATAGGGCTAATGAAGCCTATAGGCTACGTTAAGGGGACATTGTGTGTTTGCCGGGATATTACCCAGATTGCACACATATGTCTGCAAGATGTCTGTAAAAAATCAGCTGATCTAGAAGCATCTGCTGTGTGCAAACATCTGACAGACATTTCTAAAATGTCAGTTTACATACCTTCTAAATCCTAAACACCTTAAATACATCTTATAGACGTCTATTTGACATCTGATAGGAAACGTCGAGAAAACACTCAAAAAACAAAAAGTTATCAGGTAATTGCAATGCGATTTCATAGTTATCTATAACTGTTGTTATTAAATTAATTGTCGGGGGTTTATATTTCTAGAGCATCAATGTGATTTTCACTTCGCGTGAAGCTCAACTCGTGTTGTAAGACGATGAAAGTGAGAAGGAAAGCGCGATGCTCGGCGGACAGAACCGTGCATCACACGCGCGCAGGCGGCTGGTCGAGCGCCAGGGCGCGTGCCTGCACTCGAGATCACCGGGTGACGGTACTGTCTGCGCGTGCTTCAGTCTCATCACAGGATGACGGCGACAGGACCCTCCTGATGAACCTCTCTCAGCAGTGCACCAGACCGGGGATCGTTCAGTAGGTTTGGATTTGATCGTCCGGAGACGAACTTTAGGGTCTGTGCATATCTGTCCCGGACGCACTTTCCCTTTATTTTTTACACTACACATTCATGAACGCGATCCAGCCTAAACTGCGCGACTAATGAAACTCTGCTTTATGAAGGGAGTTCACGACACGCATTTTCGCAGAAATGGCCCGTTGGCTTTGATCTTTATGCTCGAGCAAAGCAGCGCAACAGGACGCAGTTCGTCGCATCTGCTTCATCGCCGTGTCGGGGGCGTGATGACGCGTCGCTAGAGTGAAACTGAAGCTGCTCAGGTGAGAAGCATCGGCATCTCCGCTCCCTGTCACCTGAGATGGCCATCAACAAAACCGGCTCCATGCGTGTAAGTGTAGACCATCTGTCTCTCCTGTGAGCCTCTAACGCACTTCACATCATCCATTCTTTATTAGTCACTGTGTGAGCGCGCGCGGTCTTTAAAGCTACTTGAACAGCCCACTTCTGTAAATTGATACTAAACAGATAGAATGAACATTCTTCTGTCTCTTACTATCTTAGTACAGGTAGCGAAGACTGGGTTATTTATTGCATTTTTTTACTAAGTGATAGGGTCGATTTATTCTGCATAACTGCAGTGCGCTTAATATAGTTTCGTTCTTTGTGTGAACGGACTTTTCAGTGTTCTCGTTGGTTTAGCTTATAGACTGTAAAAAGAAGTAAACAGAAGCAGGTGGACTTTATGTGAACTCTCCTTTGCCCTCACTCAGTCACCCTTTACTACAGTGTTGTGATTATATAATGAGCTCTGTGAAAATGATTTCTATTGTTTAGCATTTGGACTGCAGTGTAATATTGTTGCTGGTGTGATGTAGGGTAACTGCCCAGATTTGCTCTTTTGGTAATGTGTGTTCTGCAGGTGTGTGCTTTGAAGTGTGGTCAGTCTTGTTTACGTGATTCCTGTAAATGTTACTGTATCAGTGACGGTCTGCCAGCATGTGTAAGGAGTTTCAGGAGAATATCTGGCCAATAATTGGATTGGTTTCGCTCTGGTGTTTTACAGAACACTAGTTTGATGTTGGACTGTCTGTTGTTGTGGTCATCGGGCTTCACTGTACAAGCCACCATTAGGGTGTGATCAGATGAGAAAACAAATAGTTTCCTGAAATTTACTGACATCATGAAGTCAAAATTGGAGTTTATTTATTTTTATACATGAGGTCATTCATATTGCACTCTAATAATAAACATGTAGTAGAAATTGCAGTCCTTCAATTCAAGGAAAACAGACCACATTTATTGATGTTTTTATATTGGCGTTCTTGTTAATATGGGAAAAAGCATTTTTTTGTGTGTGTCTCTTTTGTTGTTGTTAAATTAAATGACCTCTAGAACAAGAAGCCCTGAATTATTATTAATTATAGATTATAAATTATAAACATGATACATTAGAATATGTCTAAAAATCCCACAGATGCACATTGGAAGAGGAACTCAAGTGGTGTGAGACTCTGCTAAATGCAACAGAAAATCAGGGCCCTGTGTAACATTGATGATTCAGCTTCGCCCAGGGAAGAATTAAAAATTAAACAGCTTTTTCCGAGCCCATCTTGCTCTACCGTAGACGAGAAACTGTATTAGCTGGCTGGCTCAGCTGTTCTCTGTCAGTACGGTATGTCTACCAGGGTTTTGACTCGTTTTTAATGTTTCAGCACAAATGTTAAACTGAACTGATGGTCAGAGGTAGAAAAACACACTCTATTCAAGATGATTGCAAATTTATCTGTAATTGTTATTTTGTCTTGGTTGCATTTTGAGTGCGATTTAAAATGCAGGTACATGTGGTTTTTAAGTGTTGCCACAAGAGGCGCTATTGAGCAGTAGCTTAACGTCCTGTTATGTTGAAAATATAAATATTACTTTTGTGCTGTGGGTCAAACTGACCCCTACTGGTTTCCGTACAATTTTCCAAAAATCAACATTAAAGGTGCTGTTTGTAAGTTTTGACTCTAAAGCATAAAAATACCATAATATGTTTGCATATATTTAAGAAACATGCTAAGATAACATAGTTGTTTATCTAATAAACAATGCTACAGTCAGTTATTCTCCTGCAAATAACTAAAGCTAACCATTAATGTTATGTAACTTTATTTGTACTTAGTATAAATAGGATTAACCGCTATTTGTATTTGGTGTAAATAACCTCTGTCTTTATGTCTGCTTCTCAAACCCTTGTGAGGGTAAACTGGCTTTCTCACACAGTCCTGCAATAGACTAATAATTGAGATCCCCCCAAAAAAGAACAGAACAACCAAAAACATTATTTCACAATCTTTTAGACAAATTTAGACAAAGTCTTTAGTTTTTAGTCAGTTTTGAGTCTTGAATTTCATATTTTTTGCTGTTTTTCAAAGTGTTGATTTTTGGTGAATAACACTGGAAACCAATGGGGGTCAATTTGACAACAAAGCTATTTAGATGTAACCAAAATTGCTGAATGAGAAAGTAAAAACATTTTGAGAAGAAATTAACAGTTTACTCATTTTCAAGTAATTAAATTGAATGTGGGTCAAATTGCCCAACACGACAGGAATGTTTAGTATGTTAAATGACACATTGCTTGCAGTCATGTCTGCTTTAGTGTACTTGTTTGGTATGTTTCTGCCAGTGAGATTTATCTGTGAGGTGTTTGTGTAACTGGCCCATTCACTGGAGAAGGATCTCTCTTTTTTTGCCTGGCTGTGTCCTTCTTCACCCCCGGCTTTTCCAGCCCATTAGATGCATTAAAGCTCATTGCACAAAATCAATAACCTGCTGTGGGTCGTTTGCTAAAACAATTGTCCAAATGTTTTTCTTCTGCGAGAAGCAGAAATCAGCCTAATGCCCTCGGGCTCAGTGAGTGTCACCGCTGGTAATGCGAGCGTTCCTGTTATAAGCTTTCTGTCCATTGTGATTGGAGAGAAACATCTTTGACGGCTTGAAGGGCCCTTATGGTGAAACTCACCACCATCTGTTTACATTACAAGAGAAACATGAGCGCCATCGGCACGTAATGAGAGACAGTGATGTTTTGACAACACTTGAGCACATTTTTACCACCTCATTTGAAACCAATGTTGTAGATTTGCGCATTAAAGCTTGATGCAAATTTGCAAATTAATAGTCATGCAGATTTGGTGCAACACTTGGTGGGTAAAGGACAGAACCCCTAACCCTACTAATAATAACTAACTAACTAATAATAATAATCTCAAGCAAAGTAAAAGCATGATTTAAAGCAAATATTCATTATAATCTGAGTCAGAGATGATGTACTGTAAATGTAATCAGCTTTTCTTTTAATAGAATTTGGTGAATTATTATCCCTTTTTGTTCTGAGGTAAATCCTGACAAAGTCCTGAAACATATACAGTCTTTCAGTCAGTGATCCGTTATAATGGAAATGATGTCATGCTGCACCACCTCAGTTTGTTTGGCTGCTTTAGGATGGACCCATAGCACTATGTATCTATCCATGTTTTTTATGCACGTTTTGGGATAAGATGCTGGATGGAAATGCCAAGATGTGCATAAAATCTTAAACTGCACATAAAAATTGTATGCATTCAATTCTGCACAAATGTATTTTTCTACATAGCTTCTGTCTGCACTCCTTTTTTATCCACAGATTCCTTAACTTTCTAAAAAGAGCTCAACTAAATAAGCTAGGAAAGCTTGACTCTCTGGATATCTTTTAGTCTTTGGTGCACTTGTTTAATGTTTACAGCACTTTTGCATGACATCATCAAGAATAATATCAGGAAGAAGTTAAGCAAACGAGATGCACAGAGTGAAAATATTAGCTAGTAATCTGCAAATATTTGTAACTTTTTTTTTACATATTTGATGTGTAACATTGCTGTGCTTGGTTTTTCTTAACTCACACTTTGCTGTTGCACCAAGCGTTTGAGTTTTATGTATATAATTTTATATATTACTTTTATAATACAGTGTGACATGTTGTTGGTACTAATTAACGACATTAATGTTAGCGTATTTGCCCAAAAAAAAAAAAAAAAAAACGAGAGTCCAAAAGCATTTATTGCATGATGAAGCCAATTAGAATGTTAGAATGCCTCTATAATTCAAGTTTTGAGTTTTTATTTCTTATCTTTATATGATAGGCTATTTAAGTAATATCTCACAAGAATCAGCACGTGTGCATGATCGCAATTGTTAAATACATTTTAGACTGTAGTTCAACAGACAAGAAGTTAATTGAGTGAGTTCTATTTTAGACACATTTTGTCTTTTTGCCTGTTTTGCGAATGAAATAGCTCCAAACAAAGCAGGAGCAGAGCTGTTGTGCGTCTCTGAGCGACACTGCAGTGTATCTGTCCTGAATTAATTTGTTTTTGAATGAATCGATTAAACCAGTTATTTAATAATCCATTCATAAAGACAGTCAACTTGCATCGATTCTAACTGAATCAGCCATTTTAAAAGAATTGTTTGATTTGAAAGATTCAGTGAATCACTCATTAAAACAGACACTTGCCGCCACCTACTGGCAGTTTTAGTGTCATATTTATTTATCCATGACTAGCCTAAACCACCATAGAAACTAAGCAAAATATTAGTTATTGACAAATCCCCCTAAAATATCATTTTTGTCAATATTGCACATTCCAAGGGGCATCATTTATTTCAATTTAAACACAGACACAGAGACTCTGTACATGCGTGTGTGTGCATTGGTTTATCCTACCTTCATTATGAGGACCAAATGTCCTATAAATACAAATTGTAACTTTTGGCATGAAAAACAGCTAAAAAAAAAAAAAATCTTTTGTAATCACAGTACCCTCCACCTCAGCATCCCCTTGAATTTTTTTTACAATTCGACCACTGGCTATATGGCGTCTAAAATTATTTTCTAATTCTTAGACCTGCAGTCTCTCATCAGTTGAGTCACTAATGATTATAATTAATATGCAAAAAAAGTGTGCTGACGGCAGACACACACAGATTATTCTCTCTGAAGTGACTCTGAATAATACATCTCTGTGCAGCAGAGTTTCATCTGAAATTTCCCTGTGATTTCACAGACAGTCATGATTGTGTTTGATTGCTTTCTGAATCCTGATGGTCCTGTCAGAAACGAAACTTCACTGAAGCTTCCATTAGAGTTCAGATCCTAAATGTTCAAATATGAAATGAAAAATGGACTTTATTAAAATTGCATTGATAGAACAGTGTTACTGATTCATCAGAAAACATAAATGTTCTTTTTCAACCAGCTTATATAGAGATATTTCACCACCGAATCGATTTAAATCAAGTCTTGTCTGTTTTTCAGTGAATATATGGTTTTGTTATGAAATATTTTGCAAGCAAAATGCATTTGCGTTTCACATTGACAATAAAATGATTATAAAAGTCTAAAGGGTCATGCTAAACTTAAACACACATATTATCTGATATTTGGAGCTATATATATATATATATAAACAGTAAGAAAAAATAGTAGATGGCATAACAATATAGTACAGCATGTTACACTGTAAATGAAAAAAAAAAAAAAAAAATATATATATATATATATAAAACAAGACCACAAAGTTATACAAGAATTGTAAGCACCTGAATGATAAATGGTTAAGTGCTGAATTGTTTTATTGTATTTAATTTAATTTATATATATATATATAACCCTGCTGATGCAAGAAGTGCTTTAGAAGTGCACTGATTAGTGTTGAAGTAAATTTAGCCTGATTCGTTTGGTTTTCTGAGATCCGTTCATAGGATTTTTGTCTTTCTCAGCAGCAAGAGTCCTCCTGCTAATTCAGTTTTTATTACATTTAAGTTGCTCATTGTTTCTGCCAAAAGCACTAAGAGAAATGGATTAGTCCACTCAACCCTCACTAATGACTTCCTGTTTCTCTCTCTCTCTCTCTCTCTCTCACTGTCTTCAGTGTCTCTCGTCCACACGCATCTTTCATTGATCAGTTGTGAGATGTTTAGAGTCTCAGGTGTAGTTTTCACTCAGTGAGACATGTGGACTAGCAATCGTTCAGATCTCTTGAAATCTGATCCCCTTCGCACAAAACCCATGATACACAACATAACAAACAGTAAAACAAACATGATATGTGGAGCTTCATTCTAGGGTTTCATTTTATTTCCTGGAGCATTGTGTTTGCGTTGCTACAGTATCTTGTTGCTATGGGTGTGTTTAGGTGGTGTCAGAGCCATAGAGAGAGAGAGTTGCGACAATGGAAGTTCGAAATGTTTGGTTGTCACGTGATTCATGTAGACTTCAGATAGTTCCAGGAAGTGCGTTGGCGGCCATTCAAACTGATAGAGTAAAGTGACAAAACGGCAATTTCTGGTAATAAGGAGTCAATAAATGCATTTATTTTATATATTTATACAACACAGCGACATATGTATGTAGCATGAATATGTAGTTATAGCGATGTTTTTTTTAAAATGTCAAATCAGGTAATTTTTGAGGATTAGTGTTCAATTACCGTTATTTTAAAAACTTATTTCAGGCTAACGTTAAGTTATATAAACACGGGTTGCGGTTGCCTTTTTACGTTACATATTGTTCTTTTTTTCGACTGATCTCATGTTAACTAATGTCATATTGATGACTTTCAGATAGTACAGAGACAGGCTGGTGACAGCTGATTTTCAGCTTGCACTGCACTATACTGTTAGCAGCAGTAATTAGCATTTTAAGTAAATGTAAAATGAAGCTTATTGTTTACAGTTCTTACAATTACATATATTAATATAATTATGTACTTAATCATATACACAATATATTCAGGCATACTCGTATACAAACATGTACAATGCCATTCAAAAGTAATGATGCTGAAAATTCAGCTTGGCATCACATGAGTATATTACATTTTAAAATAGAAAAGTTATTTTAAATTGTAATTATATATTACGAGATTACTTTTTCTTTGTATTTTTATTGAAATAAATGCAATTAACTATTTCAAGCAATTCATGAATACATTTTTAATAAATTTAATAGCATTCCAAGCATTTTGTATGTGTCCTTTCTTTCATGTTGTCCTTGCATAGTCTCCACCATGGTTTGCTGTGCTGCATGGGGATGCTCCACTCGGTCAGAGGAAGGTGTGCGAATGTATGGCTTCCCCGCTGACATGGAGAGGAGAAAATAATGGTTGGATCAAGTCAGCAGCAGCAGTCTAAATATAAATAAAAATTACAACAACAACAAAAAATTGTTAGGTAATTATACTTAAATTTATTTAAACCCAGGGAGCTGAGACATTGCAGGGAGTCATCAGTGTTACCTAAACTGTGCATTTAATATGTGGGTAGACAAAAAAAAAAAAAGTTGTCTGTGGAAACTTAACTCAAGTCACTCTGCAGGCACATTTTGAGGAAAACCAATTTGTCATGACCAAAAAATGAAAGAGTAGGCTGAGACCAGGTGCTATTCCGACAACCTTTGTGGTCAAAAAGAGGAGTGCCCTGCTCCACGGTGCACCCCTAGACCTGTAAACATACAGCAAATCACTGCTAATAACAGCTATATTATTTCAGGTGATACATATATAATAAGTACAAACTCGTACTAGTTGAAGTAATATTTCTAAATTTGAGGTGATGTGATATTTTCAATATTTAAAATTAGCAATTCCATGTATTCTGCCTCTATCAGTTTCAAAGGTTGTGGAAAAAATGAATGAGGACACTTAGAAAAGGGAAAGTGACAGTGAAGAAATAGAGGACATGGCTAGAGAGGAGAGACAGGGACAGCTGACACTACTCAGTCAGCCAGCAGCAAGTCAGTCAGCATTCCAGTGAACCATCAGCCAGTTACCTGGGTCTATTAAAAAAATTAAAGAGACAAGAAAAAAAACATCAAACAATGCAAAGGCAGCAATAAGAAAAATAAAGAATGAAAATGCAGCTTTCAAAAAAAAGGTCCCCTCAGCACTCCTGACCTGCATCATCACTGATGCTCCATCACAGAACAGTCCAGTGGCACCACTAATCCTCCACCTACCAGCACCCACAGAACGTTACAGTATGTTACTTTTATACACTAACAAGTTTAAGTATATAATACAATAGTATTATAATATAGATAGGTAATAGTCAATGAATCACAATAAATAAAAACACTCTACCCATGGTTTTGCAAACTCAATTCACTCTAAATTTATATAAATAGGGTGCATTTTATTATTAAGGAATTTAATTATTTAATACGTGTAATAAGGAACAAACTTTATAACCTCATTTTACCACTTCCAGTTACCGCTGTCACACCCGGTCAAACGTTAATATTGAACTAATAGGCTATGTAACGTTAGCTAACTTTTCCCACCCAGCAAAAAAAAAATGTTTAGACTCCTTTTCTCTAATTCCAAAAACGATGGGTGAAACTGAATTAAGAGAACAGAGAATTTTACAATTAATAGGGTGTTCGTTACTAACTTTATTCAGCTCCAATCCTAGCCTATCCTGTTAGTTATCTGATAACATCCCTTAAATCTATTCATTTAATGAGTTATAATCTACTACAAGGTTTTAACTTACAGTTTATTGTTATTAAGATGTACTAATAATTTACAATCGTATTATTTAAACGTCTTACCTTTTAAAAGTGCGTCGCAAATGGTTTGTTCTGCTGCATCTCTACGGCGCGGCATCGGTTTGCTGCTACTTCCGGGAACTATTGAGAGGCTCCACGAGCCGCCATTGCTGTAAAAAAAGCGTTCCATTGGAGTCAATGGAGTTGTCGCAACTCTCTCTCTATATGGCTCTGGGTGGTGTTAAGGCACGGTTGGGTGGTTGATAGGATCTTCTGAGTAGTTGCTAGGGATTTACCGTGGTTTCTAGGCAGTTGCTGGGGTGTTTTGGTGGTTGTTAGGAAGTTGTTAGGGCTTAAGCAGTCGTTAGAGTGTTCTTTGTGGTAGTTAGGCAGTCGCTAGGGGCTTCTTGGTGGTAGTTAAGTAGTTGTTAGGACTTAGGCAGTCGCTAGGATGTTCTTGGTAGTTGTCAAGGTGTTTTTGGTGGTAGCTAGGCAGTTGCTAGAGCTTAGGCAGTCACTAAGGTTTTCTTGGTGGTTGCTAGGCAGTTGTTCTGAGAAGTTGAAAGGGCTTTATTGCGGTTGCTAGGGTGTTCTGCGTGGTTGCTAGGCAGTCGCTAGGGTGTTCTTGATGGTAGCTAGGCAGTTTCTAGGTCTACAGCTTAATTCTTAATTCTTTATTTAACCTCTTGGGAGGGATTCAAATGTAATGAAATTTGAACAATAATATATTCAGGTGCTTCTCAATAAATTAGAATGTTTGGGAAAAGTTAATTTATTTCAGTAATTTAACTCAAATTTTGAAACTCGTGTATTAATTAAATTCAATTCACACAAACTGAAGTAGTTTAAGTCTTTGGTTCTTTTAATTGTGATGATTTTGGCTCACATTTAACAAAAATCCACCAATTCACAATCTCAACAAATTAGAATATGTTGACTCGCCAATCAGCTAATCAACTCAAAACACCTGCAAAGGTTTCCTGAGCCTTTAAATGGTCTCTCAGTTTGGTTCACTAGGCTACACAATCATGGAGAAGACTGTTGATCTGACAGATGTTCAGAAGACAACCATTGTCACCCATTCACAAAAAGCCACAAACATTCATTGCCAAAGAAGCTGGCTGTTCACAGAGTGCTGTATCCAAGCATGTTAACAGAAAGTTGAGTGGAAGGAAAAAGTGTGGAAGAAAAAGATGCACAACCAACCGAGAGAACCGCAGCCTTATGAGGATTATCAAGCAAAATCAATTCAAGAATTTGAGTGAACTTCACAAGGAATGGACTGAGGCTGGGGTCAAGGCATCAAGAGCCACCACACACAGATGCGTCAAGGAATTTGGCTACAGTTGTCCTATTCCTCTTGTAAAGCCACTCCTGAACCACAGACAACATCAGAGCATCTTACCTGGGCTAAGAAGAAGAAGAACTGGACTGTTGCCCAGTGGTCCAAAGTCCTCTTATCAGATAATAGCAAGTTTTGTATTTCCTTTGGAAACCAAGGTCCTAGAGTCTGGAGTAAGGGTGGAGAAGCTCATAGCCCAAGTTGCTTGAAGTCCATTGTTAAGTTTCCACAGTCTGTGATGATTTTATGTGCTATGTCATCTGCTGGTGTTGGTCCATCAGATCATTTTATCCAATGGTGTGATGCTTCATTTTTAAATATTAATGCTTCGAAAACAAAAGAGATGTTCATTGATTTCCGTAAGAAGAGCTCTGTCCCTGCGTTGCCCTCTGTCATAAAGGGACATCAGGTAGAAGTGGTTACCCAGTACAAATATTTAGGGACTGTACTTGATGATAAATTACAATTTGAGGCAAACACTGATATTATTAGAGGAAAAGCTCTTCAGCGTATGTATTTTCTAAGGAAACTTCGATCCTTCAACATGGATGTTTCTTTCATGAAAATGTTTTATACTTGTTTTATTGAAGCGGTTTTAAGTTTTTCTATTGTTTGTTGGTATGGTAATCTTAATGTTAAGAATAGGAGGAAGTTGTCAAGCATAGTTAAAATGTGCAGTAAGATATTGGGGATCAAATTAAGGACTATCACACAAATTTATGAGCATAGGACGACTAGGAAGGGCCAGTTAGTCCTTTCCGATGTCACTCATCCACTGTGTGTTGATCTTCAATTACTTCCTTCAGGACGGAGATTTAAACTCTCCTTGTGTAAATCAAATAGATATAGAAATTAATTTATACCTGTTGCAATTAGGTTTTTAAATGAGTTATTGTAATTTGTGTGCTGTGTTGTTATATGTATGTGTATACTGCTGTCTACACAAAGAATTGCCCTTGAGGACAATAAAGTTTAATCAATCAAATTGTGTTTTTTGAAAACCAAAGTCACTGCACCCATTTACCAAGAAATTGTGGAGCACTTAATGCTTCTTTCTGCTGACCAACTTTTTGAAGATGCTCATTTTCCAGCCGGATTTGGCACCTGCCCACACTGCCAAAAGTTGGTTAAATGACCATGGTATTGGTGTGCTTGACTGGACAGCAAACTCATCAGACCTGAACCCCAGAGAGAATCTATGGGCTATTGCCAAGAGGAAGATGAGAAACAAGAGACCAAAAAATGCAGATGAGCTGAAGGCCACTGTTAAAGAAACCTGGGCTTCCAGACCACCTCAGCAGTGCCACAAACTGATCACCTCCATACCACGCCGTATTGAGGCAGTAATAAAACAAAAGTATCGAGTACATGTACAGTAAATTAACACTTTCCAGAAGGCCAACTTTTCCTCAACATAAACATTTATTGAGAAGCACCTATATATATATATATATATATATATATATATATATATATAATGTTTTCTTATATAACATATAAAATGTTTTTCAGAAATTCTGTGTTGTCTTTGTTTTTGGGTTTGCTGTAGTTCTGCAACCATGTTCTATAGTTTACCTCCAATTTTTTAATTTAACGGTTGCAGAAAGTGTTTAATTCTACATACAAATGTTTCTTTTTGAAAATGAGTTCGTATACCTCAGTTTTTCAGACATGTGAACTTGTGTTGTTCAGTCCCTTTGTAATGTTGTCTGTAAACACAGCGGTCAGATGGCTTCTGGGAAACGTTCCCGGCTGGAATACCTGAGTGTTACACTGTCAGTCTGATTTGTGGGCGGGGTCTCATGGGCGGAGCCTGGCAGACCCTGTGAAGCATCACAGGAGGGTTTCCAGTGTCATTTCGGAATGTAGTCACTTCATTTAACCTGGTCAAATTTGGACCTGAGGTGAAAGATGCATGACATCAAAGTGCTGATCATAAATTTATTTTTCATGTTTATATTCAGAACATAGATCTCTTTCTTTAGAACAGCTTGATACAGTAATAACTCATTTCTTTACTTTGCGTCACTAGATGTTGAAGCCAGAACTATCTGAGGACAGTAGAGACCACGAGTTACGTGCCTTTATATGGATAAACACACAGATTAGAGGAACATTTCACCCAAAAATGAATATTTGCTGAAAATGTAATGTAGTAGGCTATTACACCACTTGCTCATCAATGGATCCTCTGCAGTGAATGGGTGCCATCAGAATGAGAGTCTAAACAGCTGATAAAAACATCACAATAATCCACAAGCGATTCACACCACTCCAGTCCATCAGTTAATGTCTTGTGAATCCTAAAGCTGCATGTTTGTAAGAAACAAATCCACCATTAAGAAGTTTTTAACTTCAAACTGCTTAAAAATATGAGTCCATAGTCCATACTAGCACTTCCTTCAGTTAGAACTAGTGATGTTTTTATCAGCTGTTTGGACTCATTCTGACGGCACCCATTCACTGCAGAGGATCCACTGCCGAGCAAGTGATGAAATGCTGCATTTTTCTAAATCTGATGAAGAAACAAACTCATCTACATCACGGATTGACTTTGGGATCGCTATTCATTGTTGTTTATTCTAGAAATGGTGTTTCAGCTGCAGTAAGTTTAAGACACTGTTTGTCTGATGCACTTTTTAGAGTTTTTTTTTTTTTTTTGGACTGTTTCATTTCCTCTTTGGTTCAGAACAGTCACAAGTCACATCATAAATATCATACTGTGTATTAAAACACACAGACATGAAATGGTGCCAAGCTGCAGAGCTCTTCTCTGAGCAGGAAGTTGGTCGAGAGATTTCAAGAGAACCATCCACGTGCCCGTGTGTGTGTGTGTGTGTGTGTGTGTGCAAACAGCAGTTGTCTCTTGTGTGTCATGTCGAGATTAACAGGAAGCTGTTGTTGTCGTTCTCTGTGAGCGGAAGCCATCGCAGTGTGTGGTGTCAGTGGCTCTAATAACAGACAGAAGCGTGTTTGATCTGAGGAGAACGGCAGAGGAGAGGAGGTGATGGACAGTGAAGATGCAGGAGATTGTTCACAGGAGGAGTTACCCTCCAGCCCGGTGGAGGCCGAACATGTGGTAGGAGCTCAAAACCTGGTCGACTCAAGTCGTTCCAAACCTGTATGGATTTATTTTTTCTGTGGAACATAAATGAAGATATTTTAAAGAACATTGGAGCTACTTTAGTATAGCTATTTCATTATACTATTGTAGTAGTATTAATAGTTTGAGTTAGTTTATATTTTAAGATATTAGTCAAAGTTTTAATAATTTTTTTATTACTTATTTTTTTATATTTACGTTTTTTTTATGGTAAGACACTTATTAGTTTACATTTATTAATCTTTTTTATGTCAGGTGATCTGAAATCGTTAAAATCAATTTCAACATTTATAAAAGTTGCATCTGTTAATATTATGTAATGCACCTGAGCTAATATGAACTAATAGTTGTGACTTTATCAACTAAAGTTATCAAAGATAAACAAATATTGTAAGAAATGTATTGCTCATTGTTAATGCATTAACCATTGCTAACAAATGGGACCTTTTCGTAAAGTAGCACTGTTTTTATTAAAACTGATTTCAGTTTTAGAATTAAATGAAAATTTGGGGTTTAGCAACTAACTAAAAATAGGTTTCAATTATTTTATTTAAATTAACAAACAAAATTAACAAACAATAATAATAAAAAACATTTAAACATCTTCTGCATTCTTTGTTTAATATTCAAGTCTAAAAGGTTTGAAACAACATGAGGATGGATTAATGATGACAGAATTGACATTTATGGCTTAATTATGCCTTTAAGTCCTGAACTGAACCTCTGTGAGATGTAGATCATTATGACTGTGGTTCATAGCTGTTGTTATTTAGCTTTTCTGATGTTTCTGAACCGTGTTTGTAATGAAACTAATGCTGCTCAGAGCTTAGTGGCGTTCACAAAACATTCGACTTCCGTAATGTGACGTGTTTCTGAGTGAAACAGGATATCAAGATAAAATTAGACCATGAGTTGTTGTTTTTTTTTATAAATGATTGGATGGTGAACATGTCTCTGTGTTAAGGCGGCTGATGAATAAGACTGACTGATGACATGAAAGGAAAAAGAAAGTCATTGCAGAAGAGTAGAAAGTTCAAAGCATGAAGACAAACTTTTTTTTGCTTTAGAAACATCTGATGAATCATTAGCAATCGATCAGGAATGAGTATTACAGTGGGGAGCGAAAGTTTGGGCACCCCAGGTAAAATTTTTTTATTAATGTGCATAAAGATACCAAGAAAAGATGGAAAAATCTCCAAAAGGCATCAAATGACAGATTAGACATCCTTATAATAAGTCAAAAAAAGTTAGATTTTATTTCCATCATTTACACTTTCAAAATAACAGAAAACAAAAAAATGATGTCTGCAAAAGTTTGGGCACCCTGCAGAGTTAATACCTTGTACTGCCCCCTTTGGCAAGCTAGGACCTGACAGTGTCATGGATTGTTCTCAATCATCGTCTGGATAGACCAGGTGATGTCAATCTCAAAGGTTTTAAATGCCCAGACTCATCTGAGCTTGCCCCAACAATCAGCACCATGGGTTCTTCTAAGCAGTTGTCTAGAAAACTGAAACTGAAAATAGTTGACGCTCACAAAGCAGGAGAAGGCTATATAAAGATAGTAAAGCGTTTTCAGATGCCAATATCCTCTGCTCGGAATGTAATTAAGAAATGGCAGTCATCAGGAACAGTGGAAGTTAAAGCAAGATCTGGAAGACCAAGAAAAATATCAGACAGAACGGCTCGCAGGATTGTGAGAAAAGTAAGTCAAAACCCACATTTGACTGCACGATCCCTCCAGAAAGATCTGGCAGTCACTGGAGTTGTGGTACACTATTCCACTATAAAGAGATACTTGTACAAATATAGACTTCATGGAAGAGTCATCAGAAGAAAACCTCTTCTACGTCCTCAACACAAAAATCAGCGTTTGAAGTTTGCAAATGAACATATAGACAAGCCTGATGCATTTTGTAAACAAGTTCTGTGGACCGATGAGGTTAAAATAGAACTTTTTGGCCGGAATGAGCAAAGGTATGTTTGATCGATCATGTTTTGGGGTTGTATTGCAGCCAGTGGCACAGGGAACATTTCACGAGTAGAAGGAAAAATGGATTCAATAAAATTTTAGCAAATTTTGGATGCTAACTTGATGCCATCTGTGAAAAAGCTGAAGTTAAAGAGAAGATGGCTTCTACAAAGGGATAATGATCCTAAACACACCTCAAAATCCACGGTGGATTACATCAAGAGGCATAAACTAAAGGTTTTACCATGGCCTTCACAATCTCCTGACCTCAACATAATTGAAAATCTATGGATAGACCTTAAAAGAGCAGTGTGTGACAGACAGCCCAGAAATCTCAAAGAACTGGAAGACTTTTGTAAGGAAGAATGGGCAAAGATACCTCAAACAAGAATTGAAAGACTCTTGGCTAGTTACAAAAAGCGTTTACAAGCTGTGATACTTGCCAAAGGGGGCAGTACAAGGTATTAACTCTGCAGGGTGCCCAAACTTTTGCAGACACCATTTTTTTTGTTTTCTGTTATTTTGAAAGTGTAAATGATGAAAATAAAATTTTTTTGACTTATTATAAGGATGTCTTATCTGTCATTTGATGCCTTTTGGAGATTTTTCCATCTCTTCTTGGCGTCTTTATGCACATTAATAAAAAATTTTACCTGGGGTGCCCAAACTTTCGATCCCCACTGCAAAATACAAAAGGGTTCATGTAAGAAATGTTCCGGTAAGAAATAGTGTTTTGTAAAACATACTCCTAATAACTTGGTTTTATTTACAATTTTGACTGTGTAGTGCTATAAAATTAACATGGAGAGCAGCTTGGATGTAGTCTGTTGTCTCACAGCGAGAAGGTCCCTGGTTCGGGCCCCGGCAAGGACAGGAGGCCTTTATGTGTGGAGTTTGCATGTTCTCCCTGTGATCTTTTTGAGATCTTTTCTGAAACTTTAGACGAGATGAATCTGATATGAACTGGGTTGTTTTGAAACAAGAAACAAACTTAAGCAAAACTCCACTGAACTGAAGGAACTTAAAGAGATTTAATTGTGGTTTTTCTTTCCTACATGTTTTATGCGCGTGTTGAACGTACTGAAGTTGTGTGTTTTGTTAAGTGAGCTGCTCATGGCAGAACTTCCTTATTGAGTCACAATGTTCATGTGTGTCAGCTGAAATATAACGCGGCTGAATGTTTCTACGGTGTCTTGAGTCTGGTACCTGCTCTATTTACACTGCCAGACTTGTGTTTAGTCTTTAAATGGTTGTGTGAACTGTGTTATATTTCAGCAGGGTGATGTTTGATTACAGTTCAGCTCAGTCTGTGTGATTGTCTGTGTCTCTTGTGTCCACATTGGCCAATGTAAATAAAACGCAAAAGAGAACTTGGGTCGAAACTATCCATGATGACAAGGTTTCTCTTGATGTTTTTGACTTCCTCTGCATGAGCGCTGAACCACAGACCTGCCCTTTGATTCTCCTCACACCACTGCTGACTCATTACTGATCGCTAACAAAGACTACAACACTAGTTTCAATTACAGCTGCAAAGACCAGTTTAAAAGCACTGAAACTGTATTCGATCCACTGGAAAGCCTCGTTGTACTTGAAGTTATACAAGAAAGTATTGCTTGCTAAAACGTTTTGTGATTAATTTTACTGTAAAGCCCCTTTTAAATACATTTGTATTGTATTGAGTAAGTGCTTTATGAATGTAAAAGGTAAAAACTGGTTTAATATATTTTAAAGTCAAACATTTTTATTTGGCAAAAATGCATTATATTGTAATGTGTCCAGCACAAGTGTTTCCAACATTAATAAGTTTCCTGAGAAGCAAAACAGCATTTTAGAATGATTTCTGGGGGATTTATTTTAAATTATAATATTTTTTTGTTTTTCCTGTATTTTTACTCACATAAATGCAGCCATGGTATGCGACAGATACTAGTTCTTATGTAAACATTAAAAAGGATATATATATATATATATATATATATATACACACACACACACGCACACAAATGTTTTTTGTGTTGTTTTGCTATAAGAGTTCCTTCACTCCATCTGGTTCACCCAAATGTTTAATGATGCCATATATTTCAGTTCAGATTTCATACTTGCAGACACTTGATCTAATGAGTGACATTCACATGTCTAATATTTTATTCCTCTTCTCAAACACACTCTGAATCTGGTGTAGACTGTCGCTGGAGGTTTGAGATGTCGTGTGTTTGGTCTAAGAGCAGGTGGTGTGTTTATGTCCCGCTGTGAAGGAGTTATTTATGGTGGTATTGAATCAATGTACAGCAGAGCACCGTCACTGACCCCGGATCTGTTAAGAGTCTCAGTCTCAGACAGCACACTCTTCATTTTGTTCTTTTGAAATCGAGGTGCACTTTGTATCAGTCCACCAGAAAACAGTCTTGTTTACTGCTGCAGTGAGTCTGCAAGATCTGTCATTAATACATGGATTTTCAGTATTTATTATGTATTTATTTATGTAATTTCTTTAGGAACCCCCCCCCCCCCCCCCAAAAAAAAAAAACAAGTAAACTAGATACTCACATGCAGAACTGTGAGTCTCTAGCTCTCTATGTTTCTTGTACAGAACAACCTCCTGGACAGCAAGCAATCTGGCTTCAATAGTGGCCACTCAATTGAGACTGCCCTGCTCTTGGTTACTGAAGCCCTGCGACTGGCAAGAGCAGCTTCAAAATCCTCAGTACTCATCTTTCTGGACCTGTCTGATGCTTTTGACACGGTTAATCACCAGATTCTCCTGTCCACCCTCAGAAAGATGGGCATCTCTGGAACCGCACTCCTGTGGTTCAAGTCCCACCTCTCTGACAGATCCTTCAGTGTGTCTTGGAGGGGTGAGGTTTCTAAGTCACAACTTCTTGCTACTGGGGTTCCTCAAGGCTCAGTACTTGGACCACTTCTCTTCTCCATCTACATGACGTCATTAGGATCTGTCATTCAGAAACATGGCTTTTCTTATCACTGCTACACTGATTACACTCAACTTCTCCTTCCAATCAGATGATCCGACGGTAGTTGCTCACATTACAGCCTGAGTGACATTTCTAGCTGGATGAATGACCATCACCCAACCATTATTGTTATAATTGGATGGAAAATCAGATTACAGAAACTACACATTTACTGTACTTCCATGCGTTTTCATTTTTCATTGATATTTCATCAACTGCAGATTTAACCTGAGTATCTATCTATCTCTTCTGTCTATTGATTTATCTCTAGCTTTCATTTGTCTGTCTCTGTCATTTGTTCTGTCCATCGTTCTATGTATCATCTCTCTCAATCTTTCATTCTATCTGTTTGTCTCTATGCATACTTCTGTTATTTTATCTAGCTGTCTTATTGTTTTTCCCTCTGTCTATCATTTTATCTGTATCTGTGGATCTTTCTATCAGTCTATCCATCATTCTATCTGCCTGTCTCCATCTTATTTTTTTCTGTCTGTCTGTCTATCGTTCTATCTATTTATCATTCTATCATACGTGACCTCAGTCTGCCAGCACTGACCCATGACTCCTCCTGTTTCTCCCAGGATTCGGATGGTTTTTCCGTCCTGGAGCAGCTGGGACTGGACCAGAACTCTGATTTCTCAGACTCCAGCGTGCAACAGCGGCTGGACGAGCAGCGAGAGAGGATCCGGAGGGAGATCCGGAAGGAGCTGAAGATAAAAGCTGGTGCGGAGAACCTGCGGCAGGTCACTACTGACAAACGTAACGTCCAGCAGGTGGAGAGCCAGTTACGCAGCTCCAGCCGGAAACTGGACTCGCTCCACACTCAGCTGCAAGAACTGGATGCCCACATCGTGGTCAAGGGTCACGATGACAGCAAAGGTCAGGGGCCATCATTATCTTATCTTTAAGAATACATGCAAGAAATGTGTTCAATGAAAATTTGTGATAAAATTGTTATTTGATGATGTGATTTGTTGATGTCTATATATATCTACAGTCCTCATAATACTGTTAGACCGTGACCCCAGATGAATGTTTGACCCTTTCTTTGACCTGCAGATGACCTTCAGTCTCTTGGGACGCCGGGTCGCTCCTCAGCCAATCAGGACAGAATTAAGGCTCTGGAGCGACAGCTCAACATCGAACTGAAGGTCAAACAGGGGGCAGAGAACATGATCCCCATCTATGCCAATGGGGTTACCAAGGTACTGATATATCTATCTATCTGATTGTCTCTCTCTCTGACGGTTTATATCTGACTGTCTAGCTATCTGAATGTCTAACTCTATCTGGATGTCTGTCTTTCTGGATGTCTATCAATTTAATTGTCTATCTGGGTGTCTATCTGAATGTTTATGACTATCTGTCTGAATGTCTATATCTGACTGTTTGGATGTCTACGTGTCTGTCCATCTGAATGTCTATCTGTCTATCTATCTATCTATCTAGCTATCTGACTGTCTATCAGGAAGTCTGTCTGTCTATCAGGAAGTCTGTCTGTCTATATATCTGACTGTCTATCTATCCATCTATCTGACTGTCTATCTATCCATCTGACTGTCTATAAGGAAGTCTGTCTATCTATCTGTCTATCAGGAAGTCTGTCTGTCTATCTATCTGACTGTCTATCTATCCATCTGACTGTCTATCAGGAAGTCTGTATGTCTATCTGAATGTCTATCTATCTGATGTCTCCATCTATCCATCTTTCTGTGCTCCAGGATAAAAAGCTGCTTCAGTCAGCTCAGCAGATGCTGCAGGACAGTAAGACGAAGATTGACATCATCCGTATGCAGATTCGTAAAGCCATGCAGGCCACCGAACAAACAGAGGACATTCAGGGTATGTCTCACCGCTTCAGACGTGTTCTGTCTGTCTCACTCCAACAAATAAGAGTTTAGCAGCTTAACATTGTCATAGAGCTCTTTAATGGCTTAAACACAGTGTAAAGATCCCTTAACATCACTTTTCTCTGTTTGCCTCTCTGGAGGAAGTCTAATTTCACAGTCACACTTCTTTAGGATTAGTGAAAGTGAAGTGACGTGTGGCCAAGGATCGTGACCCATACTCGGAAATTGGGCTCTCCATTTAACCCATCCATGTCCACACACACACAAGGGTCTCATATCAGTCATGGTATTGAAAGTAGAGAGAGTGCTGGATATTCACTCCCCCACAATCACTCCTAGCCCTGAGACTCGAAACCGCTAACAGGTTACAAGTCCGACTCTCTAACCATTAGGCCACAACTGCCCTGTCTTGGCCCACTTAGTCTTGTCCATACTGCCGCCCAGGTTCAATCAACAGTCATACTGTGATATAAGGGTACTAAAATTATTTGCATCTAGTGTAATATTTCATACATGGTGAGGACATGAATCCATATGTTTTGCAAACCAGTCTGCTGTCATCTTGTCAAACAGTCTAATTCTGTCTTTCCAGACTGTCTGTCTTTCCAGACTGCTGTTTGTCTGTTTAGACAAACAAAAACTGAGAAATTAATAACATTTAAATGAATCTTTACTATACAATGACAGTTTTTAAACTTTTGTGAAGAACAAACCCAAATTGAATTCACTATTAACCGGCAATCTTCCCAAACCAATGGCATTTGGCTGCAACTACCCAATGGCATAAAGGAAGAATTTCAGTCAATAGGACCTTTTGCACAGCAGGAACCTTTTAATAGTACCAGAACTAATTGTGGAACCTCTGGGCGTTTTCACACCGCCAGAACTAGGTGCGAGTTAAGTACCGGACTGCCTTTTTTGGAGAACCAAATTAGCTTCTACTCTGGATCAGGGTAAAAACCAGTACAAGTGGTACTAACCGTGACTTAAGTAGACAATGATTGGCCAGACACGTTCGAAAACGCCCTCACCTGACATGATTTAAAACACTGTGTAACATACTGTAAACTTTGTGTCAACTTATTCTGATAGTATTGTGAACAGCAATAAATGTATGGACACTGAAGTGCAGGCAGTTGTAGAAAAAGTAGCACTGCCACTTGTAGTTGGATTTTCTTAGTCCTCCTTTCTGTTCTTTCAATCGCTTTACACATATGTCGATACGTATACCAGTACTTTAGTACTGTACATTTAGTTCTGGAACTAAAGTCCTAATAATGAGTTAAGTTTAAGTCTGTTTCTCACACAATGACTTCAGAAGACTTACAATATAGTGCACAAGTTGTATGGACTGGTATTTTAGTACCAGTAGATGCTTTTTAGACCGTGACATTTTTTGGCTGTTGTATAGAAAAGAGCTGCATGAAAATGTTTGGATGTATTATCCCTTAATGAAGTTATTTCTCCATGCCTTCGTTGATAGAGTAAAAGAGTCAGATTTAAAGAAAGACGTGAGATGTAAACAGAAAGATGAGAGCTGGAGAAGAGATGGAGTGAGGAAATGAACAGAGCTGAAGCGTGCGGCTCTAATGGACTCTAATGGCATATTTCGGCGCTGAAGTCTCATGTGTCCCGGGGCTGGACGGCAGCGGCTTGTTAAGAATAGATTTATTAATGCCGCTTCACCCTCCGGCCATCAGCGTCCATTGTTTGGATGACGTTTGACGTCCTGTGAGGGGATTTGAGGACGGGTCTCTCCTTCAGCAGGATCTGCAGTCTCACTTGATAATTCTTGTTGATCCATAACATCTGTTGTTTCATTTAATGATAATTCTGCTTTTCCAGAGTCTTAAGTTTAGAGAAATATCATGTCCATGAGATCTTGTCCTGTCAGTTTGATTCATCGTAATGTTGATTCTAAGAGCTAAAGTGCTAGAAATCATGGTTCACGTCATTTCTGATTTGTCATTTTAGAAATGGAAAGTCAGGCCAAGCGCATTGCATTTCTTGCACTGCTCTCTGGCTGTATACTGCACTTTTTGGCAGCTGTAGTCATTTATATTGGTACTCCATATGTACTGTGCATGGCATACTTACTGCATACTGTAACTATAGCATGAGCAGTTTGCCATTATGAATATAACTTTGTTATTTTAATTTTGTTAATTTCCTATTATTGTATTTATTAATATTAAGATTTTTTTAAGTTCAGTTTTTATTTTAATCTTAGTTTAAGATTTAGTTTCTTATTTTTTAACAAACAGATTTTTATTTGTATTTAATTTTATTCAGTTTCATTTTAGTTTAGTTTTACACATTTCAATTCTTAAACTTAAACTAAATGAAAATTTTCGAAATTTTTCTGTGGCTACCAACTGAAATAAAATAGGTTTACTTTTTATTTTACATAAAGTGCTCCTATTATTCCATTTCCAGAATCGTCTTTCATGTAGTTTGTAATGTAACTGTATGTGAATATAAATCAGCTGATTATTAGTGCACGATAATTAAAGTTATTGTCTCCCAAAATAAAGAATCGACACTGTACAGCTGAAACTATTCTTTAGTCATTCGAATCCAACTTCCGTAATACATTTGCAAATTGCTTGCCTATCTTCTACATTGGCCGGCTGATGACAATATTATCCCAAAACAATATCAGGAACTGTAAAAATGGCACAATAGGGGTTTATTTTAACTTTAGTGTAAGTTTTAGTAATTTAGTTGTTTTTGACTTTTTTGTCTTTTTATTTCAGTTAGTTTAATTTCCAGTTGTAGTCAGTTTTGTTCTTCAATTTTAAATAGTTTGCATGGCAACATTTCTGGTTTTCATTTAAAGTTGTATCAGTTGTTAAATATTCCCAATTACAGACATAAATCAAATACAAGCTCATTACAGATTTTCACTCGGTGGCGGAGGTCTTGTGATTTTGTGTGTTTCTATTAGTAGCATCACCCAGCAGGATTTAACGCATGTGTGTGTGTGTCTCAGCAGGTAAACCGGATCTGTGTGGGGTGGAGCTCCGTATCGAGGAGCTCTGGCATCATTACCGTGTTGAACATGCCATGGCCGAGGGCGCCAAAAACATGCTGAGGCTTCTGGGGGCTGGAAAAGCACAGGACAAGAAGGCCATGGCTGAGGTGTGAGAAACACACATGCACCCCCTCAAATACCTTAGGAGAAACAAAAGCTGACACAGATTATACACAGGAGCTGGCGTTTGTTTGGATCGGGGGAACAAGGGTGAAGGCTTTGTTTGTCGTTCCAGGCTCAGTCTCGTCTCAGCGAAGCGTCCCAGCACTTGGATCTTCTGCGAGTGTCGTTAGAGCAGCGCTTGGTCAATCTACCAGAAGATCATCCGAAAGTGTGTCTGATCAAGGAAGAGCTTGTGTTGGCATCGTCCTCGGCCTTCAGCTCCAGTCACAGCGCCCCCTACGTCCACAATCAGTACAGCACCCTCAGCAAACCCTCGCCGCTCACCGGTACTTCAGTGACACGAGTCTCAAGAACCAGTCCACAACAACATGGCTCACATTTCACCGCAAAATCAAAAGAAAGAAAAACTGTTTGCTTTAAAATATATATTTATTAATAAGAAATATAAACTGGATATAATATTAAATATCTTAAAATATTATTTAAAGTTAATTCTATTAACGCACTTTAACCCTACTTCTAATACAGTAATGTGAAAATCACATTCTTAGTTGATTCCTATATTATGATATTGTAAACATCATTAGAAAAAAAATTGTTTGGTTTAAAAAAATATTTTTAAAAAAATCTACACAAAATGTACTTTATGAAAGTAAAGGGGGGAATTCATTCGCATGACTACAGTGGCAAAGACAATGATACATTGATTAAAGATATTAATATATTATCAAAGAAAAGTTCATATATATATTGTTTGATTTAAAAAAAAAGTTTAAACTTAAAAAAAAATTACATTCTATAGAAAAATATTCAAAATATTTAATAAAAAAATGTATCAAGTAATTTAATCATGAATATTATTAATAAAAATTAATAAAATTATTATATATTTATTATTATTATTTTTTTTTTTTACCAAGTCTTCGAAATACTTTCTCTTATGTTCCACAAATGAAAGGAAGTCCTTCAGGTTTGAATCCCCAACCCTAACCTAACACAATCTTAACTTCTTATTTACTGAACAATTGAATAAAATCACATCTGGACTTGTGCTATTTGGGAAAAAAGCACTTGTGTGATATGGCTTATAATATGATATGAATATGAGACAAAAACTCATACAGGAGCATTTTGCTCCAATATCTTGAATTTTAGGGCATAACTGCATTCATGGAGTTGTTACCCTTTGTCAAGTCAAGTGGAGAATGAGGGATAAAATCTCACAATGCAAAAAAATGGGCTTCTAATGGTCTTAAAATAGGCTTCATGTTTTATTATTTTTAAATGCATGTTTATTTTTTGTTTTGTGTTCACTTTGGGTGAAATATGATCATGTTTGTTTCACATGTTTTAGAGAGTCATCACGTTAATAACTGTAGTGTAAATGTCATGTGGAATACGTCGTCCCCATGCTGAACGTGTGAGGTGTCTGTCCCGCTCAGGGACGCTGCAGGTGCGTCTGCTGGGGTGTATGGGCTTGTTGGAGGTCGTCCCAGGCCGCAGTCGTGCGTCTCCGGTGGCTTTGCCTCACTTCAGTCCTGGAGACAGCCGACACTTCAAACTCACTCTGAGCAGCAGAAACAGCAGCTTCAGCCTGAAGATCCCCAGCAAGAGCGAAGAGCTGTCCTGTGAGTGTCCTGTGTTCATCTCTACTGACAGATGCAGTTTCAGTGGTTTTGTTTTCGTTTTTTAATACTTCTGTTAACCAAGGATGCATTCAATTGATCAGAAGTGACAGTAAAGACATTTAGAATGTTACAATTGATTTTTCTATTTCACATAAATGCTGTTCTTTAAAAATTGTAATTAATCAGAAATGTTTATTGAGCAGCAAATCCTAAACATATATTCACATAGAAAAAAAAAGTTAAGTAGTAATATTATTTCACTTTTTTTTTACTGTATTTTTAGATCAAATTAGTGCAGCCTTTTTGAGCAGAAAAACTGAATTATTTCAAAAGTTTGAGATGTGGGCGGTCATATGTTAATGAGCTCTCAGGTGTGACATCTAAATATTCAATATCCATAAAGGGAGTGATTTTTGCAGTTTTTATTTGATTAAATCTTATGAATTCACTAGTTTAAAGTTTTGAAATTCCATGTGTCACACAGCCTCAAACTCATGTCCAAAGTGCACAAAAAGATCATTATTTTTATGATATAAGTCTCTTAAAGTATAGTAAGTACAGTGTTTAGTTGATGGATGTATTTAGTGACAGTAAGTGAGCGTCTGGTGTGTGTTTAGCGGAGGTGAGCGCCGTGTTGAAGCTGGAGAACTGTGTGGTTGGACAGACGTGCTGGAGAAGTGTTGGTGAACAGACCTGGGATCAGACCTTCACTCTAGAGCTGGAGAGAGTGAGTGACACACACACACACACACACACACACACACATACTCAAGATATTCAGCTGATGTTCTGGTTCAGTCCAGAGAGATGGAGATCGCGGTGTACTGGAGGGACTATCGCTCACTCTGTGCACTCAAGTACTTGAAGCTGGAGGACTTTCTGGACAATCAGAGACACCGAATACATCTGGAGCTCGAACCGCAGGGACTGCTGCTCGCCGAGGTACAAATACACACAAACGGGGCAAACATGGCCGAAAAACCTGTACTTAACGCTACTTGCATGAGCTTAGTGGTGTTTACATCAAAACAATGACAAAAGTACTAGTAGTGATGCACCAAAATGCATTTTTTAATAAAACACTAAAATTCAAATTAAAGATTTTATTAAGCCGAGAACCATAAAATAATGTTTATTTAATAATCAATTAATTAATAAAATTTTGGAACGCAAAAAAAATAAAATTCTGATTAAAAAAATTGTGACCGATTTACAAATGCTATTGAAAAATAATTCCTGGTTTGCTGTGCTTGTTTGTAGGCCTGTTGAATTATATAAATAAAATTAAACATAAATAATAAAAATAGCACTGTTATTATTATTTTAAAAACATAATATAATGTAACATGTTTTATTTATTTTATATTATAACAGAGGTTACAGTACTATTATTTATTATTACATAGCTTAATTCCTTTATTTCTATTTTTTTCATTTATTTTTGCACTTAAAGTTTCTCATGCTTTGGCCTCATGCTTTGGCAGAATGAAACCCGGTTTGTTTTCACGCTTGTCTGTTACAGGTGATGTTCTTCAACCCTGTGATAGAGAGAGGTCCACGTCTACAGCGGCAGAGGAAGATGTTTTCCAAACAGCAGGGTAAATCACATTCACTGCCTGTAAGCAGTGCATGCTGGGAAAAGAAAAAAAAACACTGAACACAAAAGATGAATCCAATGCAAGGATTTACTTTGAAAAATCAGCGTGAAGTTTCATATGGATGCATAAATATTACGTAAAATATACTTGAACATTATAAAAACTTATAGCTCATCTATTTTAGTCTGCAAAAAACCTTTCTAAATAGCATGAGTGTATATTAAATGATATAATATTGTAAGTTAGTTATCATATGCTTGTTTGCTCAGGTAAAGCGTTCCTGCGCGCGAAACAGATGAACGTGGACATAGCGACGTGGGTTCGTCTGCTGAAGAACGCCATCCCCATGAGCTCCTCCACACACAGCTACACACACCACAGCAACACACACCACAGCAGGTACTGTCACACACCGCAGACACACGCCTGATCACCTGTTATCTATCCTGACCGACGTCATGAACTTCACACTCTCCTCAGCAGTGAGATCTCCATCCAGAAGATCCAGCTGGACGGCGACTCTCCTCCATCTGTGACGAGGAAAAACACACAGACGTCCAACACGGTAAACCCCAGACACTTTATTTCATGTATTAATTACTTTATCTTTTGAGTGTTTTTACAACAGTTTACAATGTAAAATTGCTTTGTAACAGCACTGATTTGTATTTATTTTCATTTAAATGCAAACAAACTTATTTAAAATATAATTTGATATTTTGTAACTATATTTTATAACTTGTCTTTTACTGTTAGTGCATCTGCACCAAATGAAAAAATTAAATCAGTGCTGTTATGAATTTTACAATGTTATTTATTTATGTATTTATTTACAGGCAGTTATTTAAACTGGATATTTTTTTATTTATTCTATTTTAAAATGCAAACACATTCCTTTTTATATATAATTTGATATTTTATCTTCTGTCTGTTGTGGCACCATTGAAATGATTAACAATTTATATATATATATATATATATATATATACTGTATATATATACTGTATATAGTTTGATATTTTTCAATTTGTCTTTCAAGTGTAGCAGCATCATATAAAGTAATAACGTTTGTAAACTTAAAACTGATTTTATTTATTTTGTAAATGTATAATTTACAGTGAATGAAAACAACTCTTTCTCAGATCTTTCGTGTTTCATTGGAATGAACTGTACACTTGTATTACCAAGCATTTGCTGCTAAGCTGTGGATAATGAGATAAAATTAACACCAGTAATATATTAACAATTAAAGTGAAATAATATGTGCAAAATAAAGGAAATTAAATAATGTAAGCTAAGCTAATAACAATAAATGAATAACCAAATGCAAATGATTAATGAATAATAACTTGTTAATAATATTACTAATCTGTTTCTCAGGTGGACATTGGCCCAGTGTCTGAGCCGGTCTCTCCTCCTGATCCCGCTCCTCCGGAGAGGGCTGTCAGGACCAGCTCCCATAATTCCCAGCGCAGGTACACATCCCACCAGCACACAATATGTTTTCCAGAGCGAGCCAAGACACGGCATGAAGCAAACACACACACATTCACACGAACACGATCCCTGTGATGTTGTTTCTGACCTCACACCAGCCCTTCCCTTCAGTTTAATTACATCCGGCCTCTCTCTCTCTGTGTGTGTGTGTGTGCGTGTGTGTGCAGGCCGTCCAAAAGCCCTCTGTGTCTTCAGGATTTCCGAATGATCGCAGTGCTGGGCCGAGGACATTTTGGCAAGGTAACTGGAACATGTTCAGCCACAAAACTATTAGCAAAGCAACTAGTCAGACAGAATCGACACAATTCACAAAGTCCTACACATCCGCCAACACTGTTTAATTTTTCCCGTGCTTGCTTTAAATATTCTGCCTAATTTGATTATGCTTTCAGCTAAGAGTTAACATACTTTACTACAATCTTTTAATTTTCTGATTAGTGACTTTTTTGGACAAACCGACTAGTAGGGATGTAATGAATCACTCAACTCATGAATCGAATCACGGTTTGGATTTCACGAATCGGTTTTCTCAAGAATTATTTTTCATTTTACTAAATAAGACTGAAGACATTGTCCAGTAACTGAGTAGGTGTCCTTTTATTAGGCTATTGCTGCACGTTTTTTGTGTAATTGAAATATAACCAAACAAAATGTAAATTTTAAAACAAACCCCAAATCAAATAAGCAAGTTACACACACAAAAAAAAAAATCTTAATGTGAACAAATTAAGGCTTTGTGCTCTTTCCTATTTTAATTGGAGGCAATTAAAATCCAGTGAGATTAATCATGATCCAAACTAAAAATGCAGCCTTTTACATGTTTTGAAATGTAAATTAGACTGTATAGTTTTGAAATTTGAAGCAAAAACAGAATGGTCTGACTTTAGTTTTGTGAAACTATACTACATGAAACATATCTGAAGGAAGCAGCAGCAGAGCTGAATGAGATGCAGATTCACTCTCTAACAGCAGGTGGCACTTATGGACAGCAGTGATACAGTGTTTCCTTGGTTACTGCTGTAAACACACAGCCCTGTGCTTATAAACACTACTTTAATATGCATCGCTCAGAGGCAAGATGAAAAGAAAAACCACGTAAACTTTTCCAAAGACAGTCAGAGATACATTCATAAAAACTCCTACTCCAATTGTATCGTGATTTTTTTGGCATCTCAACTGATTTGAATCGTCACATATTTAAATCGATTTCTTAAGATTTTTTAACCGGCTCACGGTTAATCGCTACATCCCTACAGACTAGTAAAAATTAGCAAGCAGTGTTATTCATATACTTAAGTAGTCTTTTAGATTGTATATTAGTTTTGTTTTTATTTTTTTATTTTTCAGCTTTCTAGACATTTAAAATGTTGGGCATTTTTATTATTATTTTCTTTTTTTTGTATTATTTCAGTTTTATAAATTTTTGTCCAACTTTTTTTTGTTTGTTTTTTCGGTTAATTTAAATATATATATATATATATATATATATATATATATATATATATATATAACTTTAGTTACTGTTTGCATCATTGAGAAAAAAGTTTTCTTTTCCTTACTGAACACATTTTTCTATAGAAATTAAGGAAAATTTTGTCTCGCCAAGCAGTGTTATTTTAGCATTATTTCTTTAATACTATTATTGTATTTTTATATATATATTTTGAACATTCACATTAATAACAAAAGCAATGAGATTTTTTTTTTTTATCATCTCTATTTAAGACAATAATTTTTTGCAAAGAGGCAGGTGTGAATGAAGATTCAGGTGTCTGTTAAGCATGATATATGTGTGTGTTTCCAGGTGCTGTTGTCCGAATACAAACACTCAGGGAAGGTGTATGCCATCAAAGCACTGAAGAAAGGGGACATTGTGGCAAGAGACGAGGTGGAAAGGTAAGGAACTTAATTTAAGTTTAGCGTGAGATAAAAATAGCTTTTTAACACTGTTTATGTGCTTTTCTGATGCTTGATATTTTTATTGTTTCCTAGTAAAATAAATGTGCAAATATTTTGTTTCTTGCTTTAAGCACAAATATAACTAGCACAATTTTTTTTTCTTAAAATGGAAAAGTACACATTACAGGTCATCCTTTTAGTGTTTTGGCTAAACTCTCTCCACTCTCTTCCAGTTTGTTGTGCGAGAAGCGAATATTTGAGACGGTGAACAGCACACAGCATCCATTCCTGGTCAACCTGTTTGCATGTTTTCAGACGCCAGAACATGTGTGTTTTGTCATGGAGTACACGGCTGGCGGTGACTTGATGATGCACATACACGCAGACGTCTTCTCTGAAACACGCTCTGTGTAAGTGTGATTAGCTCACTTAATTAAAATGCAACACTTGTTATCGTTACTGAATATCACAGGTAAATTGAGTAAAATTTTCAGCTAATGAATAAATAAATAAATTTAAAGGTAAAAGATTCCACCATATTTCCCAGTTAACTCATCACAATAGTTCTGTATTACTGGTTTTCTGGAACGATAAGTTTATTAAACTTCCCAAAAATAAATCAAAAGATTGTATAATGTTGTGGAAAGCTGCTCTCAAAATTGACCATTGCACGAAAGGGGGCACTTTGTATGTTTTGTTATTGTATTCATATGTATGTACTGTTTTTCTGTATTCTTTATTTTCTATATATATATATATATATATATATATATATATATATATATATATATATATATATATATATGTGTGTGTGTGTGTGTGTGTGTGTGTATATGTATGTGTGTGTTTGTTTGTGTGTGCAATGCAGGTTTTACTCTGCGTGTGTGGTTTTGGGGCTTCAGTTTCTTCATGATAATAAGATTGTGTATCGGTGAGTACATACAGCTGTTTTATTTTATGTACTCTTTATGAACTATGAGTTAGTAAAAGTTATAGTTAATTCTTGCATCTGTGTCTGTGTGTTTGTCAGAGATTTGAAGCTGGATAACCTGCTGCTGGATACTGAAGGTTATGTGAAGATTGCAGACTTTGGTCTTTGTAAAGAGGGTGAGTCACAAGCTGTACCTTCGGTAATTAAATTGATGGAGCTGATGGAGAAAGAACATGATGTTTGTTCACTCATAGATCAGAGTGAATGACCGGATGTGCTGTTAACAGCATACTATTTTTAATAACTACCATTCAGGCTTTAAGGTTGGTATGATTTTTGTTATGTTTTTCAAAGAAGACCAAAAAACTGCTATAATGTGAAATATTACTACAATGCAGGGACTGTTTCTCCGGAAGGGCGATTGGGCGATGCAATCTCAGTGAGTTCCGGGAGGGGTCGCCCTAACCTGCTTTCGTCATCATGCATAACCTAAACTTGTGCAACGACTGGTGGGAACAGTGACATCCAATAATATTTAACAACTATTTAGAATTTTAACAACAAGAAAAAATTAACAACTGCTTAAATATCTTTATCAAATGTGAAAACCGCTAAGCCAACTTAAATTTAGTTGTCAGCTGAACTTGATCGACATAATGCCGAACGTTACTTCAGCGCAGATTAAGTGAGTAATGTAAGTAAGCAGTTTAATGTAAGGGAGCAATGTAATATAATTTGATATAAGTGTGTAATAGAAATTAAGTGAGCAGTGTAATACAAATGAGCTGTGTAATAATATAAGTAACGTTGTAAATGAGCAGTGTAATATAAGTGAGTTGTGTAAATAGTGATTTATGTGACTTTTATTAAAAACGATTTTGAAGTCAAAGGTTTTTTGGAAAACCACATTCTGGCTTCAGTCTTTATTTGATGCCGAATTGTGTTAATATGCATATAGAAACAAAAGGAGAATTGATTGTTAGAGTATGTTTATTTTTAATTAATCCTATAATATTTCAGTTTCCTTTACATCTTTAACTAGCCGTTAATTTATAAACTGAATGGGTGACCTATCCTCATTAATCATACAAACATTTGTGCAGGAGCCGCCACTGCTACAATGTGAAAAAGCTGTTTTCAATGTGAATATATGTTAAAATGTATTTGCAACAATCCTGTGATGCAAAGCAAAATTTTCAGCATCATTTAATGTCACATGATCCTTCAGAAATCATTCTAATATGCTTTTGATTTGCTGCTCAAGAAACATTTCTGATGTACAATTTTGTGAGACAAAAGAGGCTAAAATCGAAGGTCATGTAAAATGATGCATGATGCTGTGCTCCTTAGTGTGTTTATTTGCATGCCCTGCTCCCATGCCAGAAATGCCAGTTCAAATTCTGCTCGGAAAGGATTGAGTAGAATTGAAGGGGTTACATTGGTGCCGTGACCCCTGATGGTAATGAGTTTTTTGGGGGGATAAGTGTAACAGAAGCCAGCTGATAAGACCTACACAGTTAAACCTAACTCCACGGATCTCAAGACGTGCATTATCGACTAACACCATGTCTACACCGGATGCGAGTGACGTGGTGTGGCACGACAAAATACTATAGAGCTCTTTATAATCAGTGATGCTGTCTACACTGGTTCTATTTTATGGCATATTGACGCAAATTTTAAATGATTTTCAACGATAGATTTGTCACGTCCAGTCTAGACAGACTTTAGCTGTTGCGACGTGGCGTGACACAACAACTGTCACGTCCAGTGTAGACACAGTGTAACCCTAGAGGCTGCGGCCCTTAAGCATCCTAGTTACCATGTCCAGCTCCCATGCCAGAAACACTCATGATAATCTGAGTGAGCTGGTCGAGTAGAACTGGAGGGCTTACATAAACTGCAAAAAAGATGCACGCAATCTCCTTTTTGCTCCTTCTTTCTTTTTTTTTCAATGTCTTCCTTTTATTTTCTGTCCTGTAGGAATGGGTCATGGAGACAGAACCAGTACATTTTGTGGGACTCCAGAGTTTCTTGCTCCTGAGATTCTAACAGACACGTCCTACACCAGAGCTGTGGACTGGTGGGGTCTTGGTGTGCTCATTTACGAGATGCTGGTTGGAGAGGTGTGTGTGTTTGTGCAACATTTTATTACATTGTTTTTCAGTGTTTGAACCATAAAGCTAACAAAATCTACTTGCGTTCACCACAAAGTGTGATTTTTTTTCAGTATTTATGATTGTTTTCCTGTACAAACATCTAAACATTCTTAAATTAACATACCTTTGCAGATTCAAAGTGTTCAAATATGAAGTCTTATTTTCTGAGAAATAATCTGATACAAATTTCTGATACATAATCTGTGTCTGTTCAGTCACCGTTCCCAGGTGACGATGAGGAAGAGGTGTTTGACAGCATTGTAAATGATGAAGTACGTTACCCAAGATTCCTATCCACTGAGGCCATTGGTATCATGAGACGGGTAAGACTCTTATTTTTTCCCAAAGCTGTTCTCTGATTGGCTGTGTTTGCTAACTGATAGGAATTTCTTTGTTTTTCATTGTTAGCTGCTAAGGCGTAATCCTGAAAGACGACTGGGCTCCAGTGAGAAAGACGCAGAGGACATCAAGAAACAACCCTTCTTTAGAGTATGAAGACTTTACTTGCTACAATAGGGCCTTTCGCACCAAATCTATTAATAGTACTAGAACTAATTGTGGAACTACCCAATTTTGGGGTTTTCGCACCACCGGAACTTCGTGCGATTTTAGTACCGGACGGCCTTTTTAGAGAACCAAATTTGGCTGCTACTCCAGAGCAGGGTCTAATCAGCACAGCTGGTACTACCTGTGACATAAGGAGACATTGATTGACCAGACATGTTCAAAAACGCCCTCAACCTTCGTGATTTAAAACGCTGTGTAACATACTGTCAACTTATTTCGCAAGTATAATGAACAGCAATAGATGGACGGATGCTGAAGTGCAGGCACTTGTAGGAAATGTAGCACTGCCGGTTGTCATTGGAGTCGACATTCCATGTCCATTATTGTGAAATCCGCGAGACACAACAAAAACAGCTCCGATCACAGCATCCTCCATTCTCTTGTTGTTAATGTTGTTCTTTTTTTCGTTGTTGAGTGCCGCGCAAAAACGGCACTGCTGTTTACTGGCTTACATCACTTCCTAGTACACACTGTCAGTGTGAATGCAACCCTTTCAGTGGTACTGGGAAATAGTTTGCACAAAATCATTAGTACTTTAGTACTGTATTATTAGTTCTTAAACTAAAGCGATGTGAAAGACCCTATTAATATGGAGTCCCTAAATAGATGTGGGTATGATAAAAAAACATGAGATGGGAAGAAATATTATATTTCAATACTTTCGTGTTCTCTTGCAAAACTTTTGTGTTACACAGAGAAACTTTTGGTGCTTTCCAGATCATAATGCAGCTCCGTATAACTCAGTACACATTGTTAATGGTACTGCTCGCTTGGGACCTCAGCCGATGTGGTACTGAAAAAAGTACCAGGTACTATATACAATGGAAATTTCCCCAAAAGTGAGCCATACCAAATTGTACAGTGCTGTACCATACAATGGAAAAGTGCAATTTGTGTTACCTTGTAAAATATTTGCACTGAGTTGCAAAACTTTTGTAAATGTAGAAATAATATGGGGTGAGAGGTAAAAAAAAATTAAAGTCAGAGCTTTTGCAAGTAAACGCAAAGGTTTCTCAGTGGAATGTAACACCTTTGCAAGAAAACATCAGCATTTTTCTTCACATCTCATATTTTGTTTTATTGCCATATTCATTTAGGGACAAAGTTGCAATCTTAGTGATGATGTGACTCAATCATCTTCTCTCGCTCTGTAGAATATAGACTGGGATGCGCTGTTGCAGAGGAGAGTTCCTCCTCCTTTCGTTCCTGCAGTGAAGGGAAAGGAAGATGTCAGTAACTTTGATGCTGAGTTTACGAACGAAGCGCCAACCTTGACGCCTCCTCGTGAACGCCGGACCCTATCGCGGAAAGACCAGGACTACTTCAGGGACTTTGACTATGTCTCTGACTTCTGCTAGGACACGAGTGTGCATACTGACACTGCTAGGTATTGGAGATGTGGTTCTCACATCCTAGTCACCATCAAGGCTGCTTGGCGTGAAGACTGACGCTTCCTCACAGGCTTCCTGCCAATGGAACATGGGTTTGTGCAACATGAAACTATAAAGAAAGTAATAGCACAGGGCCCATAAGAGTGATTAAACCTTGAGGAAATTACTTCATCTAATTGTAGGAGGTACATCAAATGTGTAGAGATTCAAGAATCCACATAATGTGAAGTTCTGAAAGCCGGCGGCCAAGATGTTTTCTTGCCCTGTTTGCAAAGAGGCACGATTTTCAAATGGTCAGTAAGCCTCATTCATGACATTATCCTTAGCACCAGGTGCTAATGAAATCATTAATCTTGTGAATAGAGTACTGTAGGGATGACCAATTTTTGTAGGCCAGTGCGCATTTTAGCAATTCTGGTTCCATCATTGTAAAGTTTTTTTTTTGTTTTTTTGTTTTATGGGTTTTTGGTTAAAGCCTAGGGGTTAACACAAGCTAAACATATTTTCACGCTATATTCTTCAACATAAAGTGCATCAATAATAGCCTATTGTCTTGAAAAGGGCAGTTTTTAACAAGTGTCTAAATGGGCCTACAGGGGTATTTGGGGATGTTACCTGTTCAGCGTGATGTTTAAACTCATCCACTCACAAGTCGCTTGCACAGCCTCATTTCATTACTAATGGTCATTCCATAAACCTATTCTAAATTAAACTTTCAGGGGAAACGTTTTTTACAAATAATGATTTAATAAGCTGCTGTAAAATGTAGTGGTGTAGTTAATTTATAGCCTACATTTAGCAGTTTACTTCTAATGATTATATTTAGGCTTGTTAAATATATAAATATTAAATTTAAGCTGTTAGATTATCATGATGAACATAATGTGTAAAAAAAAATAAAATAAATTTGTTGGTCACACAACCTTATTTTCTGCAATGATCCAAAAAGCTAAAAGGAACCAGGGTGATACTATGGCCCAATACTAAATCTACCCCTTAGCCCTTCCCCTTTCCCCTACCCCCCTGTTTCGCGCGTTCACGTGAAGGGGTAGAGGTGTCTCGATTCTCTTTTGGTTGGAGGGGTAGGGGTAAGGGGAAGGGCCAGAGAGCCCTTTAAATGAAGATTTTTCGGGACCACACTTCAAATGAAGAGGTATGAATTATCTCAGCAACACGGCTGCCTGAGCGAAGAAAAAGACACATAAATGTAAGGATTTTGGGAATTAATAAAGATTTTACGAAAAGTAATCATTTGTTTTGTTACATTCAATCATGAGTTCATATTAACGGTCATGTTACTCAAAGAAATGTTAGCAAAAAATCGTTGATATTTGCTAATGTCATATCATTATAGACTGCACGACAGTACCACAACATATTGTCTAGTCAGGGTGATAACCACTGTAGACATTAAAGGGGGCTAGTCCCCCCAATAATTAGAAATCGTTAAACCATTTTTGCAAATATTGCCAAATCAAGAGGGGGAGAAGAAAAAGAGAGAGAAAGAGATGGAAGTTGCGTGTATGCGCGTCTGTGTGTTTCTCTTTTTAGAGTGAGTTTACTTAAAAACAATGATTTTATCCTCTCACTGCTGGAGAATACAATGTAGCGATTCAGCATTTAAAATGATCTAATAAACATTGTGGGGCAATGTCAACAAGTTTTTCTCCTGGATGTGTGAGCTGCGCGATTTCCGTTATGTGTGTGTGTCAGTAAGCAACGGTAATTAAAGGCTCTAATACACACCAGTATATGTGTGTATTGTAGAAGCTAGACGACGTATTATAATGTGTGCTGGAATAGTAGTGGTGTCCCAATCCTTAGGGAAATATTTTCACCCCAACCCATGACACTCTGTTTTAAGGGACAAGGGGAAGGGGTAGGCAGAGGGAAAGGGGTATTAAATAGAATTGGGATTGGTCCTAACTTGCGGGTTGCCGGCCTACAAAAATACATCACTGCGGTGCTTTATGGGAGCTTGTTGACTAACAGAGTACAGTTACTGACCCAAGTAAAATGGCTCACCTAATTCTCCCTTCTCCTGTCTTTTTGTCTCCATTTTCTTTTTTGACCAACGTTTCCGTATATCACACACAATGCAGAGACCGTTTTCTTCTGTATTACACTCATTTAACCAGACGAGGGCGGCAGAGAGTTTGAGATTGGAAGTGGAAACACTGTTGTGTCAGGTGTCAGTTGTTTTGAGATCCTTGAGTTTGTAAGCTTTTACTGTGTTATGAGCATGTCCCTTACTGAAAGGCAGCATCAACCTCTAGATTTGTCTTTTTTGGAGATTCTGTTTTTCTATCTCACTGATACTTGACTATGGAAATCATACGCCTGAATATTACTATATTAAACAATTCAACTATTTTGGGACAATGGAGCTCTTTTTTTCATGTTTTTTCTTTTCTTTTTTTTTTTACCAGAGACAAATTGTGGAAAACTGAGCTAAATTAAAAAGAGAAAGAAATTAATATTCTGAGTGTTGCAGGATGTAACTGAACAGGAGTAGAATATAAAGATCAATCCCACACGGATGTCTTTAAACTAAAGGTAATATGTGAACATCCCAACACATACACATTCACATCAAATGATTTACTCCATCAACAATTTATTACGAAAAGGGCAGAGTGAAGGTAGCAGGACATCTGTTACATCAGCAAATGAACCGTTGAGCACTAAGTGTGCTGTGAGGAACTTGCTTAAAACATGGTGAAGTGATGGTTTGAAGCACTTTGAGATAATTTCTCATTATTCCCTAGAGGAGAGAAGTAGAAAGTATCCATGGAGACCAAAAGATGGAGCTGTAAAATAGGAGGCCATGTTGTTCTGTGAACAAACTATACTCCTATAGCTTATTCTTCCTCATGCACTAATTGAGTCATGGTTTATCTGCTCCATAATTTGGCTTTTTCCAAGCAAATCACAATGCACTTAACTCCAGTAACATAACATGCATGTTTACCATTAATTTCAGTTGTAGTTAAGTATCTTGGTATGGTACAATGGCCCCTTTTAACACACTAAATATAAAGTAGGGTAAGATTCATCTTGAAGGAACATTTGGATTTGATCACTCAAACTACCTACACAGATAAGCAGTGATGCATTTGGTCATGTCACATTTGTAGTGGAAAACTAATGCATCGAACACAAACGTCATCCAAAGGGAAATAAAGATTATTTTGTGACCCCACTGATAGTCTTTAGTTTTTGTCATGTTTTAAGCATTAACTCACCTACATTTGGTCTTTTTTCTCAGACAACATTGCTTAATTTCTTACATATGGCTTCTCAAGAAATCTTGCTTTAAGATTTTTTAGATAACCAGTAATGTATAATTCAATTTCATTAGAAAAAAAAAATGTAATTTAAAAACGACATAACAGTGGAGGTTATGTGAAACAGGTCCTTCAAAAAAAATTTGAGAAACCCTGTAAAGAATGTGAGAGTAGAACATGAGTAGAAAACATTTATCGTTCCACTCTTGTATTTTTCCCGGTAGTTTGTGATAATTTAATGTAAAGAGGCCACTCAGACAGACTGAAAATGCACAGTCCGAATGAACTTCCTCCAGACTAACCAAAACATCTGATGTTAGTTAATTGAATGTCATCAGAGCAGACTAAAGTGATTAAATTGCATGATGTTTTTAAACATCTCCCAATGATTGCCGCAGCTGGTTTAGATTCCTGCCTCGTTCTGCACAGGCTCAGGTGTGTACTGGTCTCATCACATAAAATATTCTGCAGGTTTAATAGTTTTCCACACAGTTGACCTCTGTGTCTCTTTGCAGAAATCCTAACAAAATACTGCACTCTTCATCGGAGATGATCGAGCTGGCAGTGCTGGTAAAGTACATTCAACGTTGTTGAACTTTAACGTTAGAAACTAGAATTGTACAATCCTATAGTATAACAATTAAGCTTAGTGGTTTGTTCATATAATTAATCCAAAGTATAAGCAGTAATCAGTATTATTTTGTATTATTGAAATACTATTCTAGTTTAAACTAATATTTTGGATTCATTTTATTTTTATATCTCCTGTTTTAATTTTAATCTAAATGTATATATATATATTTTAAATGCCTATATGGTTTTATACATTTTTATTTTAGTTACCATTATAGTATTTTATTAGATTTTACATTAGATTTTATATTTTATGTTTATTATATTAGTAAATCTTGTGTTTGTCATTAGGCCATTTATTTGTCTATATAGTTGTATTAATCACATTTTGAATTACTTTGTAGATTCCCTGTTGCCTTTTTAGATTTAGTAAAAGTTTTAGCATGTGTGTGTGTGTGTGTGTGTGTGTGTGTATATATATATGTGTGTGTGTGTGTGTGTGTGTGTGTGTGTGTGTGTGTGTGTGTGTGTGTGTTTGCTGCGGTTTATATTATTTCAAATATTGTTTTTTTATTTTTTTGTTTCAGTTAACTATAGTAATAGTGTTACTTGTTTTTGTGAACACAGTAAATGTAGTTTTTCCTTGATGCTTCTGACAATTCAAGATGTTTGTCTTGTGTGTCTGTTAACAGTAGAATAATCTGTTCATTTGCAGACAGAAGCTCGCCGTTCCAGCATTTTTCTGCTCAAGGTGAAGATAACAGCCATATTTGTTTTTCACTGACTCCAAAAAATGTTATATCTGGTAAAGTTGTTTGCACTTTTTCTCAGTATATCTCTTTCTGTGTGTCTTTTTGTGTGTTTACATAATTTTTTGTTTTCATCTTGTAGAACGAGTCCTCCAAAGTCAATCAGCAATCAGCTATCTTCCCTCAGATAGTCGACTATGAGGGAAAAACTGTGTCCATGATCCTAAAGGACTGCTGCTCAATCTTATGGGTGACTGATCAGTGGGAAACTGATACTAATTATTTCTTGTTTATATATTCCAAAATTCTATGGGGTTATGTGCAAGTGTTGACAATTGGTCAATTATGTTTTACAGTTAATGAATATGACTGGAGTTTTAGGATTCCAGTGACAAGCAATTGAAAACAATCCATATTGATCGATCGATTACAAATTCAGTGTGGATGAGATATCTGAAAACATGTTAAATACTCACAGTACCTTAGATGTTCATGACGTCTGTGGTGCTTCTCTATGAAATTCAGTGTTTTTCTGCATGCAAAGACATGAAAAATCCTGGAGAGAGACAGGGATGGAAAATGCAGATATAGAAAGAGAAGTTAAAATCTCCAAATGTTAAAAAAGCATCTCCATAACTATTGTTTGTTTACTTTAGTGTAAAATTAATACCAATGTCTATAAGTAGCTGAAAACAAAAAAGACTTTTGCCACTAGGAAACCATGTATTACGAAAGTCATAATTCTTTCTTCCACTTCACATCTTTTATGTATTTCTGATTCTAAATTAAGTATTGTATAATAACTTTCAACGACTCAATAGGATAACATGGAATTTCCTTTTCTGGAGGTATTTTCCCATTATTCTCACGTTGACTTATTTAAAATTATTTTAATCAAGCCTCTTACCTTCCAATGACTCATTTAATATTATCACAAGATTAGTAAAGGTAATGAACAATCACACTTCTTGAAAGTTATCATATCTGCAGTACATTAATATTCCAATAATATTGGTACCTTGAAAATAAGAGCAGAAAATAAATCTGCATTGCTTTTCCTTTTGGTCTTTCATTCAAAAAATTATATCAGATGTAAAAGTTTTAAAAATATGGGTTTGATCATAGGAACATTCTGTTTTATGGTTTTAGACACCACTATAAAATCAATGTAAAATAATTTGTACATGCTAACATACACTTGGTATTAACATGCGATCACCCTGATCTAAACAAGCAGATCGGATCATCACTCAATCAGGTTTACACTGATATTACACTTGGCAACATTAACTGACGTTTCTATCTGGATAACCGATCGGATCTGTCTTTCCATATTTGAATAAGTCTGCAGAGATTGGTCATTTTGCATGATGTCGCTCTGCAAATGTACACGTGAAAGCTGGATTGCATTTGCATTATACTGAGATCCGATCACAATGCGTCCTCGACTACTTTTGGACCAGGACACGCAGATCCGATAGCATTCCCACGTCTTTTTAATGTGTATGTAGATAACATCCGGATACAGGTCACATGCTATAATGGCAAGTTTAAACGCAACTTCTGACATTTCTTATTCACACCTGTAACATTTTCTTCCAAAGCATTTTTTTAAGGCTGCTTAAATGTGTTAATTAACTAAGGCCTAGTCCTGGTTTAATCTCACAAAGAGAGCCATTTTTTCCTCCAGATATCCACATGATAATGTAATAATAATTTTATACACGTTTAATAAAGTTAGCATTACGTGAGCATTATTGCCATTATCAAATTAAATTTTGTCAAATGAGAATAATTCCAACCAAACACAGCACTGTTTTGCGTCTCTGCAAGCCGATCCAGGGGCTGTGGTTGGACGCACATGTAGGGGGTGGAGATGGGTGGGTTTAGGTATATGTAAGGTAAAGTTGGATCTGGATTCAACAATGCCCCCTGGATCTTGTGTTCTGCAGTGAGGACCATCTCTGTCCCTGAGCATTGAATGGTGTTTACTTATTGAATGAATCAGCAGTTTGAATGAATCGGTTGAATCTAAATGACTCATGCATAACAGTCACTTGCTGTCACCTAATGGCTGTTTTAATTTCACATATTGACTATTTTTTTCATGTTTTGTATTCAACGTTTTATGTTAAAAACAAAATATTAGGCCTATTTATGCATCTGTAAATGCAGGTTAAATGCATCCATGCCCCCTCTGAGCTACACTGAACTGTGTAAAAAAAAATTATTATGCTGGATCGAAAGACACTAAGTAGATGAAGAGCTTCTTAATCTTACCCAAAGACACAAAATGGAATAAAGAATTAAAACTAAACACAATCTTACTACACAAACAGTGTATGAACATTTTCCATGTGTATGATGCTTTTCCATTTACTTGTACTTTTACTTTCAATAGTATGTTTAATATTTAAAATATAAATACTTTTCATACTTAAGTACAGTAACTATGACATACTTTAAGACTTTTACTCAAGTAATATTGTAAATGGTGACCTCAGCTTCTACCAAAGTTATTTTCTGGTAAGATATCTGTACTTTTACTTTATTATGGCTTTCAGGTACTTTATCCACCGCTGTTGTTTATTTGGCAGATTCTTTTAACCAACACGCTATTCAGGCTATACATGCTTTCTGGAAATCAGCTGTCGAACCCAGATTCTTAACAGTGAGTTACTGCTAATACAGGGCTTCGGTTATATACTGTTGCTGTGGAGACAAGAACAGGCTATAGCATTAAATTTGTTTGAAAGGTTCACTTTAGGAAGCTTTAGCTGCGCCCAACCCTCACCTGCTCTTCTGTGAAAACAAACAACATCTAATCCAATGAAATATGTCACTTTGACAAAAAAGAAAATAATGATAACCAAAACACTGGTCTAATTAGAAAAGTCCATTGCTGGATGAAGTCTAACATTTATTGCAGTCAGCAACAAACCAAGAATTAAGCCAAGAGTTTAGTTGAATTATGATGAACGCTTTGAAGTAAATGTCATTATTATCTAATTAAATAATTTGATTTCATGTTTATCGATCACTGTGTACATAATTAACAGAAATAATCAGTTTAATTAATGCTTGGTAGATTTGATGATAACAAAATGTTACCATGATAATGCTTTGGCATATACTTAATTGAAGTTCTTCTTTATCATCTGATTATCTACTATATATCCTGTATAACTGTAATATAGTTACCACAAGAGTACTTTTTTGACAGAAACCAATCTCACAAAATGTAAGTAACGTTAATCGTGTTGTGGCACTCTTTTCCAGCGCTCCAGCAGCGAAATGAATTTTAACTATAGCAAAACATACCAAAAGTACTGTAGTATTACAATGATGACTGGATATGATACGGTACCAATCGAAATATCTCATTAACCTCTCACCACATCACTAATTATCTTATATATTCGCGACGCGTCTTTATATACCTGTGTTTTCGACGTTGGCGTCTCATTCTTTCTCTCCCTCAGCTCTCTGCGCGCGGGAAAGCTCTTCCCGCCTCCAGCGCGCGCGTCGATCTCCGCGGCGCTCGGCCCCGCCCCCCTCCGAACTACATCAGCTGACCCGAACTTTTCTCACCCCATCAGAAGACACGGATCAACCTATGCGAACTCTTCTACGCTGTCCATTCAGGGTCCATGCTGCTGTCCTGTCCTCTGCTGGGGGCCTCGGGTGAGCGAGTAAACGGGCGCATCACTGACTTCATTTGGGTTCAAGCCTAGCTGCAGGTGAGTTTAGGAGGAACTAAATACTATTAGTTTAAATAGGTGAATATACACAAGCTAAACGATGGGTTTACAATAAAGATAATATTTAAAATATGAAATTATATTTAGCTGAAGTGGTATTCGTTTACTATTATGTTTGGAATTGGAGAGTTCAGATGCAAGAGCCTCAAAGTGCTGTCTGAAATGTTTTACATTTTATCAGGCTCCTATGTTTGTTTTCAGATATTTCACTTTGATGTCAATGGAATGAGCCTATACATTGCATTAAAGTTAATTAGTAAAACTTCACATATATGAGCCTGATAAAAATGCACTAATTTTAGAAAAAAACTAATAAACATCCAAAGCAACTTTGAGGCTTTTGCATCTGAGCTCTTCAATTATTTTAAAATAATTTTATAAATGAATCGGTTTAATTTAGTATGCAGAACATGTGGTGGGCGCAAAGTATATGGACAGTTTGTATAGTTAAACTGAAAAAATGCTTTATTTTATGACTATTAAGAGCGTATGATTTAAAATAAATATAGTTTAACTCATTTAAAAAAACTAAACATAATCTGAATATTGAGGTTCTGTCTTAATCTCCCTGTGTCTGTGCACCTCTGTCTTTCTCAGTTTCACATCCCTCAGTTCATGTTGGAGTGAGACTGAATTCTGTCTGAAATCTGTGAAGTGCTGAAGGATGATGCCCCGGACAGGCGTTGCTCTAGTTTTCCTCCTGCTGGCTGTGGTCAGAAGTGCAGGTAAAACTCACCTGAAAATGCCCAAGGGGTCACTCAGTCAGAATACAAAAGATGATAAAGCTGTGGGTTCAGCTGTTTCGGTACACTGCAGGTGAAAGAGAGAGCAGCCAGACACATTTCTCAAGGCTGCGTGTGAAAGCTTGCGTAGCTGTGTGGTGATTTTGTGCGAATGCATTAACAGTGTCCTGCGCCGTGTATGAAGGGAGTGTGAGTTTCATTTGCATCTCTGAGTTGGACGTAAACTGTTACGTTAAATATGCATGAGTAAGTATTAGCATGTGTGTGTGTTTTGGAGTACTGTGACGTACCAGGGTACAGTTTATGATATTGTATAAATACAATATTAATAATTACATATCATGGGACTGTAAGATTTAAAAACATAACATAAAAAACTAAATAAAAATATAAATATTAAATGAAAAATTATGTTGCTCTGACTGATAAGTTCCAAAATCACCAAAATTAATACATTTGGGTTAGTAATTAAGAGGGAAAAGTAAATCATGTTTTTATAGTACAATGACCTCTTTTATGTCAAAAGATGGAGGGAATTCTGGTTTCGAAGTTTGGGATCCCTTTAAGTCATCTCTGTGTGTATCAGTGTCCAGCAGAGAGCTGCAGTGCTCCATGTGGCCTGTGGGGGCGCTGCATCCAGTGCGGGCTCAACTGGAGCGCTTCGAGGCAGGACCAGGTTGTGCAGCCAGAGAGGGTGGAGCTAAAGAGACCCATGTGATTTCTGTGGGCAAAACCTCCAACAAACAAGTATGAGACATTGGTAAGCTGGTATTTTTCCAGTTGGTGTCCAGACGTCTCATTTGGGTGTCCTGTCCGCAGGTAACAGTAGTTTTAAGACCTTTGACCGTCTCTCTGCCCATCAACCGGCCGGTGATTCTGGTGCTGAGCTCCCTTCATGCTGTGCATTGGGTGTTGGAGAATGAAGGACTGTCGCACAACATCAACGTGCTGGTGCAGGTGTGTGATGCTGCTTATCATCCCACTGATCGATTTACTAATCTTACTATTTAACTTGTTTTTTAAAGGCAAAGTTCACCCCCAGATAAAAACTTGCTATAAAAATTTACTCCCGCTGAGGCATTTCAAGATGTAAATTAGTTTATTTGTTTGTGGGAATAGATTCTGAGAAATGTAGCATTATATCACATGCTCAGCAATACATCCTCTGCAGTGAATGGGTGCCGTCAAAATGAGAGTCCAAACAGCTGATTAAAAATAAATAAATAAAGATAATTTTAACTTCACTCCTGGTCAAAATACTAGTCCATAATCCATAATAATGCTTCCTCCAGTGGAAAAAGCCCATCCCCTGTTGTCCTCTCACATCAAATCAATTTCTACCCACATCTTGCAGATTTCTCTCCTGATTCAGATTAGATGATTTTTTTTCATATTTGTAGCGATAGCCAAAATAACATTGTATGGGTCAAAATTATCGATTTTTCTTTTATGCCAAAAATCATTAGGATATTAAGTAAAGATTATGTTCCATGAAGGTATTTTGTAAATTTTCTGCCTTAAATATATAAAAACTTAATTTTTGATTTAGTAATATGTATTGTTAAGAACATAATTTGGAAACCTTAAAGACGATTTTCTCAGTATTTCGATTTTTTTGCAACCTCAGATTCAAGATTTTCAAATAGTTGTATCTCGGCCAAATATTGTCTGATCCTAACAAACCATACATCAATGGAAATATTGTTTATTCAGCTTTCAAATGGTGTATAAATCATCTGAAATTATTTACATTTGTAACTTTGAAAAATGTACACTTAAAACTGGTTTTGTGGTCCAGGGTCACATATAATTAACTCAACAAACAAAATAACTGCTATTACAGACATTTGGGGGGTGGGAACACGGGATTAATGTCTTGAAAAGATAAAACTTCCATCCCGTTGCCTTGATTAGAGAAACATTTAATGCAGGCCTTCACCTGCTCTCCCAGGTGTCTCTCAACTCCACAGCCGTCTCTCCGAGTTTGTCCATCCGCGTGACACAGGTTCCATCTCTGCCACGACGTCCTCGGGTCCTTCTGCGCTGGGTCCTCCAGCGTCACGCCACCGTCTCGTCACTCACACACACTGTGCGCGCGAACCGTGTTTACCTCCATCTGGGAGAGGGTAAAAACACACACACATCCTTTTATTTCAATTGTCTGAAAATTGGGGTGTGCTTTATTTTGTCTTCATTTCCATTCTGTCTGGACTCCAGATGCCAGCATGCCGAGCGAGTGCCGCCTGCAGTCTCCGTTTCTGTCCCAAAACTATCTGGCCTCAGAGCTGCAGGAGCAGGAGATTCACGGCTGTGTCCCGTCAGACCAGCCATTGGAGACAGAGGTCCACATCATCCGCCTCTGGTCCTCAGGATCCGGCCTGTGCGGGTGAGTCAAGCTCAACAGTGAGTGCATCATCAAACTGAGACGAGAAGCAGAAACTGAGTGCATCAGGTTCATTAAGACTGACTGATTCAAGAGGGAATTTAAAAGAGTTTTCAAATTTCAGTTGTTACAGCCCTTATGATTATTACAAAGAAAGCCACTAAGTTAGAAATGAAAATTGAAGAAATGGAAACATTTCTTTAAACCCTTTACATAAACATACATAAAATGACGTATTTTTATGTAAAAATATACATGTAAAATTAACATAGTAATTTTTAAACTAGTTGACTTTCATGCACATCTCGTCAGTAAAGCCGGTTCTGTGATTAGTAGTAGATCTCAGCTCGTGCTTTCAGATGGAGCGGCATTTAATACACAGAGCCGTAGTTCATTGACAAGCTATGCAATATCACGTTCATAATCGCAGGCGAATCATTGCTGAATATCCTTTGTTTTGTAAACGAGGCACAGTGTCATGGAGAGTTAAGTAAATAAATGGATCACTTTATTTTAATCATGTTGTCAAAACCCATGATGATGTTACATAACAGTGGCCAATTACTGAGGAAGCCTTATATGGCACGCCCTTACAAACAGGATATTTTAGGGAGAGGTTTAGAAAGAGGGTTGACAATAATCATTTTTTCACATATTTATTTGTTTTTGTGCAAAAAACAAAAACAAAAAAATGAACATTAAAATAATACAAGAATTAATACAAAAATAATAATCAAGAGATGCATAAAATTCCATTAATAATAAATGTAATTAATAATAAAATAATTAATATTAATATTTAGATAAATTAATAAAATAACAATGTCATACAGATTTCAAACGGCTTTATATAAAAATTATGTAATTTTAGATTCAAATTTAAAAAATGTAATTTATATAAAATTAAGTCATAAAGGTTATAAAATAACAATAAAAGGTAAGGTAATTTATTAATTTATTAAACTTAAATAAAGATATATATCGAAAGGAAAATACGTGCATAAAGAGGACAATAAAACAATATTAAAAAAAGTTTTAATAAAATAATCCGTGTAAAACATTGCCTTTCGGTTCATTTTAATAAAAACACAAGTATAATTTTTCTATATTTAAACCCTCTGTTTCCCTACCAGGCCACCATAATAAGGCCATGTCTGGTTTCTTTTATTATTTAACAAATCTGAAAACTCATAATTGACAGCACACCACAGATACTGTGAAAAATGAAATATTGAATGTTAAAGTGTCCCTCTCTCACTCTCAGCTCTCTGCAGGTGGAGGTGTCTGTCTCTCTGCTGCCTCCAGTGGCTTGTTCAGCGTATCACATGATTGTACTGATCCTCAGCAGTGCGGTTCCAGTCAACTGGGCTCTGGTGGCTCCAGAGGTCAAAGGCCACGTCAGGGTCTATGTGAGTTACATTTGCATTTCTAACCTGTGTGCTTTTCTCAGCTATAAACAGTTGCGTCTCTCTCGTTCAGTCGTCCAACAGCGTTAGTCCGCCGTACCGAACTCAATCCCCTAGCCTCAGCGTGACCAGCACCGTGACCTCTGACCTCCTCAGCACCCCCGACCTTCTAGAATGGGCCAATCAGAACGGCTTTCCCAAAGTGACCTCGTACACTGAGGCTGATCTGGCCAATCGCTTCGTCGTCAAGCTAAGAGAAGGTGGAAAAGTTGATTTGTAACATTTTCTTGATTATTTGATTGAATTAAAAGGTTAGATTAAATCTATTTAATACTACACTTTCATGAACTATTGTTTAAAAAGCATTCAGTAGATTGAGATAGGATGTGATCTTAGAAGGCAGGGTTTGTGACCTGGCCGTCTCTGTGGTTCAGGAGGGTCAGACACTGAACTGAGGTCTTCAGACGGGCGGCAGGATGTCAGCAGCGAGGCGCTCAGCTGTCACTGTGAGAGCGGAGCTTTTACTGTAACTGTGGACACACAGATGCTACAGGTGACCAATAGACACACTGCCATACTACTGCTTTCATTATGCTTCTTAAAGTTAGCCTTTTTGTAGGTACATTTTCAAGTAAATGTGTTTGTGTATACATATCTCTTTGAAAGAAAGAAATAATTTTATTCATCAAAGCGGCATTAAATTTATCAGAAGTGACAGTTTTTCACAAGTCAAGTTATTTAAGTGTCATTGAGATGTAGTTTTGTTATCTTTTTATTCATATATTTATATATATATATATATATTTCTGCTCTCTTGTTCATTTTAATCAAAGTATAATTTCGCAATTGTATTTTTCTCATATCAAGCTATTTTGGAACTTTTTCATGTCCATATCGTTTTTATGAATTTTTATTAGTCTAAATGTTATGGAGCCCCCAAGGGCACATGTGCAAAAAAAAAAAAAAAAAAATGTTTTGCAAGCTCATGAGAATATTTTAGCTTCACTTCTGCCATCTAACAAAGAAGGGATGGAAAGATTCACTGATTCGCTCAATGCATCGGCATAAAACTTTACGATGCAATGCATCGGTTTAAAATGTGTGCATCAGCTATAAGTTAGCGTTTGTATAACGTTTCTAACATATTTGCATCAGTAAAAACTGATTTATTTATATATAATTACTAGTGAATGCGCTATACTTTTATTTGTTTAGAAAGTGACCAATAATCTGTGACCCATATTTTATATGTAGATTGATTTCTCCTCTCTAAACTGATTCTCAAGCACATTCTCTCATCACTGTTACTGCTGCGTGAATATGACATATCAGAACACAACGGAGACCTGGGAAAAGCTGAGATTAAAGTCCAAAACCTGATTTGAAATAATCTAAGAAATCATTCAGGGCTAAAGCGTTTCCATAAACCACAAATTAAGTTCACACAATCTATTCTTAAGCAGCCCTTAATGTCCATCATGGATCAAATCGATCCAGCATGGCAAACAGCGTATATATTTGTGCTGTTCAATGCTTTTGAGATGTTGTGTTTCCCTGTGTGCATAACTGACACGTCACAGGTATATATTTTCTTCATCTGTAAAAGTTAGAAAGTCATACATATAAATTTATCCGTCAGGAGTGGGAAATAGAATAGTAGCGTAAATAATTCTGGGTAAAATATAACTATTCTGCTAAAATATTTATTGCTGGAGAGTAAATGTGCCTTTTGTAGAATTTTTTACATACAAATAAGTGTATTTTTATGATATCAGTGACTGTAAAGAGACTATTGTAATTGGTAAATAAAATGTAAGCTAATAAAGTCCTAATTAGTAAGATACTATTAATGTGTGTTTCTTATAGCAGTTAAAATGTGGTCCTTTTTTTGTGTTATTTTTATTTAGTGATTTTATATAAGTCACTAGAGCGAGGCTGATCTGTGTTAAAATTGTTTTATGGAACCAAATCATTTTACAATGACTCAGACTAACGGAAATAAGCCTGGCTTTTTTAGTAAGCTTGCGTTAGAAGTCAGAAAATACTTCATTTATGATTGGCTGTCTGTCTGAATCAAAGAAATAAAACCAATCATATTTTTTCCACTGCATTGAATTGCTTTGTGTTGAATCGAATCCAAATCGGATCGCATTGCATCATAATGGGAGTGGATCATATCGCATCAATAGCCGCTACATGTATGTTTAATGTATCACATTGTTGGCTATGCATTGAGATGCGTATCGCATTTGCCTCAGTTATGAGATGTACATCCCTACAAAAAAGAAAAGATGAGCAGGGATCTGCATGAATGAGCATAATTGAGATCTATTTTAAACTTGGCCTTCAATATGAAAACATTGTTTCTGTTCTTGCATTCCGACACAGATAAATCATCACTGAGCAGCATAAGATTATTTATCTGTGTCGGAATGCAAGAACAGAAACAATGTTTTCATATTGAAGGCCAAATTTAAAACAGATCTCAATTAGGCTCATTCATGCACATCCACACACTTTTTTTTGTAAGATGGTAGAAGTGACACAAACTGTAATGCATGAGCTTGCAAAATGTTTCTCGTGTGCAAAAAAAAAAAAAAAAAAAAAACATTTTTGCAAATGTCCCTTTAGGGGCTCCATAAAATGTAATTATTTTAGCACATTTAAAGTTAAGCTAAATGAAAATAAATGTTGCAAAATCAATTTACAATTAAATACCTATTTTTTATGACTTTACTTTTAGTTAATTATAATATCGCTGCATTAAATGCATAAAAAATATTATACAAAAAACAATAGTTAAAATAAATGTTTTTTTTTTTTTTACTTTCTATTAATCAAAGAATTCTGGAAAATCAAATGTATCTCAGTTTCTGCAAAAAAATTAATAAATTATTCAACTGTTTTCAACATTGATAATAATCAGAAATGTTTCTTTAGCAGCAAATCAGTACATCAGAATGATTTCTGAAGGATCATGTGACTCTGAAGACTGGAGTAATGATGCTGACAATTCAGCTTTGATCACAGAAATGTTACACCATATTCACAGAACAGTTCCTTTAAATTGTAATAATATTTCAAAATATTAATACATTTCTGAAAAAATACAGTCTTGGTGAGCAGAAGAGACTTCTTTCACAAACAATACAAATCTTAACTTCAAATTCCTGAAAAGGTGTGTTACATTATTCAATGTTCTTCACATTGCAGAATGTGATGCACTGAATTGTTTATGTACACACAGACTTTTCCAGTGTCTGCAGTGACCCTGCGAGATCACAACTGCCACGGTGAATTTAATGGAAGCCATTTCCTGTTGCTTTTCCCGGTCATTTCCTGTGGGACGGAGGGAGAAATGGATAAAGTGAACAGAAGAGTTCATTACACAAATACAGTGAGAGGCGCATTATCCAACACAAGAAAAATAGTGGATATAATCAATGTACCTGATGCAATGTCTTGTTTTCAGCATAAAATTCTGTCATTTGGTTTAATTAAAAAAGAAAGAGTTCATTAAAGTTATTATAAAAGTAAAATGGCCCTGTGGTGCAGTAAATAAACCTGATCTGGGTCACACCGCCTCGCCATCACTGAAGATGATAAAATTGTCAGCTGTAACCACACACCAAAAACAGATGACCCGGGTCACACTGAACCAGATCCAGCTGAACAAACCATTATTAACAGCTTTGGTGATGGAGGCATCTTCAAAAGGCTCATTTCCTACTGCTATGTATTTGAACCGTATATTTAAGGTGTTCCTGTGGAAACGGAAACCATCCGAGGGTTTGAACAATGAGACAGATGTGGAGGTGTTGGACGAGACCAGTCTGATAGCCATTCATGTGAGTGCTACAAACCTTCAATGTGTACTCGCCAGCATCTGAACTGCTATGGGAACTGGATGCTCACATTTTACTGATTTGAAACGATATGTAACAATTCAGATTAAGTCTCTTATTGCATTTACTTGATCAACTATACATGAACAACAGTAAGTCAGCAAAGCTTGCACACAACAAATAGTAAAAAAAATCCAAATAATAGTCTTGTTAGTAATAGTTACTGGGGTGTTCTGGGAGATTGTTGCTATTTCGAAATCATTAACACTGAAATATTATAACAATTTAAAATAGCTGTCTTCTATCTGAAAATATTGTACAATGTAATGTATTCCTGTGATGCAAAGCTGGATTTTCAGCATCATTACTAAAGTATTCAGGGTCACGTGCAGTGTTGGGGAAAGTTACTTTTAAAATTAGTGCATTACAGTATTGCATTACTCCATACAAATGCAACTGACTGCTTTACTTAGTTGCTTTATGTGGAAAGTAATTCATTCATTTTGTATCACTGTATCACAATAAAATAAAATCTAACGGACCACAAACATTTCTTTTTTTCATGCTCCCTTTTCTTGTCTGGGTTCTCTGTGTTCAGATCAGCTGTGAATCGTCTCTGATGACTCCTGCGAGTCCAACAGCCACGGCTCCGTCCTCCAGGCCTGAGGAGGCGCTGCGCTTCAGTCCCTGGGTGCCGAGAGCCCACGCCGCTCCAGTGCTGTCCATGGAGCTGTTTGTCACCGAGGCCTACGAGAGGAGAGCCGTGGGGCCCTGCGTGATCACCGCGTACGACCGCGTCTATGTGCAGGTCAGCCTTATCTGTTGCACTCGTGCACTTGTCTCCTCTCTGGCATCTCGTGAAGGTCAGAGCGGATGATAGCACAACAGTGGAGTCCATAACATGATTAAAAGAGCTCAAGGACGTCAGACTCCTGTCGCCATATGGAGGTTTCATTAGTGTCTCAATCAAGGCCACAAATGGACATCATAACAAACTACACTTGCAGCTTTTCCATGTTTGGAGTGTGAATGAGAGAACTCATAATATATATATATATTACCCACAAATAACAGCAAATAAATCTAATATAAAAGAATAATAGCTCACAGTGAGAGCTTGTAAGCAACCTACACTTAGCAACAAACTGAACAAAAATCAATGCATAAGAATAGTACAGATAAAATCTAAAAATATAAATATTAGTGTTACGTTTAACCCCTTAACTGTCACTCACATTTTTGATCGTTGACTTTATAGTGCACGATCCAAACTTAAATTTTTATAATTCATGAATGAAAATATTTTGTAACATGATATTGATGTACCATTTACATGGTAATGCAATGTCTGATTTTAAAATGGGTTTTAAAGGATGAATTTTGAGATTTGAAGTTTTCAGTCGATATATAACTTCTGATGATTTCTAAAATGTGATAGAGAAAAAGGCAACAAAGAAGTCTTTTTTTTTTACACAAAGGTCAAAACTCCAGTTATAATTTAGATTTTTGAGGGTGCACTCTTGTCATAAATTAATTAATTACTTTTCCTACATAATTTTTTACAAAAAGCATTGGTAAAGTATATATTTGGGAGTCTTAGACCTTTCCAACGATATATAGTTTGTCAAGATTAGTAATATAGACTTGTAATATAGTGAAGTAAATGTAGGCGTAGACGGGTGACAGTTAACAGGTGGTATATATTTCATACATTTCTATTATTTTCATGTTGCTGTGTGTTTGCTAGGGTTTTATGGATGGTTGATATGCTGTTATTTCCGTGTTGTTTGCTGGTCTGTTTTGAGTGGTTGACTAAGGTCACTTGTCTCTGTTTCTGTGTGTCAGATCTCGGTGGGTTCTGGTGTTTCGGAGGCCGTGGAGGTCCAGTCGTGTCTGGTCTCTCCTCTCTCAGATCCACACGCTCACAGCGGCTGGTCCATCATCAGAGACTCCTGTCCATCTGACCCGTCCTTCAAACTGAGCCACAGAGAAGCCCAGGAATCCACAGACAGCACAGGACATGAGGAAGATGAGGAAGATGAGGGAGATGAGAAGACTGAAGGGAAAGATGACTGGAGACTGTCGCAGCCGCTCTCTCGCTGGAGACAGATGGCGAGCCGCCTTGGAGACGAGAGAGCCAGGCGAAATAATAAAGTCAAGAGACCCGACAGACTCGGCGCAAGGAGACCTGAAGAACGCAGACGGAGGAGACGTGAGGACGAACACGAGAGCGCACACACGCTACAGTTCAGTTTCATCCTGCGGCCTGTCTTTAATAACTCCATCCAGTTCCTGCACTGCCGACTGCGTCTGTGTGCGTCAGCTGAGGGGCCCTCGAGGGCCACCCCTCACATCTGCACAGACGGGCCTCAGATACCTGCTCTCACACACACCACTGCTTCTCAACAGGTAACGAACACTAGTGTGGGAAATTAGCTTTTTGAAACTTTGAATCGGTTGAATCAAAATCTGTTTCGCAAAATGGTTCACTATTTCGAAGCATTCATAAATGCATGCAGTGCATTATTAAAATGATTAAAACAAGACATTAAATAGACATGTCTTTCTGTTTCAGTGTTTTTCCTGATTGCAAATCATCAGTAAAGTCGGATTCATGATAAACGACTCTTATTACCCAAGTCAAGTTCATGAGTTATGACTCATCAGATAACTTGCTCTCTCTCTTATTAAATCATACCATTTTAAATGGATTCTAAATGCTTTAAAAGCATTTAAAGACACAATGCATAAACATTGCTTTGTCCTGTCACAATTTCCATACACTGTACTAAGTTGTGTTTGCCACAGAGGCAAACTCATGCACAGGGCTAATTATCAAAAGTACTAAATCAGAAGAAACGAACACTAATAACATAATTTACTAAACACATCTGTCAATATCTGCTAGTAAACATTTCATATATGTCTCTCTCTCTATCGTTCAGTGTGAGTACAGGAATCTCTCTCGGCCCGTGTTGGTCACGTATTCTGCTGGGTTTCTGGCTCCCCCTGCTGGTTTGTACACACCCTCGTTCTCAACTCTCATTCACGCAAAAGTTTTGCATTACTTTAACACTTAACTAATGTTTTATGTTTGTGTCTCTGTGTATGTGTTTATCAGGTAAACTTTCTCAAAAGCCTGCCGAGATGTCGAAACAGACTCCTGCACACAGCGGTGTGTTTTACCCATCATGACTCATTTTTGGTTAATAATTGCCATGCAAGGAAATTGAAAAGATAGTTCATCCAAAAATAAAAATTGTCATCATTAACTCACATTCTAGTTGTTCCAAATGTGTATGAGTTTCTTTTTTTTTGTGTTAAACATAAAATAAGATATTTTTAAGTAGTTGGTCCCCATTGACGTACATCCCAGTCAGCACACGTGATCGCTTGATCTGGAAAGCATCTGCTGTGTGCAAACATCTGACAGGTATCTTTAAGATGTCAGTTTTACATTCATTCTTCTATACCATAAACATTTTAAAGACATCTAATAAACCTATATATTTGACATCTGATAGAAAGCATCCTATAAACGAATTGCAGATGAGCAAATGCTCTAAAATAATACGTCTTGCAGATGTAAATGTAGACGTCAAATAGACATCTCTGTGATGTACGTGTGCTATCCGGGGGATAAACTGTGTTTATGATTACGATTTTAAAAATATTGAGAAATATAGCAGTGTTTTTGTACAGGTAAAGTCAACCCGATCTTACGGCAATTCGTACATATTTTACGAGGTGGCTTATTCGTACGAATTCGTACGACCATACTTTTTGCCAAATCGTACGGATTTTATGAGTTGCACAATTCGTATGAATTTGTACGAATGACCTACACCTAACCCCGCCCCTAAACCTAACCGTCACTGGGGTTTAGACAAATCGTATAAAATCGTACGAGTGAGGTCGTACAAATTCGTAGGAATAAGCCACCTCGTGAAATACATACGAATTGGTTGTGAGATAGCGTTGCGTAAAGTACAGGCCTTGCACAATCATAATTGTTAAAAATAAGGTGGAAACTGTTGTTTACCTGGTTTGTGTTTCAGAAACATACGAGAGTCCAGTGTTAATGGTGGTGTTCTCTGCGTTTGTTATGGGTTTGTGTCTGATGGGGGCGCTGTGGTGCATTTACAGTCACACAGGTACAAACACGTAGACCCTCGCGCAAAATTGTAATTTAACAGCATTTTTTTTCTTCATGACAGCTGGTTATTAACACATATTTTCCTGCTTGTCAGGGAGGCGTGATATGAGCCAGAGAGACGGTATTATAGAGACCACGCGACAGGACAGCGAAACCCGCCGACACTGAAGTAGCAAACTAGCGGTTTCCTCGAGGTGGACTAAAGATATCCCTGATAGCACACGTACATCAAGGAGGCGTCTGTCTGATGTCTGCAATTACATCTGCCAGACGTATTTTTAAAAAGCGTTTGCTCATCTACTCGTCTATGACATTTTCTATCAGATGTCAAATTGATGTCTGTTAGATGTCTTTAAGATCTTTGTGATTTCGAATGTATGTAAAACTGAGATCTTGCAGACATCTGTCAGATGTTCGCAGATGCTTTCCAGATCAAGTGATCTTTAACAGATGTACGTGTGCTATCTGAGATACGACCATCAAATTCGTAACGTGACCGAAAACGGTCAAACTTCATGTGCTTTCTTTAAGGCTGAATTTGTTTACCACTGTTCTGAGGTGCTTTTAACGTATTTTACTGGCTGCTTTTGTTGTGCTGCTAAATGTAACAGCATAAATTATGTAAAACTATTATAGATTTGTCCTTTAATGTTCGTAAATTTGTTTCAGTTTCAGTCCTTTAATTGTTCTTAATGTACTGTGTAGTAATCATGTTTTAAAGTGTCAGTATTTAATAAAGTTAGCCCAGACAGGCTGATGTGAAGGTTTGGAAAGGATCTTTTATTATGTAGGGTGAAGTCAGCAAAATCCGGACATCAGCTAAAATGGGACAAACAAGCTTATGGTGTTGTGCACTTTTTTTAGAAAAAAAAAAAAGATTAAAAATAATGGGTGGTCTTGAAATGTTGTAATAATAGTACTTAATCTGAATTCCAACATTTGATAAGTCAAAGCTAGATCATATGGGCGTGGTTAACACTCAGATGCTGGAAGGTCTGAGAATTAAGTGCCCCGTACATAGTTTAATTTGTATTACATGCATTCATGTGATCATTATATTTTATGCAGTGATGTACATGTTTCTTCATTCTATATTTTTTAAAACATTAAGTTTTGTTACCGTCCCAATTGACCTGAACATGTTAGATAAAATGAGACGGTAGCATTCAGCTAAAGGGGGACACCCTATAAATTAAAAGATAATACATTGCTTAATGTGAGAAATTATTTTGTTTTACAGAAAATGTCTCAAACTGTAGGCAGACGATTTTTATTATTATTATTAAGTTATGTGAATAAAAAGTGCCTGTAAACAAACACATGCCTGCTCTCACCCACTCTTACACACACACAACATAAACACACAAATATGAAAGCATGTGTCACACACACAACATAAACATGCAAATATGAAAGCATGTGTCACACACACAACATAAACACACAAATATGAAAGCATGTGTCACACACACAACATAAACATGCAAATATGAAAGCATGTGTCACACACACAACATAAACACACAAATATGAAAGCATGTGTCACACACACAACATGCAAATATGAAAGCATGTGTCACACACACAACATGCAAATATGAAAGCATGTGTCACACACACACTACATGCAAATATGAAAGAATGTGTCACACACACAACATAAACACACAAATATGAAAGCATGTGTCACACACACAACATAAACACACAAATATGAAAGCATGTGTCACACACACAACATAAACATGCAAATATGAAAGCATGTGTCACACACACAACATAAACACACAAATATGAAAGCATGTGTCACACACACAACATGCAAATATGAAAGCATGTGTCACACACACACAACATGCAAATATGAAAGCATGTGTCACACACACACAACATGCAAATATGAAAGCATGTGTCACACACACACAACATGCAAATATGAAAGCATGTGTCACACACACAACATGCAAATATGAAAGCATGTGTCACACACACAACATGCAAATATGAAAGCATGTGTCACACACACACAACATGCAAATATGAAAGCATGTGTCACACACACAACATAAACACGCAAATATGAAAGCATGTGTCACAGACACACAACATGCAAATATGAAAGCATGTGTCACACACACACAACATGCAAATATGAAAGCATGTGTCACACACACAACATAAACACGCAAATATAAAAGCATGTGTCACACACACAACATAAACATGCAAATATGAAAGCATGTGTCACACACACACACAACATACAAATATGAAAGCATGTGTCACACACACACAACATGCAAATATGAAAGCATGTGTCACACACACACAACATGCAAATATGTAAGCATGTGTCACACACACACAACATGCAAATATGAAAGCATGTGTCACACACACACACGACATGCAAATATGAAAGCATGTGTCACACACACACAACGTGCAAATATGAAAGCATGTGTCACACACACACAACATGCAAATATGAAAGCATGTGTCACACACACACAACATGCAAATATGAAAGCATGTGTCACAAACAACGTGGAAATATGAAAGCATGAGTCACACACACACAACATGCAAATATGAAAGCATGTGTCACACACACACAACATGCAAATATGAAAGCATGTGTCACACACACAACATAAACACGCAAATATGAAAGCATGTGTCACACACACACAACATGCAAATATGAAAACATGTGTCACACACACACAACATGCAAAAATGAAAGCATGTGTCACACACACACACAACGTGCAAATATGAAAGCATGTGTCACACACACACAACATGCAAATATGAAAGCATGTGTCACACACACAACATAAACACGCAAATATGAAAGCATGTGTCACACACACACAACATGCAAATATGAAAACATGTGTCACACACACACAACATGCAAAAATGAAAGCATGTGTCACACACACACACAACGTGCAAATATGAAAGCATGTGTTACACACACAACATGCAAATATGAAAGCATGTGTCACAAACAACGTGCAAATATGAAAGCATGTGTCACACACACAACAAAAACACGCAAATATGAAAGCATGTGTCACACACACACACACAACATAAACACGCAAATATGAAAGCATGTGTCACACACACACACACACAACATGCAAATATGAAAGCATGTGTCACACACAACATGCAAATTTGAAAGCATGCCACACACACACAACATGCAAATATGAAAGAATGTGTCACACACACAACATAAACACGCAAATATGAAAGCATGTGTCACACACACAACATAAACACGCAAATATGAAAGCATGTGTGTTTGGAATAACGGCGTTTAAAAGAACGGCGTTAGGTAACGACGTTATTTTTTCGGTAACGGGGTAATCTAACTAATTACTTTTCCCGTCGTTAAAACGCTGTTAACGTTACTGAACGTTAAATGTGGTGCGTTACTATGCATTGATTTAATATGCAATCCGAACGCACCCCTGGCTCACACAGCGGGTGAGCAGCTGGGTTAATAACGAGATAAGCGATTATGATTGGCTAAGGCAGAATCATGTGTTTCATGGTAGCCAATCAGAGCCAGTGTTTTTACACACACGCACCAGCGGCGCCAAACACACACAGTCACACACACGCAACAGCTACACAGAGATTCGCAGCAGCAGGAGAAATGGCGAGTCAGGAGCAATCCGATGAAAAGTTGGCATTTTCAAGGTGGAGATATAAGCACTACTTCAAATTCATTGTAGTCAAAGGCAAGAACGTGCATGTAATGTGTGACACACGCATCTACAAAGCTAGTGGCCAAAAACACTTTTCTTACAAAGAGTGCAGGATAAAACTCTTGCTGTCTGTTGACAGCAATAAATATCGAAAGTTATGTACGAACACCTGTCTGTTCTACTCATTTCAACGGACTTGTAAAAACTGCTAAAAAAAAATACAAATTCTTTGACATATAGCAACTTTTTTTTTTTTTACAGTAACGCAAATAGTTACTTTCCCTGGTAACGAGTTACTTTTATTATAGAGTAATTTAGTTACTAACTCAGTTACTTTTTGGAACAAGTAGTGAGTAACTATAACTAATTACTTTTTTAAAGTAACGTTCCCAACAGTGTGTGTCACACACACAACATGAACACACCAATATGAAAGCATGTATTACACACACACTTAAGCACACAGTTAAATACAAACACACAAGCAGGCATAGAAACCATGATATTTTTATACTACACAGTACATTGTATTTCTGCTGAAATTCTTAAATTATTCTCAGTTTGGAATGTTTCAGTTGTTTAAATTTGTACTTCTGTTTGACTATTTTAATAATTCTTCAAATGTATGCTTCTGTTGAAATGTTTTAACTCAATAAACATTCAGCTTTTACGAGTTCACTATCAATAACACAATCCTACTGTAAGAAATTGTATTTTGTAAGCACAGATTAAATACAAATGTGTGTCCCAATTTACCTGAAAAACCGAGAAGAAAAAAAAAACATGGGTACTTAATATTTCTGAGTCTCTGTATGGTTAAAACATCAACCGATATTCAAAAACATGCTGAGGGATACAAGAGACTTTGAGAATTTGTTTAAAGCATACATTGTTTTGGAAGAGTTTATTTATTTGTATTTAAATCAGTATACCAAAAAAGTGTCCCACTTTTGCAGAATTCACCCTACTTTAAAACAAGATAAAAACTTCTGCTAAGAGCTTGAGAATACAGAGATACTTGTACTTTCAAAAAGAGATTAATGTTCTTAAAAATATGTTGCATTACTGCATTTGTTATTAAATGCCCTATCATGTACATAGAGGGATTATTGTTCCTTTATAAATCTTCTGACACAAACGTTCCATGATTATGACATCACAACCATGAGCAGCCAATCATAAGACTTGAAGCTATAAATCTACAGTAATGTGTAGCCTGTTGACAGATCTCACAATGCATTGTGTGCAATCAAGATTGCAGACATACATAAGCAAACATTTGTTTTGGTGCAAACATCTTTCATAAACATTATATAGTGGACTTTTGGGTAAAACATAACACGACCCCAGTACATTAAGCCACCCAAGGTGTTTGAGGTGCAGCTGGTCTCTCTCAGGTCCCATGATACAGTGCGCTGTCGTCCTGCATGTGTGTCTGTAGGTGGCGCTGTAGGTCCAGTCTCCTCTGGAAGCTGAGTGGGCAGTGTGAGCAGCTGAAGGGCTGGTAGCTGCTGTGTTTCCTGCTGTGGGTGATCAGATTGGAGCTCTGACTGAATGCTTTACCGCACACCACGCACACATGAGGCTTCTCACCTGAGAGATGACAGCAGTCACACGCATTAGCTATGCCCCTAAAACTACTGACTGCACAGGCAGCTAATCTGATTTAAGCACACAAGTAACCTTAAACAAATGCAAGTAGGCTAACCTGCATTTTCAGTTGTGCAACACTATCCACCTTATTTTGCATTTTAATTAATTTCTGTGAATGCGCTATGCTTTAGGTAAAACTAGAATAATAACAGTGCAGTAAACTGTACAACTAATTGCATTACAAAGTAGTGTATTTATGAATAAAACAATTGATTCTATTAATATGACACACGCCAATTTGAAATATAAGCAGTCTTTCACACAGATCACATTTTTGCTTTGGAAAACAGTATATGCAAGTGGAGATCGAATGGGAAGTTCTCAAACACTTACTGTGAAATGTTTATATTTTAAGTTCTTCTGCTTTTCTTTAATAAGGTGTGTGCTGAATTTGGACCTCCAGTATCACTGTATTTATGCACACGTGTCTACAGTTTGTTATATTACTGTACTCTTACCATTAAATTAGTTAAATTTAATATCTAACTAGCATGGCTGTGAGCGTATTTGTAATACAAAATATGCAAATTTGAGATTTTTTTTTCCTTTTTTTTTTTTTTTTTTTTGTTATTGGAGCAAATGGGAACAAATTTTTACTAGATGACATTTACTTCTGAGAACCACGATCCAGAGATTCTGACTTTAGCATCTTGTGTTCTGGAATTTTTTGACTCAAAACTTAAAACTGAAGTCAATGGAAACCCCATTATGTATTTTACCTGTGTGTATAAAGGTATGTTTCTTCATATCAGATTTCTGGTGGAATCTCTTTCCACAGTAGGGACACGGGAACGGCCGCGTGTCCGAGTGAATGAGCAGGTGTGTGGAGAGAGTCGACGACCTCTTAAACACCTTCCCACAAACCTTACAACCAAAACTGCGCTCCTGAAACACACATTCATACAGGCTGTGTTTAGAATAGAGTACTGCCAAACTAGTTATACTGTATATAGTATGTAGACTCTTCATGCAGCATGGTAACTTTCTGAATTCATGATATTTGGATGACCTACAACAATTTTTATTTTAGTTTAGCTATTTAATTTTTTTTTTCCTTTTTAGTTAACTCTAATAATCTTGGTACAGTGTGAACTTGTATACAGACAGCTGTTTAGTATTTTCACCCTCAGTATTCCTGTTGGTCTGTAACCATAAGGCTGTTGGGTGTGGTCTGGGGAGTCGGCCAATGGGAGAGCAGCTCTGTTGACATGTGACTTGCACAAGTGCGATGCCAAACTCACAGCAGAAGACAGGAGCTACAGAAGACGTAGCAATATTAATATCACACCATATTATAAATGGAAATAACATTGTGTTTTACATTGTTCTAATGTGTTATTGTTAAACCACATGTGATCTGTGAGGTGTATCAACTTCGGGGTTTAAAATGTGCATGTCATCACCAATGAAGCATGATATGTTTGAGCATGAAACCCACACAAACCCAAATGTGATTTTGTATTGAGTTGTGAATGTGTGAAAATCCTGTCAGGTGATCAGATCAGGACTAAATCATTGTCAAATCTGAACTTTCAAATCATTAAATCATGATCAGATCAGTACATCTTTTTATTTGACTCGATTAATTTTTATTTTATAAAATGTTCTAGCTAAACATTCCCTCTGCATAATATAGGTATTCTTCTAGCCTATTGCCATGGAATGTAAAAAAAAAATTATTAAATAAATAGAAAAGTCAATAACCTAAGTTTTTTTGGATCTCACAATTCAGACTTTTTTGCAATTTTTAATTTTCATTTCGAAATTCCTTTTTTACTATTTTTATAAATCTTTTAGCCCAATCTTACGGAGCCCCGCACATGGCATGCAGGAAAAAATAGTAGGCTAAATCAAATGCACGATTTACTAATTCATCCCTAAATGTAAAACGTACACACGATTCCTGTTGCGTTCCCTCGATTTACTATTTCGTTCACTCGATTTATAAATTGTGCGTACGATTTACTAATTTGTTCCCTTGATTTGCTAAATCATGCACACGAGGTAACGCAATGGTAAATCGAGGGAACGCAATAATAATCATGTGCACATTTAAGTACATTGAGGGAACGAATTAGTAAATCGTGCACACAATTTATTTATTTTTTCTTGCATTTCATGTGCGGGGCTCCGTACAATCTCACAGCAATTCGTACATATTTTACAAGGTAGCTAACTCGTATAAATTCGTATGACCTCACTCATACAAATTCATATGATTTTTGCTAAATCGTATGTATTTTACGAGTTGCACAATTAGTATGAATCTGTACAAAAGACCTACACCTAACTACGCCTCTAAACTTACCCGTCACTGGAGTCTAGACAAATCTTACAAAATCGTACGAGTGAGGTCATACGAATTCGTACGAATTAGTCACCTCCTAAAATACACACAAACTGGTCGGGAGATAGTGTTGACCCCCCCCCCCCCACTGAACATAGATAAGAAAGGTAGCCAGGGTAGTTCAGTAAAGGACACACGGTCGTTCCTCACCTTCTCACAGAGCGGACATTCACATAGCGGCGTCTGGACATTGCTCGGCTGATGGTGACTGAGTAAAGCCTGAATCAGACACTCCAGCTCGCTCTGTCTCTCCATCGCAACAGAGCACGACAGCTTAGACAACGGACAAACTCCAGACTGCTTCACTGCCAACACACACAATACAAGAGAATGGAATATGATTCATCTTAGAAAGCAAAAATGACTATAGACGACATTAATTAAAATAAAACAAAATAAAAAGTGATGTTTTTGCATAGTACAAGGATTTAATCAGTTTTGGAGCCCACACATTGAATGACTCACACAGTCGTTTCATTAAGGACCGTGCACACCAACAACTATATTAATGATCTGTTTATTGAGCCGGGTCTCATTAAAATGCATATCAATATCACTTTTTTTGGTATTGTATTTACATGCAACTTACTAGTGTTGTCAAAAGTACCATCCGCAAAACCATTCGGTACTAACATTTTTAAAACGTCCATTACCTGCTACGATTTGTGTGCTGTTGAGCAGATTCTTAAACAGTGCTGATTGGTCATTGTCTTCCTGCGTTCAACAAATATGTCTGCGATTGCTTTAGTGATCATCGCTTCACAATCTTCACCGAGTGCGCACACAGACACACAAAAGAGCCTTAAAAACTCACGTGAATACAATGACCAGTCAAATCTTAGTAGGAAGTGGACGTTTAGAAAATTTCAGTACCGAATGGTACGTTCGGTACAGTACCGGTTCGATTTGGTACAGTACAGTACCGAATGAAAACACAACAACACTTTTTATATGAAAAAAAAAAAAAAGAATTTGGCGTGCATATGATATACATGTTTTTGATATGCATATAATAGGTTGTTTTTGCGTGCATATGATACACACTTTGTTGGCGTGCATATAATACGCGTTTTGGTATACATATAATACACACCTATACCACACCCCTAAAACTACCAGTTGTGTATCATATGTACGCAAAGTAGAAAAAGAAACATTAGAATCATGCCTTTGAAATGCACATTCTTGAGATCGGTTAGTTTATTCCTAGAGCACGCTGCCGTTTTGTCTGTCTCTCTCTGCAAAGCATTATGGGAAATATATTCTTAAAACTAAACAGCACAAAATAAGGCAGCTGGAACTGTTTTTGTTATTATTAAACAATCATGAAAATTCACATGGAATGTTCTCAGAACGTTCTGGCAAAGTTCTCCATGTTATGAACAAATGTTGTCCCAATAATGTTAGTAGAACATTTGATTAAAATTACACAAAAACAGAAACATTTATTTGGACGTTCATCTAACATTTTTAACATTTTGTACTGTGCTTGACTGACTGAGCATTGTAACTGCACTTTTTGCTCTCTTTTTGGTTTGATTGCTTATTGTTCTCATCATATGTAAGTCGCTTTGGATAGAATTGTCTGCTAAATGATTCATTGTAAATGTAAATATTGCTACGTTCAGAGAACATTCAAAGTAACGTTACTATAATGTTTGCAAAATAAATAAACAATGTTCCCTTAACGTATGCAAAAATTAAACCTTTTTTTTTTTAACTAGTCATTTTGAATGTTCCGAGTACATTCAGATGAAACATTTTCATGACCTAGCTGGGCTATTAATTAACCAGAATAGTGGTGAGGTTTTTGGTTCTTGGAACAAAATATCACAGTGAGTCATTCAAGTTGATCATTTGCGGGAGTTTTGTTCAAGTTAAGTTCTCAGGCTGTCATATTCACATGAGTAAAGATTGTAATTCAGATCCTATTTTCTAAATGAGTTGTCTTCACATTTCATGTGAAACTCCAACAATGCATTTATTGCGTATATCAGGCTCAATCTGCCACTCTCTTCCAGCCACTGCTGGTGTTAGACCGTGCTGAGCTGTTCCTGTTCTTCATGTACCTGCAGTGGATGAAGGCCAGGGTTGGGGTTCATCTCCAGCTGCTTCGGTGCTGTTATGGGTTCGGCTGCCGTCGGTGGATGTGCACGGCAGCAGCTCCAGAGCTGCAGAGCACCTGCTGGATGTCCATCCGTCATGATGCTGATGCTTAGAGTGGGCGGAGCGTGTGGAGTGATGCCCCGCCCTCTTACTTTTCACCAGAAACGATCGAGGCATTGTTAAAAGCGGGACTGAAGCCACGTCAGATCAGGTAAAGTTACAATCTGAAATGAAAGCACAACAAATCCCAAATGTTTTAATCGTTTATTCATAATAATCATTGTTAATGAGTTCAGTGAACAATATAATATATTTATTCAAAATAACTAATAAAAATATTATTTAGAATCTCCACATTAGAAGATAAATTAATAAATAAATACTATGAAATATAATTAATATTATAAAAAATATATATATTTTTTTATTAAATAATTAATTTAAATTTAAATGTAAAAAAGGCCCCTAACACTTGCTTTCTCTAGTCTTTTTCTGTTTTATATGTGCTTGATTTATTTTTATGTAAAGAAATGAAAAATAAATAAATAAATATATATATATATATATATATATATATAAATTATGTTCAACTTTTTTACATGTACTTGTCATAGCACTTGAGTATTTTTGCTGTTTTGTTGATTTTGATTGCTTCCATTATCCTCATTTGTAAGTCACTTTGGTTAAAAGCGTCTGCTAAATGTACGTATAATATTACAATTTTTAATTAATATCTAATATAATAATAATAATTCAATATAATATTTTAATGAATAAGACATTAACATATAATATATAAACATATCATAATATAATACATATACTACATTTAATACATCATAAGAGGATATAGCATTCATAACTAACCATAGAAAAAATACTATACAGAAAATGATATATTCAATATTTATTTATTATAAATTTGATATTTAGTGTCAGTATTATTTCATGATATTAATATATTATATGAATCTATACAAATTATCATAATATTAAACAACTTACGCATGTATTCAATATATAGCTGCTATAATCAGTATTGTTACTTTTCACAATTTTCCATATTAGACGATAAACGAGGAAGGTAAATATTGTAATTTTATACAATAAAAAAAAAGAGAAAAATATCAATATATACTATGTGAATTAAAATGACAAAAACACTTTTTATCTGTATATTATTTTCTTTAATTCTCCACATCAGTAGAAAATTAACCCGTAACGAATGAAATATTCAATTATCATGAGAATATATAAATACTAATATAGAAATAACCCTGATGTAGGTTTTTGACTCTGATATGAAGATTGCTTGCTCGAACGACAATAATGTAGAGAACAGATTTGAATGTTTTGTGTGCGGTTGAGGGCGATGCAGCTGTCGAAGACTGAATTCAGTTAGAACAACAGAATCTGAGGTTTAGAGACGTGAAGCAGCATCAACACCTGCACCGGCTCACCTGCATCTCCAAACGTCTCCTAAATCATCCAGATCATCACACAGTCATTGTTCACATGAGCTCTCCACATACACTTTATCGTATAGAGTTTCAAATGCACTACATTTCGACCAAGTTTCTATAAACTCGTGTAAAAGGAAAATAAAAGACATGATTTATTCCAAAATTACACTTAATTTAGCACTTTTTTTTTGATGCACTAATAAGAGCCACCTGCAGCATTAAAAGATTAAAAGCTAAGCAAGGTAAAAGTGATTTAGATGCACAACAATGATATAACTGCTCTTCCCTTTTTAAAAAAATATATAGCATTTAGTATGTATATTTATAGCTGTAGCTGTATGTGTGTTGGTGTCAGACTCACCCTCGGGCGTCCAGACGCGGGCGATGCAGATGCGTCTGGTTGTGAGAGTTGTGGTTCGGTTCTGAAGCTGCTACAGGAAGTACGAGAGTTTTCTGATGTGTCCTCAGCAGGCTCGCTTCAGACATCAAATCAGGACGGCTGGTAAATCTGCTTACTCGTCATCACTGCCATCTACTTAAAAGTGCAGAATATGCAAATCGGTGTCACTTTTATTCCGCATTTAACCAAACTGTAATTAAATCTCCCAATGCAGGAAATGTATCTGAATTGTGTTTCAAAGTATCAGATACTTCTAATAAATGAGTAATAAATGAGTCACTACCAGCTCACAGGAAACGTTCTCTGGTTGTTCTATCAAAGCTATCAAGAAACATTCTTTTATAGAACTTTCAATCAGAGTTATCTGATCTTTATTAACATTCTTAAACATTAGCGCAAAAAACAATTATACATTGTTCATGGAACTTTTTCTTTTTTTTCTGGAACTTCTTGATCTTTGGAAGAGAAGTGTTTGGGTTAATGTTGAGATCGTTTGAAGATTGGACGAAATACAAATTTGAAGACGTTTAAGTCAATGATCTCAACAATGTAAACAGTGCATGCTGTTCTTCTGCAGAGATACAAAATGCTATAGCATATTCATCCAAATTAAGTGGGGTTTTTTAATGCTTAAAATGAGAGCCATTACCTCTTTGTTAACTTCCTTTTTCTGACTCCATTGGCAGACATTTGTTCTTATTTTCAGAATAAACTCACTTTAAAGGGACAGTTCACAAAGAAAATTAAATTGTCACCATTTACTCACCCTAAGGTTGATCCAAACTTGTATGAGTTTCTTTCATCTTTTAAACACAAAACAAGATTTTCTGAGTAATGCTGGAAACCAAAATTGGTTTTGGAAACCAAAAACCAACATTGACTTTATAGCAATTTTTTTCATACTACACTCTTAAAATACAAACACTTTTCATCTCATCTCATCGTTTTTTCAATGATCTAAACTCTAACTGTATATATTGGCTAATTTAGGTCAATTTGAGATACGAAGTTGATAAAAGTCCATAAAACTAACCTCTGATGGATGGATGGATACAGTGTTCTTCTGGTAGATCACCTGAATGCTCCAGACCTTCACACAAGCATCAGTTAACTCCTCTCGGGGCTTATGATCAAATAGGCTAACAAACACGCTGAATATTTAGCAGCTGTAAGAGATGGTGGGTTAAACAAAGGCTTTAGGAGTTCATGAGACCACAGAGATGTGAACACTGTGCCCACACCGCCCCACTGTGTGATTTCTCATCTGGTTTGGTTTGTGATTTTGGTGCATACAGAGGGCTGAGGGAGATTACCCAACATGCCAAGGGACAAAGTCATTGTAGTCTTACTTTTTTAGCAGAAGAAGGATAGACAAAAACTACACAACTGGAGAAAAATGACAACAATTTAAAAGAGAATTAAAAGAAAGCAGCTTAAACCTTGGTTAATTTTCATAAGAGTCCTTATATATTTTTTAAAGTCTGTTATTCCTATAAATGGAAAAAAAAAATTGTAAGTTTTTATCATTATTATCATCCTTTGTGTTAAACGGATGCATAAAATACATGTTAAATGTTTAATTTGATTGAACTTGTCATGTATATTTTTAGATGTTTTTTTATGTTAAAACATTTGAATTACCAGTTTGAATGAAATGTGCTATAGAGGTAGGCTATAACAGCTCTTAAAAGAGAGTTTAAAACATACACCTTTTAAAAATAAAGGTGCTTCAGGGTGCCATAGAAGAACGTTTTTGTCTAAATGGTTCCATTAAGAACCTTTCTGTTTCAAAAAAGGTTCTTTGTGGCGAAATTATGTTCTTCAGATTATAAAAAAGGTTAGAGAGAGATGGTTCTCTTAAGAACCTTTGACTGAATGATTCTTTGTGGAACTAAAATGGTACTTTACAGCATCGCTTAAAGAACCTTTTGAAGCACCTTTATTTTTAAGAGTGTAGCCCACAGCATATATGTAGCTGTTCATTACTTTGCAAAGAGAGAAAGGAACAATGTAAAGATGTTCCTTCGCCTCACCTTTATGTTCGTTTTCACTTAGACTTCAGACACTTTCCTACCAAAGCCACTTTCAAGAATGCACACCCAGCGCATTGCTTCGAGTTCCTAGAAAGATGCAAAGAAGACAATGCTAAAAAACCAAGAGATCAACGTGAACAAAGAAGCCCACCGGGCCCTCCTTCTCCCATAGAGCTCCTGCTCGTTTTTACCCACAAGCCCACCGCTTCACCTGCTCCATCTGCAGACACACAGCCCCTCCGCCGCCCTCACCACAGAGCGACGCTCCTGACACAGTTAGCGATAAGTACTCGAGTCTCTGAGGCTTTGTGGCTTAGGGGATTGAACACTGGAAATTCATCTAGTTCAGCGAGATTCACCAGCTGTGTGGGTCAGGAAAAAAAAAAACACTAAGTATAACAATCTTTTATGATCTTGAATGATTTTAAAACACCTGTGTAAAATACGCCGTAGGCCTATATAAAACGTCCTACATAAACTTGGATTAAAGCTGGTAGAATGATGAAGCTTTAATAAAAATGCGGTCACATTATTTAGGCGAAAAATGTCAAATGTCTATTATAATTTTTCTATATAAGAAATGTCTGAAGCACAGCAAATCTGTGTGACAGACTTGAAGTTAAAACTGGAATTTGATCTCTAAATTCACAGAATAATGGTGTGTGACCTTAGGAAAAGCAAATCCACAAGGATTAGTACATTTGAAATCACATTCAGAACGATTTTTGGCTAATTTATTCATTTTAGCTTTAAAGAGCTCTAGGATTAAAAGCAGCAAAACTTGGTATAAACAAACATTTTCTTCTTTTATGTGTAAGCTAAAAAGGAAAGGTTAGTTATTGTGCCTTGGTATGTAGCTTTCCTTATCGTTAGTCATTGCCAGCTAATAAAGTTTTCATTCTAGCAATCATTCTTGGAATGGACGGTCACTTCTGTTGAAAATTGTAGGACACAAATATTATTTGATCTGACATGACCGCAGTTTTTATCAGCTTAAATTCAAATCATGTTTGGCCTCACCAAACTGCGAAAGATAAGAGTTCGTACAAAATATTTCGCCCTTCAGTTCTCCATTATATTATTCTGTCATTTCTTCCTTTGAATATCTTTGCTCTACATTTTAGGCCTACCACTTGTGGTTGCAGTGAGAAAACAAAGAGGAAGAGTGACAAATAAACGTGTCATTTTCTCACGACCCACCTTAATTCTTTTTTTTTTTCTCACAACTCCTCTTCGTCTCATGATGTCCATCTTTTATAAACAGATGCAGAGTGTATGATGAACAGATGATAGCAGCACAAAAAAGTCACACATACTTTAAAACAGCATGTTTTATAACAGCCAGTGTAAGTTATTGTGAAGAAAGAAGCACAAACACACTTACAAACAAGCAAAACATTTTAGAGACATACGATTGTTGGTTTGAAATGCTAAAACAATAGATGTTAAACATGAAGAGAGTCAGTATTGTGTGTGGTTTGTGGTTATTGGTTGATGTGTATTGTTAATGTGATTCTCCACCTGCGGTTCCTCTGATAGGACACCTTTGGTGAACCTGAGGAGAACTGACTTCACACATCCACTAAATCACCTGATTCAAACACATTGAGACTTCAGACTTGACTAAGAAAAGACCTGGAGCATTTGAGACACGCAGATACAGACATACGATCTGATGCAGGACATTTCAGGTGGGGTTTCATTGTCCAAATACAGAGTTCTGGCATGAAACTCTCGATGGCGCAGTACAATAGGTCTAACTCAGTCTGACCTAATGACATCATTATTACATGGCACAGCTGATTGGTTCTCTTCTTTCTCGGTAGCCAATGAGCTTGCTGCTCAACATTCATTATATGACTATTGCTTGCCGTAGCAGTTGCAGCTTGCTTTAGAAGCCCTCCACCTTCCGCAGCTCCACCTGCATAGATCTGCTATGGGGTGATTCATGTATGCTATATGGGGGTTATTTTATGTATGTTATATTTGCAGCAGCAATATTTCTTACATGCTCACAGCAGCATGTTGTGGATGTATTGGCAGTAGGAAGTCTCAGTACATGAATAATATCATGCATCATGGCAGATTAACATTGACATTGCCATGTACATTACCATGCCAATCCCTCCAAGAGTTGTCATGACAGAAATGCATTTTAGCACCATATAAAGCATTTGAAACAATTTTATTGTAACAAAAGCAGCCAAATGCATAAAATCAATCACTGTCTCCAGTGAATGCATGAAAGATGATGTAAAGCACCAAAACACTTTCATAAGACCGTCTGAAAACCCCCCACATGCTGTACAGTCAGATTGACTGCCGGTCTCTCAATGCCCTTTCCGTGACCTGGCATGGCATAACTTCACACCATCTTACTCTCTGTTGGTTGGGCTTTCTGCTGATCATCGAGTGCACTTAAGTGGGTGTATATGAGGGTGTGTGAATGGCTCCGCTTGAAGGTACTCAAGATACTCACAGTTTCACTATAGGGATTGGGCAATGACATCATCCCGAAGTGAAACATCTCTCAGACTCTCTATCTCTGCAATCTTAAAGATGGAAATGTGACACTTAAATGGGTTATATGGAACCGCAAGAAGCAGAAAGTCTCAAGCCGTGACACATTTTCACCCCATACTGTTTTGATCAGTTGTGTTGTGTGATGTAGCCAGTGATGTATCTTTGTTCTTTGGGAAAATGCATTAAATACACACACACACACACACACACACACACACACACACACACTCATATGTGTGTGTGTGTGTGTGTGTGTGTGTGTGTGTGTACAGTCACTGCCCACTTTATTAGGTACACCTTGTTACTTAGGGGTTGAACCCAATTTTGCCTTCAGAACTGCTTTAATTCTTCATGGCATAGATTCAACAAGTTGTTGGAAATATTCCTCATTTTGTCCATTTTGGTGCATGTTGTCATGATAGCATCACACAATTGCTGCAGATTTGTCGTCTGCACATCCATGATGTGAATCTCCCGTTCCACCACATCCCAGAGCTGCTCTATTGGATCGAGATCTGGTGAATGTTGAGGCCATTTGATTAAAGTGAACTCACTGTCATGTTCAAGAAACCAGTCTGAGATGATTCAAGCTTTGTGACATGGTGCATTATCCTGCTGGAAGTCGCCATCAGAAGATGTGTACACTGTAGTCATAAAGGGATGGACATGGTCAGCAACAATACTCAGGTAGGCTGTGGTGTTTAAACAATGCTCAATTGGTACTAAGGGGCCTAAAGTGTGCCAAGGAAATATCCCCCACACTATTACACAACCACCACCAGTCTGAAACGCTGAGACAAGGCAGGATGGATCCATTCTGACCTTAACATCTGAAGGTCACAGCAGAAATCGAGACTTTTGGTGAGCATGTGTGAACTGCAGCCTCTGTTTCCTGTTCTTAGCTGACAGGAGCAGCACCCGATCTTTTTTTAATTTTGATTAACTTTTTATTTCTTTACTCTTTTTAACTCGAGAATTTGGCGACACGTACCTGGGGTTACTCCTTTATTTATTTGCGCTAATTGCAAAATGTTAACGTTTTTTCAAGTTTGTAGGTGTTTAAGTACAGAAAACCTAATAATTAAATGTAGAATAGCACTGCATAGTCTTCACTGTAAAAATTAAATCTACAATCAAACCAAAATTTATTTAGACACCTTAAACATTTCTCACATTACGACGAAAACACACAGAATTGTGTCTAAATACACGGGTTTGCCGAGTTATCTTGTAAACGTAGTTTTAAATGGGTTATAAAGTCTTAAATGACCGTAAAAAGGTCAGAGAAAATATGATATGTGTCAGATCCGCATCACGTGCATCCGGTTTAAAAGAGATAGTGCCGCATTTAAAGTAAAAACTGCCGAATCTGTCATTTATGTTAATCAAAAAACAAATGAAAAAGAGAAATCACTCACCTCTCGCTGATTAACTTTTGCAGCTTGAATAAAGATTAATATGTCTATTTTATGCATATACAATTTATAGTTTATGGGAAGACTGTTTTAAAAACACTTAATATTTCAGACCCTATTAAATGTTAAAAGTAATGTATTTCTATTATACTGTAATGTTGAATAACTATAATTAATAAGTAAAAATGAGAGAAAACAGATTTAATAGAGACACCGTAGTAGTATTGATATCAATACTTCATTAATAATAAAAAAAGTTTACGCATCTTTATGCTATTAATTTGGAGGTTCAATTTGAATCTATGATCTAAAATTATGAATTAATCATGATTAATTACAGAAAAATGTGTGATACATTTTTTTTATCGATTGAAAGACAACACTGACATTAACCTTTTATAGATTTTAGATTTCAATTTAAGTTCTAATTGTAATAGACCCCCAGAAAAAGATCCAAAAGGCCCCATAAAACATAAAATGTTCTATTTGATAATAATTTTTTGATAATATAATATGTGTGTGTGTGTGTGTGTGTGTGTATACATACATACACATAAAATTATAAAGTATACATATATAAATAAAAATATATATGTACACTAAAAATGGAGTCAGAAAGATATTTCCAGTGCTCAAAATCGAATTGTTTAAACTTAACAGGTTCTTATATATACCCGCAAGGTTATGGGTTCGAATCCCATGGGAACACATGATAGTAGAAAATTGTTATCCTGAATGCAATGTAAGTCGCTTTGGATAAAAGCGTCTGCTAAATGCATAAATTTAATTTAATTTAATTTTTTAATTTAATTTAAACAAAGGTTTGCAAACAATTAACATAGAAATGTGTTCTGCTCATTTTTCATAAATTCATTCTAAAAAATGTTTTGGATGTTGTTAATAAAACCAAGGTTATTGGAATATCTTTTGCAAGAAAATTACATTCCAGTCTTTTTTACTTTAAATGCAGTCTGTTAATTGGGTTTCTGTGTAATTATTTCTGTACATGTGTCCAACTAAATCCTACACCATTTTTATTTATTTATTTTTATTGACTTGATTTATGTGATTGTGAGTTTATGTTCTTTGAACCATCACGGCCAAAAAACATTTAACATTCATCTCAATGTAGAAGCAAAATTCTGAATTGTTTCTTGAAGAAATAAAAACACAAAATAATAAACTTTTAATTGATTTTATTGACACAGGATTGGTGCGAATCTCAGGCTGCTTTTGCGCTGAAAACCGCGGCCCTGCACTATTTATAGAAGAGCTTCTTCTAAAAGCCCCAGCAGGACTTGAGGAGGGTGTGTGTCGATTCACACAAACACACCCTGCACTTTCAGAGGGCAAGATTGAGTCAAAAGGTGTGAAACCACACGTCCGAGAGAGATGGAGATGGATGCTTTTTCTGTAGCATGAACATGTGGGCCTCAAATTAAGCACAAATTCTCACAGAAAGTGAAACAGAACATTAATGTACGTATATTATCATAAAATTCAGTGCTGAATGATTATGAGAGACAATCGCCTTTTAAGTTGTACAAATGAAGTCCTTAGCAATGCATGTTTTCATATATTTACAGTAGGAAATTTACAAATTATCTCCATGGAACATGATCTTTACTCAATAGCCTAATGATTTTTGGCATAAAAGAAAAATCTATAATTTTGACACATACAATGTAGTTTTGACTGTTGCTACAAATATACCCCTGCGGTTTTGTGGTCTAGGGTCACACACACACACATACACGTACACACACACACACACACACACACACACACATACATACACACACAAACTTCTGAATAGCTACATAACAAAATCTACTGAAATTGACAAACACACAAGCCTAAAAATGGATAGTCAGGCTATTTATTTATATACTTGCATAATACTTTTATTGCATTTAAATGTATGTGTTTACATGACAGAATTATCTAAACACTAAGAAAGTTATAAAACTATATATATAAACTATAATGCTGAAGTTTAGCAGTTTTATTTAAAAAAAAATTATAAATACAAAAATAAAACCTAGATTTATGTTTCTGAGGCACTAATTAAAAAATAAATAATAATAATAATAATAATAATAATAATAATAATTAAATTTATATTAATGGAATGAGTCACCAAAAATAAAAAATAAAAATGAATACAAATTTTTTTTACATCACCTTATCAGTCATTCCAACCGTTTTGAAACATTTATTTTATTATTTATGTTTTCTGTATGTGTGTGTGTGTGTGTGTTGATTGATTGATTAAATTATCAATTTGATATTCAACATTAAAACTTCCAGCAGATAAGTGTGATGAGGTTTTTTTTAAGTTATAAACAGAAAGTTGTAGTTCAATGGGTTTTTTGTAAGAAATATGATACCATATTTTGCAGCATCCACCCAACAACAGCCTATTTCTTGTGTCATTAAAAATTTAAAGAATACAATGTTAAATGAAAAGGTTACTCGTGCTTTCATTATTATTGTCTAACTGAATCAAGTCAAGTCACCTTTATTTATATAGCACTTTTAACCGTACAGATTGTCAAAGCAGCTTTATAGTATTAAACAGGAAAATAGTGTGTCAATAATGCAAAAGGACATTAGCAAACACTCAATTTTCAGTTAAAGGCAGTTCATTTTTGAATTCAGTGGTGTCATCATCCAGCTCAGTTTAGTTAAAATAGAACATGAATCACTATTTATGAAAATATTTTCTAAAAATACTTTTAGTTTTTACAAATCTTTTAGCATGTGTCTCAATCTGATGTGTGGGCTTGTTGTAAATCCCCAGTGAGAGGGAACTAAAAATGTGTGACATGATGATAAACGGGGGTTTCCTACACAACTAACATTGTTTTCACACTGTGAACACACCGTGTTACTTCTAGAAACTTGAACCTCAATAACTGCATTCTGACACAACACCGTGCTTTCAAAAAGGGACCTTGTAATTGAAAATTACACAAAGATCCGTAATTTTAACAGAAAAAAACATATTAAAACAATCAAAATACAACACCCAGAACACACTAAGAACCACTCAGTGATATTTATAAGTGTCATGTATGTAAGCAGCAGGTTCATTTAGAAAGTGAAATTTAAAACAAAAAATCAAAACAATCTAAATGCAACACTTTACTCATGATCGTAAGCACAACTTCAAGTAAATCCAGACCAAACTAACCCAGCACTCTGTTCCTAGTTCTATCTGTCAGTGGATCACCAGCTTTCTGACAGACAGCTAATGAGAATAGGTAAATTCACATCCAGCAGCCACACCACCAGCACTGGTGTCCCTCAGGGCTGCGTTCTCTCCCCGCTGCACTTCTCCCTCTACACCAACGACTGCACCTCTAAAGACCCCTCTGTCAAGCTCCTGAAGTTTGCAGACGACACTACACTCATCTGCCTCATTCAGGACGGTGACAAGTCTGCTTACAGACAAGAGCTTGAGCAGATGGCTATCTGGTGCAGTCTCAACAACTATAGCACAATTGTTTATACACTTATTTATTTGCCAATTTTTATTTTGTATGTGTGTTGTCTCTGTGTACTGGAAGCTTATGTCACTAAAACAAATTCCTTGTATGCGCAAGCATACTTGGCAATAAAGCTCTTTCTGATCCGAAAATCAGACATGAAAGACTACAGAGAATGTTCGAACTTCTGAATTCTCCAAGAACTGTATTCATCCAGAAAGAGGAATAGGGCTCCGAAAATCACCCTGGATCCCTCACATCCAAGCCATCACTTTTTTGAACTTTTTGCCATCTGGTCGGCGTTACAGAGCACTGAATACCAGGACAGCCAGGCACAAGAACAGTTTATTTCCCTTGTTCATCCCTAAAATGTAATTTTTTAAATTCTATTACTATTCTATAAATACTACACCTGTACATATAATTCACTCTTCTTTTGCCATTTATTTGTATTTATGTATGTGTATTTTATTCACATCTTATTTTTTAATCATCTGTGTGTTTTTGCTCTCTCTGTGTAGTGTGAACTGGAAGCTTGTGACAATAAAACAAATTCCTTGTATGTGCCAACATACTTGACAATAAAGTTCTTTCTGATTCTGATTCTAAATTTATTAAACATAAAAATCATTCAGTCCAACACACTCTATAATTTACTGTGATTAATTAGCGCCACCTGCTGTTCACATGTGATGCACTGCACTCAAGAGGACAGTTATCATTCTCAAAGATCTGACAGGGTGAATATATAAAACCTGAAATATACATGTAAGTTTCAAACAGTTTATTTATGTGTATTTCTTACAAATCCAGTGGCTCACTGGCGTTTCATGATGTGAATGCGGCTATTGTGTGCAAGTTGTCATGGAAACTTCAAAGCAGCTTCTGGGGCCCCACTGTGTCGAACTTAGTGAAGTTGGACACATTGTTGAACAAACTGGCCTGAGCCGGACTTGAGTGCAAGAAAACAAGGGGTTTAAAGCATGAAGTTTCAGCTTTAGAGGCAAAAAGTTGAGTTACAATACATCATTGTAAGTACATTTCACTTTTATTTTTGCATGTAGACCGTCTGAAGTATTTGGGGTTCTAGTCAAATGTGATTTATGAGTTCAGCTGACTGTCACATCACTTCTGCTTAGTGTGTTGAATCAAAACTCATTTTAAATGCATTCATAAAAAGTATATCATAAAAGCATGCAGCAAACTGCAAAACTAAACATAACAGAGGAGTGTAATTTTACATAAAACCATTCATTATGTTTTAAGTTGCATTCCATTCCATTTTATTAGCAATTGTAGTAAATATCTGTTTTTTAAGGGGTTGTTTGGTAAGTTAGATATTGCTTATAGTGCAATTACTTTTTTAAAGGGGAGTCTAATACTATTTAATGCATGTTGAGATATTTACACTGTTAAAAGAGTTGGATTCTCATGCTAAACATGACCAAAGTTTCAAAAAACAATTTGGATGTAGAACGGTGTATTTCTGTGCCAAATACACTCCCTCCAGGTTAATACAAGTTTCGAAAAGTTTTTCTTGATGGGTTGAAGGGTGTGCTTTTGCTCACGCTCTGGTTGACGTGTATGCGCACTCCTCTGGGAGAAGTGTCTATTTAGCGTCATGAAGGGCTATGTTCGGAAAAAAATCTTTCAGAGACTTATACAAACCCAAAGGGAGTGTATTTGGCACAGAAACCATCCATCATACATTTGTTTTTGTTTTTTTTTACTCTGGCCTTGTTTAGCAAGAGAATCCAAATTTTTAAAAGTGTAAATAACTCAGAATGCATGACATTGCCCCAAAACAGGGTTTCATACCTAGAGACCAAAATGTTTAACAGACACACAGTAAGCCAGTAAACAAACACCTAGGAACCACCTGGAACACCCTAGTATGCACACAGCAATACGCTAACAACCGTTCAAGGGAGCATTTCCCAAAATCATCGTTAGCCAACTACGATTGCAAGTTCCATTGAGATTTGTTGGTAACGACAGAAATTATGACCATTGTTTCTTTCAGGAAACAAACCCCTGAGCACCCTAGAAACTGAATAGCAATACACTAACAACCACTTGGAACACCCAAGCAACACACTATCAACCGGCCAGAAAAATCTAGCAACTGCATAACCACACAGAACACAGAAGCAACTGCATAGCGACAATCTAACAAACACTGAACCCCTTATTAAATAATCTGCAACACCCTGGCAATTACCAACAAAACCAGAGCACTGTGACAGTGACTCTGCAATTAAATCCCATTTTATAAACAAACATTTAAATTAAGATGCATTTACCTAAGAATCAAAATGACTTAATTTTGATAAGATACTTAGGCCCAGTTTCACAAACGAGGTTTATTTTAAGCCAGGACTAGGTCTTAGTTAAACTGAGATAATTAAGCAACATTTATGAAAATGCCTTAAAGGAAAATAGAACAGGTGTGCATCTTGACATAGAACAATGACACTGACATATTTTAATATTTGTCAGAACAAGATTCAGTTGAGACAGCTCAAGCATGAATTTTAGTCTGGGATTATTTTAAACCTTGTCTGTGAAACCAGGGGTAGGTCTTTTAATCCGAAACTATTAAGCAGGTTCAAGTTTAAACAAGAAAAAAAAAGTCTGCCAATGGATTAAGAAAAAAAAATACACTTAATTCAAATGAGAAACAAATAAAATTATCTTACTCCAAAAAATATATAATTGTTTTTTAAGCATAAATTTAAAATTCAATCTTAATCTTAAATCTCAAGTAAATGTATCTTGATTTAAGAAAAAAGCCTTAAATTGTTAGATTGGTTAGATTTTTAAATCTAATAAAGTGTCACCTTGATTTGAATGGTGTTTAAAAAGATGTCTTTCTCTCTCTGACTGTAGATGTTCACGCTGTCTGAGCTGTGGTCCAGCGGTGAGCGTCAGGGCAGTTATAAGTTATTGAAGCCATGGTGGGAGGTCTTCATGGACTACCTGCTGGTGCTCATGCTGATGGTGTCTATCCTTGCTGGGACACTCCAGCTGTCAAGAGATGGAGTCGTGTGCATCCCTGTACACTCCTCTTCCATCAACCACAGCTCTCCAATGGAGCCTGTGTCTGATACTATCTTTAGAAACACACTTGACTCACCCAAGATCCCTGTGAAAGGGCGACGTACCAACCTTGACTTCCAGCAGTACATCTACATCAGCCAGGTTTGCTATCACGAGGCTTTGCCCTGGTACTCAAGGTTTTTACCATATGTGACACTGCTCCATACGTTGGTTCTCCTGGCCAGCGGCTGCTTCTGGTTCCACTTCCCGCTCACATCTGCTCGCATCGAGCACTTCCTATCACTTCTCGCCAAATGTTGCGAATCGCCCTGGACAACGAGGGCACTTTCTCTTACAGCCAAACTGGACACACGTTTCTCTGAGACCGAACAAGCAGTGCGACCCAAAGTTCAGATAACATCTTTGTACAAAATGCGCAAGTCAAGTCTGGACTCAGGGACGGACAGCCCTCTGTTGGCGGGGACTGATAGTGTGTCCACTACACCACAACCGTCTCCGTGTCTCTCAACTTTGTCTCATTGCTCAACGCTCTCTGCTATGTCATGCACAGAGCCGGTTTTGCCTGTGCAAGTCGTTCCGGACACTTCCAGACAGGGAGCCACGTTGGACCGCAGCGACAGAGAGCTGGCCAGAGCACTGTTCGAGAGAGTGCGAAGGTTTCGTGCTCACTGCGAGAGTTCAGATGTTATATATAAGGTAAAGCCCAAAGTATACTTATAGCTTGTGGAGTAACTGATTAGCACAAAACCAAGTTAATGTGCATATGTGACCAGCTCGTACAAAGATCAGATTGTGCATGTACAGTACATGTACTATTTTGATGACAAAATATGCATCATTTGCACTGTAAGCAAACCTTGTATACAAGTAAAAACTGACATACCTTGATAACTGTTATACTTTGGCCTTAACATGCATCTCTTTATGTAGGTGTACACTGCTCAGACGGTGTTCAAGGTTCTGAAGTTTATTTTGATTGTGAGCTACACCACTCCTCTCCTGGACTCTATCTCCTTCAGTCACATCTGCCAACCTCACACTTATGCTCTGACCGGCTACAGCATCTTCCAGTGCAGTCACTCGCTGTCCTCCGTCCTGCGCAAGCTAATGCAGGCCTACGTTTTGCTGCTCTTTCTTTTCGGTCTGCTGGGCATCTATGCTCTATACTGGATCTTCCACAAGTATGGGTGCCCCATAACATGAGAGGACTGTGTCCATGTAGTTTGTAGTCTCTCTCCATGTGTGAATGTTGAGAGTCTGTTTGTGTGCCAAGAACTATGAACTAAATGCAAATATTAAGTGCCAGTCCACCTTTTCAGCCGCATTTTCCATTTTCCACCTTTTTCATTCATTTTTTCCAATAGGGATTTTAAACATCTTTTAAAAGCATTTTAAGCCATGGACCAAACCAACTATTTCTAAGGTGAATTACAACATTCTAAATGTTTATTAAAATTAAATCCTCCAGGACCGAACTTGCCCAGCTATGGCATCAATTAACAACATCATAACTATGTATCCCTATGGAGAAAATGAATGAATTCCTTCTTGGGAACCCAACTGTTGCATTCTGTAAATTTAAAGAAAACTGTTCTGAAAATCTGATTAAATCTGCCTAATTCTCAGGTCTTTGAGGCAGTACTCTTTCCAGAGTCTACGTGAGAAAGGATCCATGCTAGATGTACCTGACCTTCATAATGACCTCGCCTTCCTCTTGCACATGGCCGACCAGTACGACCCTCTACTGGCCCAGCGCCTGTCTGTCTTCCTCTCACCAGTCAGTGAGACTCGACTCCTGGAAGAAAGTCTTGAGCGTCACTGGGGAGCTGAACGCTTGCGGTCAATGATCATGTCTGACCAGCAGGGACACTCTCAGTTGCAGCTCGTGGCTCTTCCTCGCCTGCCAGCGGCACTGTTTACCTTCAGCCAGCTACAGGTGTTGAAGTTGGAACTTATTGGAGACGCCAAACTGACAGCACAAATAGCTAACATGACGGCACTTAGGTAAGTATTTTAATTTCAATTACACATAATTTTGCACATAACTGAAATGCGCATAATTTTGCAGTCTTACACAGACTGATTTTAACATGTAATAGGGATGAGAAACATTTTAATAGGGCTGGGACAATAAATTGATGCAAAGCGAATCTAGAAATTATTATGCATCGATTCTGCGATTCTCTCTTGAACTGATTCTGAGTTTAGTTTTCAGCAGATGGCACTGCATGCTTTAGAAAAAGCCGTATTCTGCTTGCTTCCAGTTCTTTACACATGCACCATTTGAACCTAAAATAATAATTCATAAAGTTTGAAAAGCCGAACGCATAAGAGCTCTTCTTTGTGAGCATTTGAGTGTATGGTTAAAAACTAGCCTAGAGCACCATCTGCTGTTAAAAACTAAGCTCAGAATAGATTCGAGAGAGAATCACAATGCATTCCAAAAATCTCAGAATCAATCCAAGAATTGCGATTGCATTGATTTATTTTCCCAGCCCTGAGTTTTAATCTGGATTCTCCTCTCATTAGAGAAATGCACCTTTACCACTGCACTGCATCAGTGGAGCCTGCAGCACTGCAGCACCTTCAGGAACATCTAGAGACTTTACATCTAACCTTCACCCAAGCTGCAGAGATCCCAGTCTGGGTTTATTCCCTCCGTGGCCTGCAAGAGCTGCACCTCACTGGGAGGTTGAACAATGAGGGTGGGATGGGGCGTGGATGGGTCCTTGGCAGCCTTCGACAACTGCGTCATCTCCGTGTCTTGGTGCTGCGTGGCATGCTGCAGAAAGTTCCAGGGGAGCTGAGCGAATTGGCAGGGAGTCTGCTAAAACTGGAGATAAATAACGAGGGTACCAGGTTATTGGTACTTACAGGACTGAGGCGTTTGACCGGATTGGCAGAAGTGCAACTGCAAGGATGCCAGCTGGAGAGGCTGCCATCAGCGCTTTTGGCGCTTACAGGTCTACGCAGTTTGGATCTGCAATACAACAGTCTTCGTACTCTAGAAGAGCTGTTAGGATTGCAGCATCTGCGGCGTCTGTCCTGCCTACGACTCGCACATAACCGCGTTGTGGCTCTTCCGTCCAGTGTAGGAGTGCTGCGCTCACTGGAGCTCTTGGATTTGGCGCACAATCAACTGCAAATCCTTCCTTTGGCGCTCTTTACTCTGCATAAGCTGCGACGCCTACTTTTGGCAGGAAACCTTTTGGAAGAGTTGCCAACTGAAATTGGAGCCTTGAAGCTTCTTGGCGAACTAGACCTGAGCGCCAACAGGCTTGAACATCTCCCCAAGGAACTGTTTGAAAGGTGTGTAGAGCTTCGCAACTTAAATGTTGCGAATAACTCTCTTGGTTCTTTGCCCACTGGTTTTGGCGGCCTGACTCAACTTTCGCGTCTGGATGTACGAGGAAACAGTCTAGAGGAACTGCCGGTCGAGCTGGGGTGTTGTTTTGGGCTTCGTGGAGGTGGTTTGCTGGTGGAAAACTGGCTGTTGCACACTCTACCTCGGCAGGTCAGGGATGTCCTACAGCAGCCCAGCTCTTGTCCCTCTTCTGAACCTCCATCACGACCTAATTCTGACTGCTTTCCTACCTTTTCAGCTGCACAATGGAGCTTCCACTCCGCACTTGAATCTCGGATATAAAACATCAGCTTCGGACTGAATTCATGAACAATATCTAACTAATATTACTAAAACCAGTCTGGAAAAGCCAATATTTTGCTAAGAAGACTTTAAATGTGATTCATATGGATACACTTATATGACTGAAAAATTAGAAACATGTCTATACTTAACCAGGTAACTGTCACTAGCCCAGTTAACCCATTGTAAACCTTTCTAATCCTCATTTTGAAAAGCAAGACTCAAACTTTCATATTTGGTGACTAAATTTTTTTTTCTGCATATTTTTTTCTCCAGAATCTCCATTTATGACAGTATGCAAACTATGCATGTATGGTTGATTTCCACATGTCCTTTACAGTCCTAATATGGATAACCATTTTTATTTTAATTTTTTTATGGTTCTATATGCTTTGTAAAATATAGTGTAAAGAAGTTAAATGTAGTGCTGTGCATTTTATATTTCCATAAACATATATATCTTTATCTATTTCATTTCTATATTTATTTTCCACTTCCACAATAATGTGGTATTAAAGTCTGTGCTCCAAAACATTCAAGATTTACAATTAAGCTGGAAATAACATATTAGGTCTTTGCTTAAAAAGTGGGATTGACAGTTAATGGTTTAACCAGACCAGCTTCCGCCTGACAGATAACGGAAGTGAGAAAAAGTGTTTACTCTATTTAAATTATGGAAAAAAATTATTTTTTTCAAACATGGATTCGCTACAGATGGCCTTTATTCCACATTCAATCATATCTGGACGTATGAATATATGCTAAATCAGATATTACATTTAGTTTAATTCTGTGGACAATTAACATCTCTCCAGGATTATTTTGTCTCTCATACTAAAATACTTAGAAAATTGATAAAGGTAGTCGCCATCAAAACATATTTACACAGAAATATTTTGAATATTATGTATTTACCATGGTAACGTTAGCTCTATAATGGCACTAAGGTTACTTAGCAGAGTGTTTTAATTATGGTATTTTACCGCCATAGTAACTATTTGATTTGAATATGTTCCTTGATGTGAAGCTACTTATCAATCATAATATTACACTGAGTTAAACGTTTTAAATCAGTTATATTCAATCCTAAATCATAATAAAAAAATAAAAACGTTTCTGTCACTTACAAAAGTACCGCCAAGCTCAATTGCGCCCAACGCGAGCGCGACTTCAACACCCCCAAGTGCCAATACCAACATCCAATCACGATAAGTTTAGATTTAGATTGACACGTTCTTGAGCCAATGAGAACGTGTGTTTAACCAACGACCGCGTGTGTTCTGCCAATGACAGCGCGCGTTCTTCAGGAGGCTGGATTCCCGGGCGGTAGTATAAACCGCGGCCTGGTGCGTACGATTTGAGACAACAGCTGCGTTCGTGTGATCATTTTCTTCACGCACCGTCACTTAAAGGTAACTGTAATTTAGTTACTGTTTAGATATGGATATGTTTCTTCGTAACATATTTTTTATGTATATAACGTTGTGAGTTTATCCAACAGGGAAGTTTAATGTGTGATCGAAGCGTTGTGTCATTGAGCGCGTTAGCTGCGCGTGCTAACCGAACAGCGCGCGCGTGTGAGCGCGTTTATTTTCGGTTAAGTTAACGTTATATGTAACGCTATAGTTTTTTTTAACGATATCGCGTTGTCGGGGCTGGTAAACCGCGTGAAATATATGCCAGTGTGGAGTTTTCGTTTGTATTTTTTGGCTCTTTTCTCGTGTATAACAATAGCTAGCGGCGGATCTATTGTCCGCTGCGCTTTTAAGTTATTGCTTATAACGTTACAACTAAACTAATGTCTCTGTTGCTGATCAACACAGTATCGGGATCCCGTTTATCTGCAGAATCTCGCATGAACGTGTTCAGACGTTCGTTACGTTGACTTGAGCACCTCTTCAGGATGCTGGTGTCTGAGGCCCAAATAAACCAGTTTCACTGAACGCTGTCTAGTAACACAAGTAACGTTACCGTGGTATTACCATGTGTCTTCTGGACTGCTTTGGCTTTTTGTATTTGCACGTGGCTCAAAAATGTAAATGCCCGTATAAAATTAAACTTTACAAAAGTGGTTTTATATGTATAGAAAGCACAATTAATGCGAGTGAGTGTCTACTTTTAAGGTTTCAAATATGTTTTGGGAAAATAAAATCAAAATGTGGATTAAATGTTCCGTTTTCATTCAGTGAAACACTTGTATTTATGTAAAAATTGAAACAACATACTTATTCTGACCTGTATGTATTGAAATATGTAAAATAAGTGAGTACTAAATGTTATTGCTTTTTTTTTTTTGTTTTTTTGTTTTTTTGAAAAAAAAAAAACATTATTGTTGACAAATGTCCAAAACGGTATAGCTGCAAAGTTTACAATTGTGCAATTGCAATAAAGTATTTGGGGTAAAACTACTTGGTCTTTTAATGTAATAAACTGATCCTTGTGGTAAATAATACCTGACAAGTTTTACACTGAATGACACTTTAGTTGCTGTTTTCAGCAAATCATGATAAATGTTTTTTTTTTTTTTTTTCACAGAGAAAAACTATTTGAACAGGACACTTTCTAATATATCGAACAACTACTCAAAGCTGTATTACACTTTTGATATTCAGTGGTCAGAATGGTTTTTTTTTAATGACCAAACATTTGTTCACTACATTACTTAAACATTTGTTTTTATTTTAGACTTTGAGAACCTTGTAATTGTCATTTTGCATGTTCAGTGTAGAGTATTATTGCATTTTCCTCTTACTTTTTGTAAAATATCAAATTCTTGTACATTTGTGAATTTCAAAAGTGTTGAACCATGAACGTGTGAGTCGTCTGAAGGTGTGATTTAATTGCTCTCCCACTCCTTTTGTCTCCAGAATGGCTGAGAATGATGTCGACAACGAGCTGCTGGATTATGAAGAGGACGATGAGCCTCAGGGAGCCCCAGAAAGCGCCGCTCCAGTGGGCAAGAAGGAGGTGAAGGGCTCATACGTGTCCATCCACAGCTCGGGCTTCAGGGACTTTCTGCTGAAGCCGGAGCTGCTGAGGGCCATCGTGGACTGTGGATTTGAGCATCCGTCTGAAGGTAAGAGACTCGGAGATGCTGGTTCTCAATGTAACGGTTGATTAGCATCTTAAGTGAACTTCCTGTGTGTGTGATTAGTGCAGCACGAGTGCATCCCGCAGGCCATCCTCGGCATGGATATCCTGTGTCAGGCCAAGTCTGGTATGGGAAAGACAGCCGTGTTTGTGCTCGCTACCCTACAGCAGATCGAGCCGGTCGAAGGACAGGTTAGTGCATCAGTTTTAGTTTGTGATGAAACCATTACAACTTTTGTGCAGTATTAGTTAGGAATTGACAGAAAATTAAAATGATTAAATCGGTTTAGAATAACTGTTTTATCTGTAACGTGTGAACCTTCAGCTTGTAGGAGATGAGGTTGAGTGTCTTCCTGTGATTCAGGTGTCCGTGCTGGTCATGTGTCACACACGCGAGCTGGCGTTTCAGATCAGTAAGGAGTACGAGCGCTTCTCCAAGTACATGCCCACGGTGAAGGTGGCCGTGTTCTTCGGTGGCATGTCCATAAAGAAGGACGAGGATGTCCTGAAGAAGAGCTGCCCTCACATCGTGGTTGGCACGCCGGGGCGAATCCTCGCCCTGGTCCGAAACAAAACCCTCAACCTGAAGAACGTCAAGCACTTCGTTCTGGACGAGTGTGACAAGATGCTGGAGCAGCTGGGTGAGCGTTTGACCAAAATCTTCTGGGAGCTGTGTTGAGCTAAGTCTACAGTGATTAAAATTGTCTCTCTGTCAGATATGAGACGTGACGTTCAGGACATCTTCAGACTGACCCCTCATGAGAAGCAGTGCATGATGTTCAGTGCCACCCTCAGCAAAGAGATTCGGCCCGTCTGCCGCAAGTTCATGCAGGACGTGAGTAACATCTGTCTTTTTTTTTTATATGTTCAAAAAACGGTGTGATAAGGCAGTTTAAAAGAAAATTGTTTATTTAAAAATCTTTGGGTACTGTGTGACTTATGGAAGTTATTGGAGGCATATTAAGCCATTTGGGACAATACAAAATTGGGTCTTTAAATGGTGAGGATGATTTTGTTTTCCACTCCTCTTAAAAAGGGGAAAAGTGGAAACGTTTGGTCTATCCAATCATGAGGTTGCGTAGAGAGGGAGGAGTTTAGTTCAGGATGTGTCAGTGGATTAGTTTCATCCTTTACTAGCAATACTGGAGCCACATATTACAAAGACCACTGATTTCTGTGTGCAAGGACCTTTTCATTGCTTTGTGCTGTGAGACGAAGTGGATCAACTTGTCAGGCGGCATTCTGGATTTTGGCCTTTACTTATAGGGTGGCTCTGAATTGTCGAAACGCCTATAAATAAATTTTGGGTGTGGTTGTGAAAAATGCAGAAAATTTGGCCCCATCTTAATTTTCTATAAAAAGTATGAAAGGTTCTAAGGCAGTGTAAATGGGATTCGCACAAAGTGAGGTCGTATTTATTGTTACACTCGCGAACCTTACACATTTAATCTAAAGCATATAGAGGATCCTGTCTGATGTTTGCTGCCTGCTTTCAGCCGATGGAGGTGTTTGTGGACGATGAGACCAAGCTGACTCTTCATGGTCTGCAGCAGTACTACTGCAAACTGAAGGACAGCGAGAAGAACCGCAAACTCTTTGACCTGCTCGACGTGCTGGAGTTCAACCAGGTGAGTTCAGCACTTAACACTCATTTGTGTTTCCCAAGCCACTTGCAAATGAGGGACACAAGCAAAACCTGACCCCGTTTACTCCGATTTCATAGATTTGTCACTGCATGATTTTCCAAATCCATGCATTTGTTCGTCTTTCTCTACCACTGATTTTGCCTGTAGAATATTGTTAGTCAAATACTTGAGCTCGTATGCATGCTTCATGTTCTTGAGGGTAATTTTGCTGTTGTCCTGCAGGTGGTGATATTCGTGAAGTCTGTTCAGCGTTGTGTGGCGCTTTCACAGTTACTGGTGGAGCAGAACTTCCCCGCCATCGCCATCCACAGAGGAATGGCACAGGAAGAGAGGTGTGTGTGTGTGTGTGTACTTGTTTAGGCTGTGAATGTCCTGTTATGCAATGGTATGTCATGACTTTTGACTAGTGAGGACATTGTGTTAAAATAATTTGTTGTAAATTGGCCATAAGTCATGTCTAGTGTTTTGCAAATGTTTCTGTAGGGTTTGTTTAAGGGTATGATAATATAATTAGCCTTATATTAAAACAATGCTTGCAGGTTGTCTCGGTATCAGCAGTTCAAAGACTTCCAGAGGAGGATCCTAGTGGCCACTAACCTTTTTGGGCGAGGAATGGATATCGAGAGGGTCAACATCGTCTTCAACTACGACATGCCAGAGGACTCCGACACGTATCTCCACAGGGTACGTATCCATGTAGTCTCCACAAGTGTTTCAGATCTCTGAAGTGGCACGTCTCACACGGTCTCGTCCCGTTCTCAGGTGGCTCGTGCGGGTCGCTTTGGCACCAAGGGTTTGGCCGTCACATTTGTGTCAGACGAGACGGACGCAAAGATCCTGAACGATGTGCAGGACCGATTCGAGGTCAACGTGTCTGAGTTACCAGAGGAGATTGACATTTCCACTTACAGTGAGTCTTGGGTCTCATTTTATACTTGTTAAGCGTTTTGAGCATGAAGTCAAACTGTGGTAATCTGCTTCCAAATTTAATGTAACCTGATGAGTGTGATGAATTATTAACAGAAGTGTTGGTGGATGCTAATGTTGTCATTGAAGTGATGCTAGTTAATTGGATATTTTGAGGTTATTAGCATTGGCTCTGTCAGTGGGTTGAAGTTAATCTGGACCCCCCAATCTTAACTGTTATCCCTGATATATTAGTTGATGTATTGTTCTTCCCTTTCAAACGTTGGGTTTGTTTCCCCATTGGTTTCTTGCCAGATGTTTTAAACCCACAGTGACTGGTTGAAAGAAGCCTCGTTTTATATGATGTTTGTCTTTTTCTGTGTGCAGTTGAACAGTCCAGATGAAGTCTTGATGTTTCCAGAATCGCAGCTGTTGGATCATGGCAGGGCGCAGAACATCCGTTTTAAAAGCCTCCACTTTACCTCAAACCCACTGTTGTTTTTACTGCTTTTCTGTGAGGACCGGGCGAGTTGTCTGTTTAACGACTTTGTTCTAAAATCATGTTTTGTTCTGGGTTTTAATGAAATTAAATCTTTTTATATACTACACCTTGACTGGCTGTGACTTGTCTTCTGGGAAGTCTCACTGTATGAAAGTGGTTTTGTAATGGTTTTTCAGATGCTTTTAGTGTAATGGTTTGCTCTGAAATCTTTCCAGATACTTCGGCCAGAGTCATAACCTGTTTGAAGTTAACGCATTGTGAGACGTGTGTGGTTGAAAATTACTGAAATGTCAAACCAAAATAGTTTTTTTTTTATAAATTTACTTTTATTTCCAAAATAAGCTGTCTTTGTAATTCATGAAATTAATGTCCAGGCAATAACTGCTATTTAATTCATCTGTGAAGAATGTAATTTTCTATTAATAATGTATTCACCATCATTTATGGTGACGGTATACAAATTTTTATTTTATTTAACTAATTTCACGTTAAATGGTAGCTTTGCAATTGAACTGAAGTTCTGTTAGAAATGTTCCCTAGTTGATAATCTACAAATACTTGGGTTTATTGCATTTAAAATGTAAACCGAGTTTTACTTGGCTGATAAAATTACCAGTGGAACTACACCACAGTATAATTTAAAGGGGTCATATGATGCAATTAAAATTTTACCTTTCTCTTTGGAGTTTTACAAGCTTTTGGTGCATAAAGAAGATCTGTAAAGTTGCAAAGACTAAAGTCTCAAATCCATTATTTCAGCACTGTTCAAGAAAAATTAATCTAAAATATTCAGATGTGTGCTGCGCATTTTGTGGAGATCGAGGACCGTTTCCTGAATGAGCTGCATACAATGCAGTTTAGAAGATGCTTGTTTCTCCAATCACAAATACAGACATGGTTTTATTTTTACACAGCGTGATGTGCAATGTGTAAAAGACATTCATAATTCATAATCAGTAACCACGCACACTGTCCAATGACTATTTTTATGACTCGCGGACACGAAAAGTATAACACAGGCTTTAGGTGTGGGGTTGGGATTAGGAAATCAGGTAGTGAGTTCCACGAAGAGGGTGGATAATCTGGCAGGGGTGCAGAATTCGGCACAACACAATGCACTGGATAGCTGGCCAATCAGAGCACACCTCGCTTTTTCAGAACGATGAGTTTTGTAAAAATGTATGCGTTTCTGAAAGGCAGGACATAGAGGAAAATCAATAATGTACATTATATAGAAAATAATGTGATTTTTGAACTGCATAAACATATTGATTTACATCTAATAGACAAAATGTTATTTTTACCAGCATCATATACCTTTAAAAAACAAAACAAATGATAACACCTGCATTGAGCCGTTTTTACAAGCCAGTTTATTTCATGGATGGTTAAGTGGTTGTCCTCTGTCTGAAGAGGTAAAACAAATGAGAGGAACTTGTAATACAAGATCATTTCAGACAAGACCCGAATCCAAGTAAATATTTTCATCTGTCTCAAAGTGTCACATGTTGGCTGCTCCTTGGCATTTCCTGATATAATCCACTCGAGACTTGTTTATAAGTATGTACAAAAATGTTATTAATAAACGCATACAAATATCAGCTATGATTAAATCAGATTGATTGCAGTTATAATGCTTGAAAGTCTTACAATGTTCACCTGCCGTCCTGTAAAACAGATGAAGAAAACCCCACAGACACACATTTGGGACCAGAAGATCGCCGCTCTTTTCGCGCCAGACAGGAATAAAATGCCTAGAAGGTACTGGAGTATGTAATGTCCTGTGCTTACTTAACAAAGTAACATTACATTACATTTCCCAAAACCCAAAGTAAAGTTCGCGTAACACGAAACAACAGAAAGCTGTTAATTTTCCATCAAGTTTGCATGCAGCATGTAATTGGCAGTTTATTCAGTCAACACCTTTCCACAACGTAAATTCTCACCCCACCAACAAAAATAAATAAAAATGCTTTTATCAAGAACATGGCATCTAAAATGTTGAAATTTTTTAGTTTTTAGATTGGGAATTCAAACGAAATGTAACTAAAAAATAGCATAATTATTCAGTGACAACATGGCTTCTCCCTTTCAAAATATTGGGGTTTTTGTTGTTCAAACTCTCATTCTTCAGGGCAGATGGTGCGACGTTACCTCCGTCAGTTCATGCACCAGTGCCAGGCAGAAATAGAGACTGCTGCATTATAAAACACAGACACCAGTGCCGTTTGCACGAGGCTCTGCCATCACTTGGTAGATTACAGACCAGCGTTTGAAAGAACCATCCCACCCATTACTTTAAAATTACATGTTGACATCAGATGCTGGTGTTTTAAACATATTTTTATTGCAAACCAAAGGGTTACCGGGTTTTCTTCTGCCCCCAAAGACGAGGATTGTAATTAGCTGGGAGCTGAGGAGCCGACGTTTTGACGCCAGGGAGCTGCGGCACTTGGCAAATATCCCTCGGTGAGTTGACGGAGTCATGGGCTCACGAAGCCATCAAACTCAGCACTGAGTCCACAAGCAGCTGAGACAAACCCTGGGTAGCTTAAAACGACTTCCTGGTGAGTTTCCCTCATATTTTCCGGCTGTTCTTTGAACGTCAAGGCAAAGCAATCACTACAAAAGAAGTAAAGACCAGCCCTTGTGAAGCTGAGAGTCTGTGCCACCACATTTAAGCATCTAATCAGTGTCCTGCTGAGGCAGTTTGTTTTCTTACTTAGATTGTGCAGGTGCCCCAGAATGCATCACTGTTCATGGTAAGGACTGGTCAATCAGAAAATCCGTTGTATATATTCACAACCGGGATTCACCCCATCTTGGGTCCTTGCGGTAAGCACATCTACTCTAAGGGTCTTGGCACAAGGGATTGGAAACTCAAAATTGCCCTTTTTCCACATGGATTTGCATTATAATAAGGCCTCGGCCTAGCGTTTACTCAGAGTTACACTTTGAAACCGCTACTCTATTGGTTGGGGAAAGACATGGGGGCGGGTCTTTGGATAAATAAGATGTTAATCAACAAACTTGTGCATGTCGCCATACAGCCAACGTTGGGGCGGGAGCACCGCTTCGTTCAGGTGGCCACATTCATCGTTGCACTTGCAGGACTGCACAAACATGACGGCCCTCTCGAAGAGCTCTCCGTCGGGACAGGTGAAGAGCACGGGGACCGTCCGTGTGCGGCGGGGTGAGCAGCATCGCCCGTCCAGACACGTCCCGCAGTAGTTGGGCCGATAGAGGCGTGTGCTGCGGCAGCCAGCGTAGTGCAGACGCAGAGGCTCGGGAGACTTCTGCGTACGAGAACACTTCCTCCCCTTCTGTTAAACCAATATCAAAGACAGGTTACACTCACATCTGCAATGGAAAAGAAGTGTGCATGATAACTTCAGTAGGTTAAGGGGCCGTTTACGCAACACCATTTTCAACTAATAATGGGAATCTATGTGTTTGGCCAGTCAATGACAGCACTGTTTTGGTGGCCAGAGAATGTGAACTTTTGAAAATGAGTTTCAAAGTGAAAGTTATTAAAAAATGATACCCTTATCGCAAACAACAAAACCACAAATTAGCAAAAAATGGTTCTTTACAAATTGACATCACCAACTATTGGCCTGGCATGCATAATACAGCATTTTAGTTGTTTTCAGAAACTTTGGCAACAATATAAGCAAGGCTTTAAATAATGTTAAAAACAGACATTTTACTTGCGCATTGGAAAACAAGGCAAGAGCAACATTTCCATTGTGAAACTAGTCTAGAAAGAGCCAAAGGTCAAATGATGATTGCATGGTTTAGATTTATGGATTTAATTTAATGAATGTTTTCATATTGGTTCGTACCAGTTTGGTCCTGGTGCACCATCATAAACATGCAGTTTAGAAGCTGGTCTGTTTTGGTGAAGCAAGGGAAGGTTTCTCAAGCTGTTTAAGTAGACACAAACTGGTCTTTTCAGCAGATCCTGTGGTAATTCTCCAGATAATCTTGGTATGTTTACCTTTATAGGCACAGCCACAGAACTACAGGGACGAATGTTGCAGAGTCTGGTTTCCTTCAGCAGCTTGCACTGTGTGTTCTCATTGGTGACCCGAGATGAAACGCCCATCCCGCAGCTGCGTGAACAAGGTGTCCAGCTTGTCGTCTGTGCAACACATTGCCGTCCGGCTTTCTTCCATGCTAGGAAGAGTGAGAGAGATGGGGTAAGTTAGTACACAGGCACCATTCAGCCAACTGGGAACACTGACGCACAGAAAAAGTGATTACGGCGTGTAGGGAAACAGCTGCCTGACAGAGGCACCGTGTGTGGGGCTGGTTCACAAGGATCTTGTGGAAAAGAAGCGGCAGGCTCCTAAACACAGGCACCCACACAGAAGCGCATGCAGGAGGAACTGCCACAGCTCACATTGGGACTGATTGTTAATTGAACCGAAACCCAAAGGCAACCAAAGGAGGTGTTCACACAGGACACATTCTTGCAATCTGCTGCACTATTTTTAATTGTTGATTTATGTAAACAAACAGACGTCATTGATGATAGCAATCACAGCCTGAGCCAAGGTTATTATAGTTAACAAACTAAAACCATGAAAAACATCCCTTTTTTAACTTAAAATAAAATCATATTAAGCCTATTTAATTTTTAGGCTTTTTAAATGTCATTTTCATTTAGTTTAACTTGAAATATTTCAATGAACTCCACGTTTGGCGCCATGTCAAATCCTATGAAGTTCAGGCAGGACTCCACAGATATATAAGGGGAAAATGTCACTAATAGATATAATTACACTTCCCTAGTTGAATAATCACTAATCACAGGCTACTATGTCTATGTTCAGTTATTTCACTTTAATGGCAATGAAAAGAACCTATTACCAACCTACGCCCTCACCTGGCAAATGCTTTCGACTCCGCGGTTTGTCCCACTTTTTCTCCACCTCTATGAGTTCATTGCTCAGGGAGTCTTTGGGCTTGTAGGGGTACGGCTTTGGTCGGGGTTTCTTGTAGCTGTGCAGGTCAGGGAACAGATACGGCCGTCTAAACACTGGCGGTAGGACGGAAGACTCTCCGTGACAGTCCACGCTGAGGCAGCACTGGCCAGGGATCTTAACCAGTCGAGGTGAGGGACAGGATGGTGATTCCAGAGGAATATCAGTGGGACAAAGGGGCACGCAGCCCACCGCCCCATCAATACAGGTGCATTGGTGTTTGCAGCCCGCGCGAAAGTTTTCTCCATTCTGATACATGCGGCCATTGTATTCGCAGGAGCGGCCTTCCAGTTTGGCTGAAGAGACAAAGAAAAGACAGGAGAAGGAGTCAACCAAAGGAAACTGATGTTAAAATTAGATCAAAAATTTAAATTTTAGTTAAAGTTTTGGTAATTATAAAGTGTTTTTGTTAGTGTAAAAAGAAATTGTCCCTGTTGACAGAGAGTGTTCTAAGAACTTTCTTCAAGGTTATTCCAGTAACGTTAATAGAATATTCGTTCAAAAACATTATTTATACATAAAAGGAATGTTTTTTGGAAACATTTTAGTTGGATATTTTGCTAATGTTTTTTTAAATGTTTCCTTTGAGAATGTTCTTTGAACACTTAAAACATTTAAAAATCCATAATGTTTTTTAAAACTAGTGCTGTCAGTCGGTTAGAAAAATTACTAATTAATCGCACATTTTTGTCTGAAATTAATCATGATTAATTTTTTAATTAATCCCACCTAACATTAATGTTCTTAAATATAGTTTAAATAATTTATTGCAATAATTTCGCATTCAGTCAAACAACATAAAGATTTTTTATATTTATTTTATGGCATATTTTTATGACTGAAGGCGAGTATCACTACTGATGTTTCTAGAAATTGTTATTTTCCTCATACTTAACCATTGACTATAGCTCTTCAACATCCTTTATTAGACTTTAAAAAGTAACAACTTCTAATTTAATAATTTAAGTGAACTTAAAACAAACTTCACATAAAGCCATTATAATAAATGCCATGCCACCCCGTATTAACTATTTTTAATGCCGTTAAATGGGAAAAAATGAATCGCCTGCGTTAACACACTAATTTTGACAGCAATATTTAAAAGATTATTTTAAAAACTACATTCTGAATGTTACAATAACGTGCAGAAGTAACATTTTCATAACCTAATGATCAGAGGTGGGTAGTAACGAGTTACATTTACTTCGTTACATTTACTTGAGTAATTTTTGGGGGTAACTAATACTTTTCGGAGTATAATTAAAGATGGGTACTTTATACTCTTACTTGAGTAAATTTTTGGGGAAAAATTGTACTTTTACTTCGTTACTGTGGGCGACTCTCCTCTCGTTACTTTATCTTAATGCAATAAATGTTATAAATGCTTCAGTTTATTCCAAACGCGCCGTCTACTTTTCTCTTGCCAATGAGTGATGCCCATTCGCGAATGATTCATTCTTTTGAGTCAATTCTGTTCAAAGGCTTGATCAAACCAATTGGCAAACGAGTGAATTGGTTCATGAATCAGTTTGAATGAGTCGTTCAGTTCCCTACCGCACGCGCTGAGCGTCTGAAATGGTTCACTCAGAGTTGTAACGTTTAACATCAGCAGCGTTGAAAACGGGGCTATGGAACTGCACTGAATTGAAAGCAAAGCTGCAACGGCTATTATTTGCTAGCGATGGAGATCCTTATTAGATGAACACCGCGTGTGCTGTCTACTGTTCAACAGGTAATAACGTGGGCTACATTTGATTACAGTAGCCTACACAGATACCACTGTGACATTAAGTTGTACGTGTGTGGCTTATAACAGAGGGGAGTCAAGTTGAATGCAGCTTCCAAAAGACAAAAAATAGCCGATTAAGATTTTATTAATTTTAATACAATCACACGCATTATAACGAATCACACATGATTCTTTTGAGCTTATTAAAGCATTGGCCAATCAGAGGGGTTCAGATGAGTCATCGCTAAAATGCCGGTGCTTCCTTCACTCGCTCGCTGACTTGAGACCTCTTTCTGGCGAATTCTCTCGTCAGAAACAACAAAGTGCAGATGTGTGTACGAATCTTTAATTAAGATATTGATTTCACAGTGTTAACAGTTTCAGTGATTTTAATGGGAGTTTCTGAGAGTGATTGAAATCTAGACTGTCAGTGAAAATGATCTTTGATATTGTAAATGTTATTTGCTCTCTTTCTGAACAATGAAAGATTAGTAGCAATACTTATATCACATTAACTTTCAATGTTAAATTCACATTTAATATAAAGTCAGTCGTATTAAAAATATGTTATGGCATGACACCTATATCTGTTACTTAAGTAAACAGACAGGGTTTTATAATAAATTACATAAATTGGAGTAAAGGCTGATGAAATATATACATTTATACACGCACACATACATTACATACATTTTATCTATATATCTAAATAAAAATAGGCTCAGTATATATGACCCAAAGTAACTAGTAACTAACTACTTGAGTAGATTTTTTATCCGATACTCTTTTACTCTTACTCAAGTAACTATTCAAGACTAGTACTTTTACTTGAGTAAATATTTCTAGAAGTACTTTTACTTTTACTTGAGTACAGTTTTTGGGTACTCTACCCACCTCTGCTAATGATAACGTTTGCAAATCGCTCTTGAAACATATATTTGTTAGCTAAGGTCTCAGTCAGTATTTTGTGTTGTTTTCCAGTAAAAATATCAGAAAATTCCTCATAAAAATTGGCATTAATTTTGACGTCTTTGAAATAATTAGCATTGAATTATTATCCAAAAGATGACCTGCACAGAGTGACAGTAATGGGTTAAACACAGATTGACACTCTATCTTTTGCTTTTATGAGAGAGGCTCTATGTTTAGAGCAGTGTGGAATTTTGACTTGTTTACAATGTCGTTGAGCGTCAGATAGTCTTTGGGTGTTTGAGATGCCCCCTGAAATCCCCCTTTAGTCCAACTCAAATAACTGACTTAATATAGAAACTAGCCCAGTGCACAAAATATCCTCTGTATGTGAGGAAATTAATGTGCCAAGGGTGACCAAACTACATCAGTCCCATGTGTAACATAAGATAGAATTATATTATTCAGCAGCTTGTCATTCAATTTATTATTTATTATAATTGTTGGAAGGTTTGGGAAGATTTGGTACATTTTCAATAAATATATTAACTTTTGACTATAAAAATAAAATAGATCGGGTTCATTAGTTTATTTTGTTGTTGTTGTTGTTTTTTTACAATATTTCCTATTGAAACAGGACGTTTGGGTGGGATCAAAGGTCAAAGGTCAAAGGTTGTAAGTTTCTCGTAGCCTTTAGTTTGTCAAAACCAAACAAAACTTACACATTTAAATGAATTTGCATTATAATATATTGTTATATTGTTATATAAATTATGAAATGTTTTTTTAATCAAATTAAATCAATTTGCATCATTACTATCAAATTTTGTGATAAACACGCTAATGCAAAATCATTATAAATTAATTTTGATATGTGCAGTTTATAAAAAAAAATCAAACAGACATTAACATTTTCTTTAGCATTGAGATTTATAGGCTAACAAAATGTATTATTATATTATATTTTATTAATTTAATATGCATGAGCATATATTGTAATATATGCAAATACATACACACACTATTAATAACACACACATCATTGCAAATTAATTTAAATCAATACAATTATTTTTAGAGACCTCAAGAATCAAGACTGGAGTTGTCCTGTTCACTCACCCCGGCAGATTCCATGGATGCTGGCCACATCGTTGCCATAGTTACACTCCAGGCCCTTGTGATGGTCACAGGGCTTGCCTTCATGGCAGTCGTCATTCAGCTGGGCGGCACACACCTTACAGCAGCCGCAGCCATCGGGCACCGCACTGACGCCTGGCGGGCACATGGGCCGCTCCGCCGGACACTTACACACCTTAGGACACCGCGCTCGGACCTGTCAGATGACAGAGAGGGTTCAGTTTGAGCTTGCAGTA